>NC_142518.1:16522000-16838500 GCF_057876585.1 Rhinolophus sinicus | reverse complement strand
AACTAGTAAAATTGTGGGTGTGGCACATATATATGCTTCCCCAGGCGAGAATACCTCACCTGTAAACACTCAAGACTAATTATTTTGTATTTAAAAGGCGAGCCATAAAGAGTAGGGTAAAGGCTCACACAGCAACTAGCTCAACAGATCCAACCCAGTCAGGAATTAATTTTAAGAAAAAGCACACAGGAAAATGTAGAGAATGGAGGTAATTTTATTAGGTTTTTGAAAATTAGATGTTCCTACTTAAAACTCACCACAGAACTCTGCTATCAAATATTAGTCTCTATCATGAATACACACAACTGTTTGTTTACAAATATCTTTTAAGAGGCTGGATGAGGATGAATTTGAGTGAGTACTGAAAAAACAAACGTGAAGGTACCAAGGTCCCTAACTTAACTTAGGTCTAGGATACCCATAAAGACCATATGGTCTAGAAAACCATAAAGCTCAAGTTTAAGAAGTCACTGCCAGAACAAGGTAACATAAATGACTATAACGCATTACAAAGTCACAGACACATTGCTTTTCAGAACCTTTTCAAGTTACAAAGCAACGCTAATAACGAATGTCTATCATCACCCTTCTATCTGAAACCCATCCCGAATGGGAACCAGCAGGGCTTTTTTTTTTTTTTTAAAGTACTGGACCTTCTCCCACCACCAAACCATGAGCAACTGGAAAAGAGGGCAACAAAACATCTAATGTAAGGGTAACCAATCTACAGACTGACCAGAATCCTAAAACATGTGGTCATGGACAAAAAGATAGGCTGAGCCCATTAAATTCCTCTTTTGAGAATTGAGGATGGAGACACTCAGGCAGGCAAAAGACGAAAGGATACACTGAGAGTGATGATGATCTAGAAGGCCTGGAGTGGTATTGTCCAAAACGAGTCCAACAGTCTACAGACAAGGGACCTGCATGGTTCTTGCAATAAATCTGTTTCTGAGCTAGCACGTGGGTCTGTTACTTGCAACCTGAAGAGCCCTAAGTGAGAACACAAGACATTATTTCTGAACCAAAATAATGACATACTCTCAGGATACCATTTATATGTTATTACGCTAAGCAATAATAGCATCTGGGAACAACACAGGCAAGCTAACATTGCTGTGAGAGCTGACTTTTGTACCACGTATTTAAGTTGGTACCTTAAAAATGATCTTACCACAGGATTTCCCATTTTATTTTCTGGATTCTTACAAAGAAAGGAGGGAAAGGGTCACAATGGAAGGCTCGTTCCAGAGGATAAAAGAAACTACTTTACAACAGTAATTCTAGCATTCACCACCACGAGTCTGTAATTTGCAGATGTGTAAAGGTAGATATTAATGTGCTAAATAAGCAGCAAGGAGGCATGCTTCAGTGTTTGGTACATTCAATTAATGTTATGCAAGATGCACCCCACTTTTACACATTTATACAACTGTCTAGTCAAAAATAAAAATATTGCCCCTACCCTTCTACATAAAAGTTTTCTATAGTCTGTCTCAAGAGATCTAAGTATGGAATCATTGTTAATTCATTAAGGCTTCCTAAGGCTGTAAAACACACATGTGAACGCATATATAGGCAAGCACACTCATGCATGCATGCATAAGCAAGCGTGCGTGCACACATGCGTGCGCGCAACACACGAGACATCTGGGCTGGACATGTGACTACGCTTAAACCATGCAGATCTTCACAGCTGAGAAAGTCAATAGAGCTGTCATTAAAACCCAGAAACTCAACTCCCTCCACATCAAGCTTCCTAAAACAAAAGGAAAAATTATTAGAGAGCAAAATGCCAAGTTAGAAGATTAAATCTCAGAGGATACGAGGAGAAAGTAAAAAGCCAGTGAAGAAATATCAACTGCTCTAAAAAGAGGAAGGGAGTGGTTAAAACTTTGCTAAGAGGCAAAGGAAACTGACATGTGTTTCTTTCTCTCCTTGACAGCACTTAGGGGTATTGGGAAGAAGAGCTGGTGAGGCCTGGGCCCTGAGACCTTCTGAGTGTTGCTGCTACATACAGCCCTTGGGGGTGGAGACCCAGTGCCTTTTTGCTAGAAGACGCAGAGAAAGAAGACTTCCAGGCCTTTTGACTATTGGGGCTCTCTGCCTTGTTTGTCCTGTCTTATTTTGAGCCAGAAAGAACATCTGCTCGGGTATTCTGACACGCAGAGAATGAAGAGTAGGACCCATGGGGAATGAAACAGAAAGCTGACTGCTCAGTCAGAATGGCTATCATCAACAAGACAAATAGTAACAAATGTTGGAGAGGCTGTGGAGAAAAAGGAACCCTCATACACTGTTGGTGGGAATGCAGACTGGTGCAGCCGCTATGGAAGGCAGCGTGGAGGGTCCTCAAAAAATTATGAATAGAATTACCATATAACCCAGCAATCCCTCTCCTGGATATCTACCCAAAAAATCTGAAAACATTTATCCATAAAGACACGTGTGCTCCAATGGTCATTGCAGCTTTTTTTACGGTGGCCAAGACATGGAAACAATCAAAATGTCCTTCGATAGATGAATGGATAAAGAAGTTGTGGTATATGTACACAATGGAATACTATTCAGTGGTAAGAAAAGATGAAACAGGACCATCTGTGACAACATGGATGGATCTTGAGAGTATAATGCTGAGCGAAATAAGTCAGACAGAAAAAGCAGAGAATCATATGATTTCACTGATATGTGGTATATAAACCAAAAACAACAAAAGAACTAGACAAACAAATGAGAAACAAAAACTCATAGACACAGACAACAGTTTAGTGGTTACCAGAGGGTAAGGGGGAGGGGGTGGGAGATGAGGGTAAGGGGGATCAAATATATGGTGATGGAAGGAGAACTGACTCTGGGTGGTGAACACACAATGGGATTTATAGATGATGTAATACAGAATTGTATACTTGAAATCTATGTAATTTTACTAACAATTGTCACCCCAATAAATTTTAAAAAAAAGAAAAGAAAGCTGACTGTTAAGATTTGCTTTAGTCTATAGGGAGAAAAGAGACCTTCAGGTTTCCGGCTAGGTGGCCCAGCCCATTTTACCATGGTAGAAAAGGTAACTGACTTAAAGCCCTAATGAGGAATAAAGACTATATACACCTGGCTGGAAAAACCATTTGACTCTAGAGATGATGAGTACAGCAGATGAAACATAGAAAGGACTCTAGCAATACTGATAGAGAGAGAGCAGAATAGAGGCCACAACTATCAAGTACTGAATTCACCCAGGAAGGTCATGTGTGATGGGCATTAGTGCTGGACAGGGGGAAATACACAAAGACTATGGATTTCACAGAGACAAAGATTATTCTCAGTTGCATACTAATCTATAAATTTGGCATGAATTCAAATGTATAAAACAATGTTCTCACTGGGTTATGAAAACAGGTCATTCTTATTCCCTTCTCTCTTTTACCACATTTTCGAAATTTCCTTCAATGAGCACTTTTTATAATTTTGGTAATGTAGGATTAGTCCACTTAACTGACCCAAGTGGGAACAGGAGCTGGATGATTGACAAAAATGTTGCATAGAGTGGGAAATCATAAAATATCGTAAACCTAACTATCGTAAAATGCACATGTGAATATACAAATTTACTTCCTTACCAACGTTTTTATATAAGGCCAAAGCCTCTTCTTTGAATATCGATGGGTCTGGGGTCCCAGGTCATCTTTCTTAGATAAACACTGCCACATACATCTATGAATATAAGTATAATGAACTGAACGATAATTATGAAGCAATCTGAGTGCAGACTTCTTCTGATTTTTACTCAATGCTGCCCTGTAACCTAATAGTTACCTTGTTCACAGTCATTTCATTACATTTTTAAGACACTCTTCTTTATCAGGTCTTTCCAAAGCATTCAACTTGATTTTAATAGAAGTAAGGATCTTTTTTTGTACTCACGTTTCTTCAGTTTACACAACATAATAATAAATGATGTAGTCACGACAGGTGGTGTAACTGACACCAATGGATTGAGGACAAATAACTGACCCTCAGTAAACACACACCTCACCAGATGGGAGCAGCACGACATTCTAGAAAGTAAGTGTGATCCAAGTGTACTTAGTGTGCTGTGGGTGTCAGTGGGTATGATTTATGAAGGGAACAGAAAAGAGTTGATTTTATGGATGTTGCTTTTATGTGTTTACGCACTTTTTAAATCTAAAACCACCCTCCACTGTTGTTTTCCTTAAGGTTAGAGGCTATGAAGAAGTGAAAAATGTGGTTTTAAAGATGCAGTGCGGAATGCGGAGCACGCCAGTCCTTCTTCCTGATGCTCTGAGTGTGGGGGTAGGAGTGTGCGTGCACGTGTGCTGGGGAAAGTGGCATTCCGAGTGGCAGAGGGGACTGCGGGTGATTTTTGTTGGACACAGCCTCACCGGGAATCCAGGCTTTAAGTTGTGCTAAGTAAGTGGCAGGAATGAATAAATGAGAGGATGCAGTAACCTTTGTTCGCAGTGCCACAGTGTTCTCACTGGGAGAAAAGGCAAAAAGGGCAGGAGAAAGAGTGAAGAAGCTAAGAGTGAACACAGGGAGGGAGGAGAAAGGAGGGGATCTGGCCCGCGGTGGAAATCGTGACTACAAAGGACAAAGAAAGCGGCGGCTGTGGAGCAGACTGTGGGCATACACTTCTTTTCTTTCAAGTATTGACTAAACTCGTTTGCACATGAGCTTCAGCTAGTTTTTGGTACAAAACTTCTGTCCCGAAGAGTGAAGCAAAAGTGGATGAGAGTAATTGCAGACCTTTAGAACTTTACATCCCAGTTAGAGATCAAGACCAGGTAGTAGGTAATTAAGCCCAATAAGAGCGCTACAGACAGTGCTGCAAAAGCAGATTCTTTTCGCCTTAAGAGTGAAGTCCAAACAGCGTCCTCTCACACCCTCCCACAAGGCTTCTGACTCACTTTAGCTCTGCTCATCCTTCTGCTCTACCGAAGGGCTCACAGTTGCCTGGAACTCTGTCACTTATCTAGTCCTGGTTGGTGGTTAAAGACTCTCTAAAAATTAATGAAAGACTATTTGTGAAGAAACAGGGTGATAAAAATAAATGTTTTTTCAATTTATTATGAAAAAAATCCAAACATATGCAAAAGGACAGAGTATAGTACAATGAATCCTCGTGTACCCATTACTAGCTTCAAGAGTTTTCAACACATGCCTGATCTGTTTCATTGCCCTCTCTCCGTATAATTTGAAGTAAATCCCACATGTCATTTTATATCATGCGTAATATTTCAAAATACCTCTCTCGAAGCTGGGACTCCTTTAAAAAAAAATAACCACAATATTAATATCACACACAAAAAATTAGCAATATTTCTTGAATGTTAAATACCTAATTGCCTTATAAATGTCCTAAATGACTTTTAAAAATATTTTATAATTTATGCCAGAAATAAAAGTAAAGGCACCAACTTACTATATAACCAGTGGCATAAAGGAGAAGCCACACGGTTTGCACTATTGCCAAGAACTACTGCTAGCAAACTTGTCTATATCCCTGACGGGGTGCTAGCACTGCTTTGGGGGCTCTGCATATATGAACGCATTTCACCCTATCGTACAGGTGAATTACCAATAGCACCACAGCATAGATGAAGACACTGAGGCCCAAAGAGGTTACATAACATGCCCAAGGTCACCCAGCTAATTCAAGTGTCCATCAGCTGATGCATAAACAAAATGCGGTGTGTCCATACAATGAATTATTACTCAGCTATAAAAAAGGAATGAAGTACTGACACATGCAACAACATGGATGACCCTTGTAAACATTATGCTAAGTCACAGTAGCCAGACACCAAGGGCCACATATTACAGGATTCCATTTATATGAAACATCCAGAACAGCAAATCTCTAGAGACAAAGTAGATGTGTGGTTGCCTAGGGCTGGGGAGGGGAGAATGACTGCTAATGGTTAGGGAGTTTCTTTCTGGGGCGATGAAAATGTAAATTTGATTGTGGTGATAGATGCAAAACTCTGTGGACACACTGAAAACCACTGACTTGTATGTACACTTTACATGGGTGACTTGTATAGTACCTCATCAAAGCTGTTTTTAAAAAAGTAAATTATCAAAAGGTTTCAAATCTGTCAAACCAAGGAATATTTACTGACCAACTAACAGGCATATACTAAGTTCTATGTGAATTACAAAACAAGTGTAAGACATAAACCCTGACCTCAAATTGTTTACATTCAAGAGAAAAGGCACACATGAGTATATAATAATGCACTTTTGCATTGCGAATGTGCAACAGTTGGCTGCATTCTCTAAAGGCAGCCAACTATCTGAACCTGGCTTTCTGATTCATAAAATCTACTGGGCTAGGGGCTAATGAACATACAATCTATGACAGGACTGATCCTGTCCCCCTCCCCCACTGGGGGCCTGCAGAGGTCATGATCAAACTCAAGGTTATCTTGTGAGAGAGCAACCTATAGCATTCTTAGGAAACTGAGGCTAGACCTATTCACCTTATAACTGCAATAATTTGAGTAAATGTTTCCCAACTAAATAGAGGCCAGAACAGCTCGACAATCCTAGGCTGAAGTAAGGCCTGCAGGCCTGGGTCCTCCTCCCCAGGTGTAAGAATGCCCAGGGTCAACAAATAGCACAGGTTTTCCTTAGCGATGGCTGCTGAAGGTGTGGTCTGTTCCCCTCCTGGGGAGGCTGCGCACCCTTTAGACCTCTACCTCCAGCAGCAAAGGTCAATCTGCTTAAGGTGGGCTTGAGAGCTTTGCCACAGAGACTAGGCCCTCTTCTGCTTCCTTCTCACTTAGTTCCACAGTTCAGAAAATGTCTGAGCAACAAAGACCCTTGATGAAGACCAGGAGAGCTGTGGTCCTGAGTACTTTTAAGTGTGTGTTTACAGGAGGGAGAGGAGAGCCACAGTAGGAGATATAACCCTGGGAAGGGACCTTTTGGGAATCGGAGGCTCCATAGAGTGACCTTAATACTGAAGAAAACTGAAAAGGTCTGGAAACCTGGTGGATGACTTGTGACCAGGAAGGCTTTCTGGCACCAGCATCTCTCTTAAATTAATAATGAGGAAACTGCCATTCAGATTGGAATTCCCCGGGCACTAGGGACTTATGGATCTAGGGGCTCTGATCTACCCCAAGGCTACTGGGACAGTATCTAGTTCAATGTGCAGTGACCACATGAAGCCCAGGTGCCATGTAGACTCTAAAACCTGGGGTGCACATCAGAAAGATGTTTACATTTTATAAAACACGAATTCACCCCAATCTTCTAACAAGGATTTGCATTCTCTGAAATGTTCAGATAATGGTGGCAATCAAAACTTAGAATCTATTTATTTAAGCTGACAAATGTGTATGGTTTAAGCTAGAACTACAAGTAAAAGCCTAGTTAATGAAGCAGAAACTCCTATTTTGAGCATTACGAATCTTTTCCTGAACTGCCTAGAAAGACCGATACATATTCGCATCAAGTGGCTTGGGCCCAGAGTGGCCTGATGACTCAGCAAACAACTTAGCAACATCACCCTATGGCCAGGCTGCCTCAATTACACCTCAATCCTATTTGAACTATAACCACTCACACTACAGCGGTCTCCTTACCTTTCACTACATCAGCCACGTTGCAGGTGGGATCGATACTTCCGATGTGTTTAGGATGAGCAGGATTGGTGTCATCACCAAACAGAAGCGCTAAACAAACACAAAAGGGAAGGGAGAGATTACAAACAAAGCAGGCCGGGATGGCCAAGCAGAGAAATACTGAGGTTTATAAGTTTTGAAAGGATTCTGTTATTTGCAAGAATCATTTTAGCATCCACAGTGACTTAAAGTAATAGAATATATACAATGATGGGTGATCAACTATGGGACAACGAAGGAGGAAGGACATGCTTTAAGATATGCCAGTAGCAGTTAGCAGGTCCTAAAGCAGTGACACACACCAGATGTCCAACCCTTCCTTCCCGACCCATTGTGACATAGATGAAAAAATTCCTTTCGTCCTTAGCCAAGTTTACCCACCTTCTCAGTACTACTGCAGACATTTATTCCAACAATCACTAAATATTTAGAAAACACAGTCTACACCATTAGGCCAGGCTTGCAAAGTGTCTTCACTGTGAACATTTCACTCCGCCATGGAGATTATTTTCCAATACTGTATACACAAACAGTATTTGTTCAAGTTTTTTAAAAAGTACATGCAAATACTTTCATAACAACAAGATTAGCAAAATTTTACTTCTGAATAAAAGCGAAAAGGAACCCCAAAGAAAAAAGTAATCTGAATTGAAATTTTGTTTATGTATTTACTTATTAATTTATTCACTAGTATACTTACTTTAAAATCAAACAAAAATTGGGAATAATTTGGATTCCACAAAAAGAGAATGCTTAAATAAAATAGGGGAGATTTTAAGTTATAAAAAAATGACAAATGTGGGCATTAGGCTAATCAACACATAAAGTTCCAACTGATTGAGAGAAAAAACAGAAGTGTACAAGCTTAGTCAATGACCTCGAAACATGTACACAGATACATAGACACATATATTTGGGTCAGAAAGAAATTGTAGTTATCTAAGTAGTTTAGTTAAATAGCATTTAGGTGTGTGTTTTTTCCTTCAAATTTCCTATAAATTGTCATACATTTCTATTTTTAAAAAGATATACATTTAGGACCAACTCACATTTAATAGTTGTATAACATTCATTTTTCCAAATAAAATTAGTAAAATAAAGATGCAGCGTCCATTTTGTGATTCCCCAAAGAGGATGATTTAGATTCTAGACATGTGGATGCTTTTTCATAAGAATGATGAAATTGGGCAAAGAGACAATGCTGAAAATTAGCCAAAAAGTTTTTTGTGGAGAGAATTTTAGTTATTTTTTTCTTATCTGCTTATCAGCCTGGAGAGTGAACTAAAACTCTCAAGACGAGATTATGGTTTGACAATTCATTTAATCTGATTTCACTGATCACTGTGAAATAAAAGATTAATTACTCATATTGTCAGTCTGCCAATTCAATATTCCCAGCACCAATGTTTTTAAAACCAAAAGGGAAAATACCTAACATCGTAGAGAAAGAACAGAACACTCTCTGAGACACATGAAAGTATGCAGAGATGACTGCCCAGCTGCCATTAAAGCTGGACCCTCCCCGCCACCAGGAATGTAACAGCAGAGGCTTAAAAGGCAGGCAGTGGTCCCGTCTCCAATATGAATATTAGAAAAGCCTTTCAAGGATTTAACAAAGAATACTAATGAATAGTTCTTTAATAGCTAGGATTTACTTAGGAAAAAACTGAACTAGACAAAAATGCAGGTCTGTAAATTAAAAGTGAAGCAACAGAAAAAAACATTTGAGAGAAATCACCCCAGTTACCATTTCAAAACTGGAGCAAAACCCCAACTTACTGTGCTGGTTAATAAGCATGCGGAAGGAGATGCGGTTGGTATAAAACCGATCCAGAAAATACTGGATGTTACTGCTAATGAACGGATCGAACCCAAACTTCTCCTTGTATTCAATCACTCCTTGTGCCATTGTAGGAACTACATCATTGTGTCTATTTCTGACTTTAATCAGAACTTGCAGAAAACTGTGTGGGAGGAAAACAGAAGTGGTCAGTCTTTGTATCGCATGGCTGAAGCACAAACTTCCCAGCTCCATCTCTGGTCTGCCAATATTTTTATAGGTAGAGACATCATTATCATTACAGGTTACAAGGAAGAACTCATGGGAAACTAAAGTGTTACCTAACTTTTTGCTTGAAACTTTCTACGGAAATTCTTCTTTCAGAGATACAAAAAGTAAAAGGTTCTAGTGGGAAAAAAATGCTCAAATACCTTTTAAGGAATCCACTGACTTTTTGGATGAGTGATTACATTTAACTGCAGAACATTATTATGTCTTCTGACAACATGAGGACAATCCAAACAAAATTTCCAAGGATTCATTAGGGAGTCTCAAAGCAACTGCTTCCATGAATAAATAATGTCAAACTTTTGAAGATTACAATTTTGAGATAAATTTCTCACAGCAGTAAAACGTACTGATAAAATGTAGATAGAACAAAGACAATTAAAACAAACCTCCTCAAGTATTATGGTATATTTTATAAAGATGCAGAGGGAAAATACATATATTAAGAATAGTAACTAAGAAGAAAAAGACAAGGCAATGGAACCAAACAAAAAGCTCGGAACCAGGCCCAACGTTAAGTATGTGTATATAAAAATGTAGCATACTGACAGAGTGACACTGCAAGTCAGTAGGGAAACAATCAAATTAGTTGGGACAGCTGGCTAACAATTTAAGTCACATCGCAATTTCAAGCCGTAAGCCAAAAAGTGGGTTAAAAGATTTAGATTTAAAAGGTTAAATCACAGAAAAGATAAAAGAAAATCAGGTGAGTAAATATATAACCTTGGAGTAAGGAAGGCTGTCTGTCCTAAGCTTAACACCAAAGGCAGAAACCATGAAGAAACAAACGACACAACTGTGTAGAATTTCAGCAATTCTATAGGGACATACATTATAAAGTCAAAAAACAAAGTGAAAACTGGGAAAAATATATTTGCAAAAGTTACTCTCCTTAATAAAGGACAAGATGAGCACCCTAACAGAAAACTAGGCAAGGGATCTGGTGTCAATGGGAAATTTACCAGAGGAAACGCAAATGCCAAAAACTTCACCTTCACAAATAATAAAAGAAAAACAAACTAAACCAATGCAATCCTATTCTCCACTTATCAGACTGAAGAATGACCAGGGTCACCTAGAGTGTGGAAGCATAACTCATGCGTTTCGTGGGGCAATTTAACAACATATATCAAAAGCCCAAAGAATGTCATTCTACTCCCAGGAACTGATCCCAGGAAAATAATGCGACAAGGGCAACAACTGTATTTAAGAGCTGTTCTTTAGAGCACTGTTCATAGTCGCAAGAATATTACAAACCATTCTAAACCCCAATGATAGGAGGTTGAATCCCATGACTTATCTGTAGATGGACCACTATAAAACTACTAATAATGGTGTAGATCTATAATGTCAACACTGTTATGCTTGTAAAAAATATTTTATACTTACAGAAATACCAGGGGTGCCAAAAATTGTATATGCATGACTTGTATTCATCTTTTGTTATCGGTATATACTGAATATTACAATTTGAATACAGTTTTTTTCCTTTCTTAAAATGTGTATAGATTTTTTTTGGCACCCTCTGCATGTGTGCCTAGTTAAAAGTATGGATGGAAGAAAAATGTGAGCAGCAGTTGTCCCCTGGCAGTGCAGTGGAAATTTGGAGTGACTTTCTTTTTACTTGTCTGAATAGTCTTATTTTTCTCAATGATGAAGTATTTCTGTAACAAATACATACAAAGACAGTAAAGATGAATAAATCAACTCTGAACTTTGGTCATAATTACTCACAAGAAATTTTATGATGGACAATTTGTTTTTTACATAATGCTCTTTCCAGTGTATTTATCAATTAAATAGTACTAAAGTGAAACAATTTATTAGAGTTGACAAGTGCCTCAACTTATCTGAAGGGAGGACTTCCCTCAATGGCTCCATTTTCAGAATACTTCCCCAACCTCCTGGGGCTCTTCTAAACGTTATCATTATATAAACATGCTTGTCCTCCAAGCTACTTTCACTGTACATAAATGATTTCCCTGCCCATGACTCCTATATAACCTCTCACTGAACAGAAAAGTCTACTGCTATGAGTCAAATGACTCACTCACCGTTCACTCCTTCTTTTACCATAAGCATCAGGCTTCTAAAATCCCAACTATGTTAGCTAGCTGCGTGAACCTGGGCAGGTTACCGAAACTCACTGAGCGAGAGCTATTATCATTATGATCTTGTGCACACTGGATCCAGCATTTGGCAGTTTACAAAGCAGGCTCACATCCATAAATTGCATCGGACTGACAACCTGTTCCAGAAACTGAGACAGGACTCTGGGAACTACACAGCAAAAACTTATTATCATCTACTTCCCCAAATCTATATCCTAAAATTTGTCAGGCCTAATTTTTAGGATCTCAGCCAAACAAACTGTTACTGGCTAATGACTTTTGAGAAAACAAAGCTTCTGGATTTGATTCATCTAATTTTAATATCTTAAATGACAGCAAGAGCTGATAGCAAGGAAAACACTGCATCTGGGGCTCTAAGCCAATGCCTCCCTTCCACACTTCACAGATCCATTACACAAAACAAAGTAGAAAACAGGTCAGGAGTTTTTTCCCCTTTGTATTTTAATTTACAACTAAATTTGAGCTAGCTACTCATGGCTCAAACCAGCAGTTCTGGCAGTACGGTACATTGTAAAGAATAACATACAAAAGAAAAGAAAGTATGATTTACAGATCCAGTTCTGCTACTAACTAATGTTAGGATCTTGGGCAAGTCACCTCACACCTGTGACCTCAGTTTCCTTATCTGGGAATGAGAGGGCTGGGTTAAATGTCTCAAGCCAAGGTCTTGTATAACATGGTGTTTCTCTAGTTCTTTTTATGGAACACCTATATGGCAGGTGTTCAGTCTCAACAATTGTGTGGACCAGGTTTCTACTTAGAAAGAAATTCCTCAGCACAACAGGCTTGCCATATGCATTCACTCATGTGTACACGAAACAGGAAGAAAGTAATGTGAAGGGGATACTTAATTTCTCTTGGGGGGGAAAAAACACGCTCAGAGCTAAGGTTAGTGTTTTCTGGTTAAATGAAAAGCAGAAACATTTTCCATCTGTATGAGAATTTAGCAGTCTTTGGGCATAACAGCAGCAATAGAATTCAGGTTGTTATATAAAAAGCATATTCTTTTCAGTTTCTCAAAAAAAAAAAAAACCATTATAGTTTTTCCGAGCTCAAATATAATGCATTGAAAATTTTTTTTAAAATTGTAAAGGACTGAGTAGATAAATTCATGTATATACAGAGGCCACTGCATTCTCAAAACGACCACTGGGTGGAACATTTACTGCAATATTTATAGTGAGTCCCCAGAAGTATAAAAGCATTAAGAATTAGATCATGAAGCATAATTTGACGTGTCAGTATTCCTTTTGCACAATGTTTAATTCTTAACTCAAATTTTTTTTTTTTTACAAAAATGCAATGTTGAGTCATTACCCATTAAGAAACCTAATGCTTTTGTCCAAATTATACTTCTTGGTTCTTAAAGATGTGAGTTCCATTTACCAAAACATTTTTTACCTAGATCTTTTCACTTTCAGGTAGGTTGGGTACCATACTTACTTATCCAAGACCTGTTGATCCTCAGGGCTCTTATTTTCATACTCCAGAAGTTCAAGGAAGCTCTGCATATACCTGAAAAAGAAGAGTTACCGTGTTAGTTGCCTACCCAACACCCATTCCTCTTTGCCCTCTTCCTCAGAGGACCCCAAATTTTTACTTGGGTACTCCTCCTATCTCTTCCCCCGCTCCCATGCAGCTCAAGTGCTTCAGGGGAAGCCGATGCTACGCAAAGCTCCTGGGTGGCCCAACTTTTCTCTGAGTAATCCTATTTCTCTCGTCACTGATTCCTAATTAGTCCGACAGTCCGGGTCTAAGCCTGTCACTGCGGTGCATAATGCTGACCACAGAGATCGGCTCAGTCGTGAGCACACTGCCTCAGCTCAGACCAGTAAGCTAAGCAAGAAGGCTTGCTGAAGTCTTTGGGAGAGAAGTCAATTTGTTCTGTGTTTGTACTGTGTGCTATGTGGATGGGAAGCCTGGAACTGCTGCAGCTATTCTGTCACCAGGAGGAAATCCAGCCTGATGATGAAACTGACACCACGAAAAGCAGGGCTTTGATAAACTCAAGAATCTCTGAATCAAACCAATACCAAAAGCTGATCCTATGGCTGGATCTTATAGTTATGCAAGCCAATTTATTAAGCCAGGTTTAGTTAGATTTTCTGCTGCTTACAAACATATCCTAATTGATACACCAAGTCTATAGTTTGATTACCCAAAAGAGTGCACATATATCATAAGAAGCACGTGTGTGACATTGAGGTGCATGCAAAGAACTTAGAAACTAGAAATAAAGAAGGTTCCTTCTCAGAATTAAACCTTAAGCCCTCAGAAACAGCTTCGGAATTAAGAATAGCTGCATGTCTCAATCAGGGCCAGTACAAGAAGTGATGTGTCCAACATAAAGATCTAGAAAACCTGCCAGGAAAATGGGATTTACTGTGACAGCTACATCCAGACAGGACCTGCTCGATCTGGTGGGGATTCAGAGATTCCAATTACTCAGAGGTCTGTGATCTCTGCTTTGGGTCTTAACACGTCCTGAAAGTATTATCCCTTATTCTAATTATGTCTAACAATTAATTACCACTAATCCTACTAGCCAGCTTTGGATAGAGGATGAGCATACTTAAGTAACTAAAAATGACTCTTAAGCACATAAATACATAGACAGAAATGATGTTTTCTGTCATTCAGCCTCACTGAACTTTGTGACAATGCATGATACTGAAGTATCGTCTTTGGGTATATTTTTTTCAAGTCTCTGGGCAGATAAGGCTATGGATTACACATTGTTAAAATCATCAGGTCAAACCACCCTGGGAGAACAGCCATGCGTGGTGATGCCCTCTGCCCTGCCACATGCCAGCATTTTAGGCGGGTATCCTGTCCTTCCCAAAGGGGATAGTTCACTGAAAGAGCCAAGTCATCAACAGAGAGGAGGCAAAGATGATGCCAAGCTTCCTAGCCCGAAAGTCAAGAGGACAAGGAGAACATGCTCTGACTGAGGTGGCGTTTACAGCCTGTTACGTGTAAGAGTTGCTTTTAAGAGAGAAAGGAAATGACAGCTAAGCACAACGCATGATCCTGAATTGGATTCCTAAATGTGGGGGGAGGGGCTACCAAAAAAAAGCACTATTAGGATAATTAATGAAATGAGAACAAGTTCTACATATTAGCAAATATTACTGGATCAATGTCAAATTCCCCAATTTGACAATCATACTGTGGTTTTCGAAGAGTTGTTCTAAGGAAATACATACTAAAGTATTTGGGGGCAAAGGGGCATGAGGTCTACCACTAACCCAATGGTTCAGGAAAAAATTAACGTGTGCGTGTATTATACATGTGTGTGCCATATATGTATGTGTGGAATATCATATATATATATATGTATATACATTCTCACAGAGAGAGTATGAGTGAGAATGACAGAACAAATGTTACCAATTCGTGAATCTGGGTGAAGGTACGCATATGGGAATTCTTGCTGCTAGCTGTGCGAACCCTTATGTCAAAACTGAATGTTTAAAAAAAAAGGGAGAAAAGACATGTATGTGTTTGGAACAGCTATGAAAGAGGAATAGCGAGGAGACACAAAAAGAACTGACATAGTATTTGAGTTTATACTTCGCCAGCAACTCACTTTGAAGCCCCTGAAGTCACTTTACATAAGTGAAAGTAAATGTTTCACTGTCACTGCCACCAAGACCAGGGGACTTGAAAGTCCTCCAGCCTGCCTAGAATCCCTACCCCAGTGGCCCCCGAGAGTGCTTATATACTTTCTGCTGGAACTCTCTAATGATGGCCTTGGAGCAAGACGAAGTCTCACGCAAACAAGTTCTTGCTGCTCTTTCTGAAACAACCTATGGATTTAGGGTAGAAAGCAACTCTGAGATGGAAGTCAGTCACCATCTCTTGGGCTCTCCTGGGTTCCAGGGCCCCTGTGCCTCCCACCGTGAGGAGCTGCTGCTGGAATAGGGACTGCTCGCTGTATCTGTAAGACCACCCAACAGAATGTTTCAGACGATTCATTCTCAGCCCTAAGAATGTACGATAATTAATATTATGGAGGTATGTCTAGTGAATGGCCATTCTCTTTCAGCAGCCTGGCCTCCACTAACCCTCTAAAATGCAAGCTAATAGTTTCATTCTCCTGGTATCTGTCCACATCACTCTCTGCCCCGAAAATGCTCTCCCTGTCCCTGTCAATTCCACCCACTCACGGAGGGGCAGTGCAAAGCCACAGCTGGCACCGCTCCCCCAGGAGTCCACAGCACCTCCTCTGTACTGACTTGAGAGCATTTTCCGCATCTAGCCTCCCAAACTCCTCCAGCTTTCTCCAGTGACTTCTACCTTGCTTTTTATAATACAGAGGAGACATGCAAATGTTTCTCGAATATACGCAAATCCCTTTCTGAAAATATACCGCCTGCTCTCACGTCCTACCACTCACCAACCTCACCCTGCTTACCTAGTAGGTAGTATACTCACAAACGCAACTTGCCCAAGTAAATCACACATGCTTTAAGTATCAGAGCTATACCGGATTGAACTTTAAGTTACACTGTTAAGATTTTTCATACTTTTCACAGGGCAAATGCAGCACAGCAGCACTGATGTTTTTGCAGTCTGAGGTCCCTTTAAAGGAGTTCATTGTTCTAAAAGAAGTACTGTCTCCGAGGAACTTCTTTAAAAAAAACAAAAGGAGCATGGCTGAGACTTGAGTGAAGCAGCATCTCCCCTCTAAAGGACTGCAGACCTGCTCACGTGGGTCGTTGCATTGCTGTTCCTTTCTGTTTGTCTGTACTTTCCCATTTGTTTTCAATCAGCAATCACTTTCATAACCAGAAAAATCAAATTTGAAAAGGCAAGGAAGTGTCTATTACCATTTAGAAGTATTTTCGTTTTAATTGTCAGATTAAATTAGCTGAGTTTCATTTAAATTGTCAATTAAAGAAAAAACAACTTTTAATTGCCTGGAAAACCCGGCTATCCCGACTGACTCATTCCTACACAAGCAGTACGTGTACTTTTAGGGAACCGGTCCCAATGCCAAATGTTCATAGCATCATGGAAACACCCACTTGAAGCCACATTATTTACTTACCAACTCTGAACCAACCCCACAGAAGGGCGGTTAAGCAAATTATCCGGCAGAAGGTTAACTTCTCTCATTGTGTTAGCCAGTCTCACAGGAAGCTCCTTTCGCAGAAACATGTATGAAGTTTTCTCGCACGCATTATCTCTCCCTATTAAGAGATGAAAGATGTTCCATGATTTATAATCTAACAGATGGAATAATAAATGTTCCCATGGTAGCACAGTTACCGGTTGGGAAGAGAAAATGAAATAATCCTGCAGCCTCTAGTTAAATTTGTATCCTCCGAAATAGCAAGTTTAAGAAAATAATTAGAATAGAAAAAGGGCATGGATTCCAAGAGGCAACCTTGAAAGCAGCTTTTTTTAAAAAAAAAAACACAAATACATTCCCGGTGTTACCGGTAGCAACATAAAAGTGACGTGGGATCTAATCTGAATTTGTTTTGAAATAAACACTGTGGGAAAACTGCCAAGTACAAAAGTAGGAGAACATGTCAATCCACTCCTGTTCAGAGGGGTTTCCAGAAGGCAATAGATCCATTCACTCTACAACTACTCACCTACTGTGAACTGAGATTTGCTTCAAATGTGTTTCTTAAGGGACCAGAGCTCTGCCATTCAGGCAAACAGCTCCAGACCCTACCTCTGACCGAGACATAGGAACTCAGGACATGCCACAGAAACCAGCTCACAGGTGTGCTCAGAAGCAGAATGGCTACCATGGCACGTGACAGGGTAAGACACTGCTGACTACAAAGACAGAGGCCAGGGAATCTGCAGTTGATTGCCCTGAGCTGGTTGTGCATACAATTTACATAACACGGACACAGTGAGAGAAAAGGTACCTGTCACCTGAAGGAGGAAACCTGAGCCCCTTCCCAGGCTGCCATGTGAGCTGAGTAGTTTTCCAGGACTGGCCCAGCCCCCAGTCCTTCAGCCCTGCTGTAACCCGGACAATGATTGGGGGACGAAGGACATGATAGAAAGGACATGAGCTCTGGGGACAGAAATGTGCTCCAGCCCTAACTCCTCTACTTTGGGGGTGGGACATCGTTAGTAAACTTCTTAACCTCTCTGAGTTTTAGCTGCCTTAATCTGTAAAATGGGGCTGAAACTTCAGTTTTTGTAAAGACTGTGATGACATGTGCAGAGCCTGAATCAGAGTAAGTGTTCAATAAACGTTAGTCCTTCTTCTGAGCTCTGGGATACTCATGGGACCCTCCCAACTCCCTCATACTCAATAGGCCTTCCTAGGGCTCCATATGCCCCAGAGGCTGTTGGGAAATGGGCAACCTCTGGCCCAGAAAGACGGAAGCTCATCTAACAATTGTCTCCTCATTCTTCCAAATGCAATAAAGGCAGCAAATTAGAGATGCAGAAGTAAATCCAATTTTGTAACACTTCCAGCCAAGTTCTGGTTTATTCCTTCCCTCTCCCCACCAAATACGACCAGAAATAAAAGAACCCACTTTTGAAAGTCATCTGCAGAACCTTTCTTCCCCCCCCCCATTGACACCTCA
Source organism: Rhinolophus sinicus (assembly GCF_057876585.1). NCBI lineage: Eukaryota > Metazoa > Chordata > Mammalia > Chiroptera > Rhinolophidae > Rhinolophus > Rhinolophus sinicus. The sequence goes on along the minus strand of NC_142518.1, from coordinate 16,820,085 downwards.
CCCCTCTTCTCCATTTTCAAAAATGTTACAACAAAAGATTAGTCTTCAACAATCCACCCCTTACTTCCCTCATACTAAGTGAGTATACTGAGGGCCTTCAGTAAATCTTTAACTAATCAACGATTCTCTCTTTCACTTTTCCCTTAAGGGAAATACTCCAAGAAAGGAAGAAGGGTGTAATTCTCAGCAATAACCTTCCAACCTCCTACTCCATATACATTCATTTGGCCTTAGAAGAGTAACCGTTAAAATGACTCTGGTTGCACTGCTTCAGATAACATATATCATTCCTAAAATGCTTTATACAATTTTTGTAGGTGAATAATTTTAAATGCTGATATTTATAAACTCATAGTGAATCTCATTATAAAATGAAAGTCCTATTATCTAAGCTAAAATGAACGTCTACGTTTCCACATACCAGGAGAAATACTTTGCACCCTCATTAAATAGAAAGGACATTTCTTTTTAAAGCGCAAAAGAAATGTTGACATTCTCCCAGTAGGAAAGGAAGTTAGGGGGTGGGGAAGGAGAGGACGAACCTTGAGCTGTTGAACTGGAACTGGGAGTATCAGTACGAACTCAGGATTTGAAAACATTAGCTGAGTTTTGGGGGTAGAGAAAGTTTACGTGCTTAAATGCCCACGTCCACAGCATATTTGGAGCAGCAAATTAGAAGCACAGGGCTGGGGTGAAGAGGGAGGGCCATGAGAAGTGAGAGTGGGCTGGCAGGTACCAGGTGGCAAGGGTCGGTCAGGCCCACATCTATTCTGGAAACCCACAGGGCTAACTGGTTTCAGAATGTAAAGGTTTTCAGATTTCAGTAAAGTGAAAAGGAGGACGTGCACCCACTGTGTAATACGGTCATGACAGAGACACAACATAGCTGCAGTGAAATCTGCGCATTTCCACTAAGCAGCATAAAGACCACGGCCTCAAGTCATGTGGAATCACGTTTTGCCACGCAATGAGCACCAAAGGTACGAAAAACAAACTTCAACTTTTAGAGCTTTTTGGACTTCAGAACTCAGATACAAGACAGCGGTCCTGCAGAACAGTAAAACCAAGGTCACGTGCCGAAGGCACACTTGGGTTTGAATCCTGACTCGAGCAGCCACAAGCTTCATGAACGTGGGCAAGTGTCACTACAATTCTAAGCCTCAGTGTTCCTATCTATAAAATAAGAACAGTACTTGCTCGTGGACAGGAAGAATTAACATTGTTAAAATGGCCATACTACCCAAAGCAATCTACAGATTCAGTATAATCCCGATCAAAATACCAATGGCATTCTTCACAGAATGAGAAAAAATAATCTTAAATTTTATATGGAATCACAAAAGACCCCGAATAGCGACAGAAATCTTCAGAAGGAAGAACAAAATTGGCGGTATCATGCTGTATGATATCAAACTATACTACAAGGCTGTGGTAATCAAAACAGCACAGTCCTGGCATAAAAACAGGCATACAGATCAATGGAACTGAATAGAGAGCCCAGAAATAAATCTATGCCTATATGGTCTGTACCTATATGATCATGTAATGTATGACAATGGAGCAAGAATATACAATGGGGTAAAGACAGTCTATTCAATAGATGGTGCTGGGAAAACTGGACAGATACATGCAAAAAATGAAACTGGACCACCTTCTTTCTCCATATACAAGAATAAACTCAAAATGGGTTAAAGACTTAAATGTACGACCTGAAACCATAAAACTCCTAGAAGGAAATATAGGCAGTAAACTCTCTGACATTGCTCTTAGTGATTTTTTTTTTATATATGTCCTCGGGCAAGGGAAACAAAATAAAAAGTAAACGTGGTGGGACTACATCAAACTAAAAAGTTTTTGCACAGCAAAGGAAACCAAACAAAACGAAAAGACGTCCTACGGAATGAGAGAAGATATTTGCCAATGATACATCCAATAAGGGATTAATATCCAAAATGTATAAAGAACTCATACAACTTCACACCAAAAATACAAACAATCCAATTAACAAATGGGCAGAGAACCTGAATAGACATTTTTCAAAAGAGGACATACAGATGCCAATAGACATATGAAAAGCTGCTCAACCTCACTAATCATCAGGGAAACGTAAATTAAAACCATAATGAGATATCACCTCACACCTGGTCAGAAAGGCATCATCAATAAATCAACAAACAATAAGTGTTGGCGAGGATGAGGAGAAAAGGGAACCCTTGTACACTGTTGGTGAGATTGCAAATTAGTGCAGCCACTATAAAAAACAGTATGCAGGTTCCTCAAAAAATTAAAAACAGAACTACCTTATGACCCAGCAATTCCACTTCTGGGTATTTACCTGAAGAAATCCAAAACACTAATTGGAAAAGATATACGCACCATGTTTATTGCAGCACTATTTACAACAGCCAAGACATGGAAGCAACCTGAGTGTCCACTGATAGACAAATGGATAAATACAATGGGATATTACTCAGCCAAAAGAATGAAATTTTATCATTTGCAACAACATGGATGGACCCAGAGATTATTATGCTAAGTGAAATAACTCAGACAGAGAAATACAAACACCATATGATCTCACTTACACGGAATCTGAAAAAACGAAATAAATGAACAAACAAACTCATAGATTCAGAGAACAAACTGATCACCACCAGATGGAAGGGGGTTTAGAGGATGGGTGGAAAAGGTGAAGGGATTAGGAAGTACAAATTGCCAGTTATAAAAACAGGCACGGGCCTGTAGAGTACAGTATAGGGAATATAGTCGATAGTATTGTAATAACTATGTATGGTGTCTAGTGGGTACTAGACTTATTGGGGTGATCACTTCCTAAGGTTTATAAAAGAATAATCACTATGTTGTACATCTGAACTAATGCTGTACGCCAACTGTAATTGAAAATTTTTTTAAAAAGAAAAAAAGCAGTACCTATTTCGTAGAGGCTATGGTGAGGTTTAAAAAGTGTTTAACACTTAACATTAACAAGTTCTTAAAATGTGAAAGAGGGGGCTCATCAAACAGCAATCATTAACTGTGCCAATGATGATAAAGTGAAACAGCCTGAGGCCATGTGTGCCAGATCAAATAGGCTGGTACCTGCTGAGCCCTGAGAGCGTGACTGTGCGACGCTGTGCTCACTTGATGATTCCACATAATTAAAAAAAGATTAAAAAGGATTAAAGTGTGTTCCGTGTCCCTATCCACCACTTCCATTCATTTTAAAATGAAAAGGCCTTGATGCTTACATTGGTCAACTCTGCCCTAACTAGAAAACTCAACCAGTCACGGCATGGTCTAAGGACCAAACTTCAGGAAGCATTTATGCTAGCCTTCTTGGATTTATCGACCTTCTCTAAAGTGGCAGAAAAAGAAACTTTATTTGTGTCTACCTATATCCCTCATGGCACCGATCAGAGTACCTCTCCTATGGTAGCTTCTCACTGATTTACTGGAAGAATACATAATACTTTCAGAAGTTTGTATTTTTAAAAGAGTACCTAAAAAATTTCAGGTTTTGCCTCCTACATTTTAATTTAGCTCTTGAGATGAATTCTTTGTACTCATACTTTAATTATACACTAGCTCAAACAGGGGGATAAGCCTTTTTTAGTTAGTTAATGAGCGAACCTAAAAATAAATACGAAATGCCTGACTTTTTTTAACCTTTCTGTAGTTTTCCTCATATAAGTTGAAAGCATTTTATCCTGTGTATTAATGCTGGAAACTCAGTTTAAATCAAGGGGTTCCAATAATCTTTTTTTTAGGAAACTTACCCCCCCAAAAAAAACACCTTTTGGCTTTAATTGAATGTCCTCTCAAAAGGGTTCTGTTTTTATAAGTCTTCTGGCATATTGAGTATTTTCCAGTTATTCTTTCCAGTTATTTGACTTCATTTTTTCCCACTTACGTGGCTTTTCTACATTCCTTAATTTTGATTTTCTATTTTTGTTCTGCATTTTTCTATATACTTCATCTTACTCAAATTTACCAATTAAATTATTCCTCGGTATCAGTTCAGAAGATGACAATGAAGGAGTGGGTGAGGGGCATGGAAAATTCTGACGAGTGAACACAAATTAGTCACTGGCTTTAACACACTCGTGTATTTCTTCACTTGTTCTTCCTCATTTGATGACTCTTTCATTCTCTTCTGTTTTCTGCTTGTTTTTCATACTTTGCCCTTTCATTGAGAAGTTGGAGACAGTCAACCACATTTGCAAAAGATATGATTTGCTTTGTTTAGAAAGGTTCCAAATAGCTTTCCATTCACTGAGACATAAGATGATAGACACAGAAACACGAACGGCTTTGGATTTAATGCAGGGAGCCTCTCACTGCGGGTCACCATAAGAAAAGAGCATTTGACTAGCCTTCTGAGAACAAGAGTTCAGACTTATTATTCTTTATACCTGGTTTCCACAGTGGCCTGTATTTCCAGTGAATCTTTAATCCTCTTTTCAAATAATTTACAGGAAGCAGAAAAAAACAATTATTTCTTCAGTTAATGAAGTAACTTGATGAGATAGCTTATAATTAAAGCAGACGGCTGAGCATATTCCTCCCCCCCCCACCCCGCCAAATGAAGTCTCCTGTGTGGATTACTTGAGGCTATCTTTGTCCACATCTTCCAGTTTTAACACTTGGTGGGGGATGGTTTGGGAGTGGTAGTAATGGGATCAGGGAGTGGAAAAGGAGAGCAACAAATGGAAAAATTGCTAGCAAGGCACCAAAAACCGGCAGAATGAATGATCAGCTTGTTCAGATAATGTTGCTTTTTCTATACTGTCAATTAAATATTTGCATTTGCAATGTATTTTTACTATTTATTAACCATTAAAATAGCTAAAATATAACCAAGAAAATAATATTTTTAGGGGCAGCTCTTTGATTTTCCTCCAGTTGTAATTATAACATTTCAATCTTTTGAAAACATTGAATTTTGGAATAAGTAATTCTTGGACTTACCAGGGCTAAACAATGATTAATAGTCCTTCAAAGAAACAACCTGAAATGTGAATGGAGAGCTACTAAATGATTGTGGTGAACATCCTTCAAAAGAATCCCTTATATTTTTTGGGCTTCAATTATAGTTTTATTATTTTTTTTATACTTTTAAATATTTGTTTTACTTCCAGGTCTAGAAGTACTTTTTCACAGCCTGAGAAGTTCAGTACTTTTCCTTTGTTTGGGAAAAGTTATTCCTGAAGTTAAAAAGAGATCAAAATAGGCAACAGATTTGGGGTCTACCAAATTTGAGACTGCCCTCACTCTAGACCAGGCCTTATTATTAAAACTCAAAGGCTGGGGACGTAACTACACGGTGGAGTGGGTGGGGCTGGAAGTAGCTGAAGGCTTCCTAACTCATGAGTCTGACCCCACAAGCACTGCCTCTCCATGGGTTTTCTCAAAGCATGAGGGCTTGGGCTAGTTGCATGGCTTCGGTAAACAAGGTGGAAGCTGCAGGGCCTTTTATGACCCAGCCTCGGATGTCACACAACTAGCCCCCTTCTGCCCTAGTCAACTGGTCAAGGCAGCCACAGCCCGCCCACACTCCACGGGAAGGGGATGAGACTCCCTCTCTTGATGGAGGGTTAGCAAGGGTGCATCATATAAAAGCATCATCATAGCCATCTTTGGAAAATGACAGCTGCCTTAAGATGTTCATGAGTAGGTGTAGAAGATGATTTATTTCTCAAATTACATTTTTAAGCATTCTTATATTGCCTGAATTTGTTTGCTATGGGGTCATTTTCTGGCCATTTATTTATCTTAGTTTCTTTCTTTCTCACTGTGGCCTTCCCTCAGATGCCTGGCGATCCTTGCTTGTTCAGTCATGTTTGAGAGTGAGGCAGCCTAAAGACTGACTACGTGAGCACCCCAAAAACCTGATTACATTGGCTTTTTGGTGAGGGTCCTAACACCACACCAGCGTTCCTAATTCCTCTTAGCTCATTCAGGGTCTTTAGAAAAGAACCCCCTTTTTGCCCTTTACTTTGCCTATGGGTAACTGCCTGCCTAATAATATTCCGATGGTCAAGGGTGGAGCATGAGCCTTCTGTTTACAGACTTCCAGTTGATTCTACCTGTCGGTCCCAACCTCTCCCCCTGCATTACTGAGGTGGGAGCCTCTCCTGGGCTCTGCTACACCTAGTTCGGCAGCCGCCCCGACCACCATGCCTTCTGAGTACATTCTAGACCTGAGCTGTCCAGTAGAGGAGCCTTCAGCAATTAGGGGAAATTTGAATATTCAATTTTGTTATGCTATCAATGATAAACTCCCCAAGTGTGATGCCTGTATCAAGGTTATTAGCAGACTACTCTTATGCTTAGGATATACGTAAGTACGAGGGGTAGTTATGATGTCTGCAACATACTCTAAAATGGTTCAGCCAAAAAAACACGTATAGAGAAGGCGGGAGGGAGACAGGAACAGATGCATGGGGTGGGAAGGAGATGAAAAGCAAATACAGTAAGTCCTCATTTAATGTCACCGATAGGTTCTGTAACTTTAAGCGAAACTGTGAATAACAAAACCCATAGGCTAACTGATATAAAGAAGAATTAGATTCCTATGACACCTCATCAATGTTATAACGAAACTCCATTATTTGAGGACCTGTTGAAGGAATCTAAAGGCTAGACATGAATGTTAACTACATTGTTCTTACAACTTTTCCTAAGGTCAGAAATTTTTCCAAATAAAGGTTTGGGAGGGACATCATTAAACAACCTAAATATTCAACGATAAGGGAATAGTAAAAAAATTTCAGTATTGCACATTTACATGGGGAAATATGCAATCATTAAAAAGAGTGTTTTTAAAGAAAATGCAGTGTTATAAAAAAGGTTTTCTTCTAACTAGAGCCAGTCTATTATCTTTTTAAAAAAAGAAAACCTAAAAAAGGTTTTCCTGTAACTAGAGCTAGTCTGTTATCTAAAAAACAGACAAAGAAACAAAAAGCAAAGCAAAAATCTCATACAGAATGTGCAGATCTTCCTGATGGGGTTTGAAGCCCATGGTACAGACCTCCATGTAAGGATTTTTCTTGTTCTTATAGGAAAAGAGGTTACAGGGTGACTGTGGTGGGGTCCTTAATGAAGGTGAGCAAAGGTTATGGATCTTTCCCTGAAGGACATCTGTGTCTGTGCTGAGGGAAAGTGAGTAATGTCCACTAACGCCTTGATCCTCTCTTTAGAAATCCTGTTTGTTTACTTTTCTGAAATATATGTTCATAAACATATTAGTGAGAAACATGCCCCTCTCTGTGTGTCAGATAAGGCCAAAGCAAGATGTAAATGAATTTCATTGTGGGTTCACCATTTGTGCCCTCCATTTGGGCAACCCCTCTGCCCCTGCCCCCGGTCACTGACTTCTATATCCTGTGGGTCCCAGGATTTCTCAGAAAATGGAAGAGTCCGTTAGCATAATACCTGGCACACTGTAGGTGTTCACTATTTCCTGATTAGCACTGAAAATTAAAATACCTAGTAAATTTCAGTATAACCTTAATATAGCAAATAAAATTCAGTGGTTCAAGCTAACATTTGCTCGTAATGGTAAATTCCTCTTATAGATAGAGCATTGTATTCTATATATTTGGTTAGGGGTATTGAAATCCTTAGTTAAGGGAAGAAGAGCTGAAAGGTAGCTAGGAAAGTGATAATAAGGTGGCAGTAATTGTCAATACGGTGTGTTGGGCCAGAGAGTGGAGAGAACAGGTATGCACGTGTCAGAACTGATACCACAAATAGAGCTTTGGCCAGCGGGAGCATGTGAGTAGCAACCGAAGCCAAAGCCACCACACAGATCCGTATCGACGTAGGATCTAGTCCTACGGTGGATGGTGAATTACAGGCTCTCTTGTTGTCATGGAAGCAAGAATAGTTAAGTAAAGGTCACACTGTATTCATCTTTGAGGTTAATTGAGGCAAAATGTTAACCATTACAGTGAACGAAAAGGATCCAAAGCCAGTCATGCTCAAAGCACAAATGAGCTGAAAGTGCTATATGTTTCTTGGAAAACGATCAGTTTATATAGCTGGGACCTTCAGCCAACAAACTTTAAGATAATTAACATTCAAGGTTAAGAGCTGTCTATGCAGTTTTTATTCTTAGCAGGAAGCTGATTCATCCAGGAAATACTGTGTCACTAATTTCCCATAATAAATGCATAGCCAACATCTACTGAATGTGTACCATGCGCCACGCAGCCTCGATGTCACCCGTGCAACAAGCCTATGATTAGATGCTATCGTTTCCATTTTGCAGATAAGGACACGGGAGTGTAGTGGAATTAAGTGATTAGCCCATGCTCCCCCCATGATAGGCACCAGAAATCAAGACGTGAGTACAAGTCTACATATTCCCAGAGACAATACTAAGCAGTCTAACGAGTGTTGGTGGTCATCAGAACAAAAGTTGTTTCCGTGTAAGTAAATAAATAGGTATCAATCTGATAGTTCAGAAATGAGAAGACCATTAGAGTAGGCAATTTCCTGATTGTCTAATACAATGAATTTAGATGAAACCTCAGCATTACAAATACTCTTGTTTGCTAGAAAGAACTACACCGGGGCAATGGTATATTATGTTGAAAGAAATGGCATATTATGTTGAATGAAAAATGCATAGGTTTAAAAGCTCAGTCTACCTGCATTTTTACTGGTTTTGCCACAATTAACTTTGCTTAGACAAGATACTTGAATCATCTGAGCTTTAGCATCTTCATCCAAGAAATGGAAACATCTACTTGACCTGGATGTTGTGAGCATTATAGCTATATCTGCCCACTACTGTGTCTGCCAGAGAGTGGTACACAAAGGTGAGTGGCTTTTGCCTCCTAAAAACAATAATTTCTGGTTCGCTTTGAAAGAGGCAGCCAAGATGTTACATCAACAACTAGCTGATGGTTTGGGAAGTCTGTTACTCAGGGCTTCTACTTTCCACGTGCAAAACTGGGAAGGTTGGACAGATGATCTCTGAGCTCAAGCTCCCACTGAATGGATCTAAGAGAAGATTTTAGGTTGTATCTCTACACTTGACAGTTCTTTATCCTACACCACCGACCTTGCCTAATATGTACATCCTGGAACAACTCTGGAAAGCACTGCTAGGAGTAGGCAGCCAAGGAAAGGAGCTAGAAATTCAGAAAAACACTATTGTCGTGCGGGAGACCCTGCTCGCTGCGCCATTTGTCGTGCGGGGCGGCCTGGGGGGTCTCTGCTCCTGCTCCCCACATAAGAACGCAGGATATGGTGAGGCCAAAAAGGAACACCCACGGAGCCATAGGTAGGGGAGTCATATCACTATGGTCTCACTGGAGGCTGGGTTCATTGGACGTGCGACCTGCTGTCCGTTTTTCTGCCAACCGACCGACGACTCTCCTCCACTCTCCTCGACTCTGCTCCTCTACTCTCCTTGGCTCTCCTTGGCTCTCCTCGGCAATCCTCGGCTCTCCTCCGTAGCCGCAGCAGTTATATTAGAAGCCAATTGGCCAACCAGCCACAGCCGACGGCCATCTACTACCCGAGCCAGCACCCTTCCACATGAGGCCGAGAGCCTGTAAACTACTTTCTGGGGCTCTGTCCCCACAACTATGTACATACATTTACATGTGTTCTGTTTGTGTTCCACCCAGCGAGCCTCCAAGGGCATTTTGGATAAAGGACAATTCGGTTAACACCTCACACATTCCCATGCACCCACCCCTATTACATAAACCTTCAAGGGAGAGATAGGGACAGCAGGAAAGCATGCCACAAACTCACAGAATTCATAAATCTTGGCATATAGCTCTTTGTTCATAGCTCTTGGGCCTGGGCAAAAACTTTACCAGATCTAATATAGTTCTTAACTCTGGAAGCACAATCACCTGGGTAACTCAAAAATACCATGCCTAAACCCTACCCCCAGAAATTGATTTAATTGGCTTATGCGGGGGACAGGTGTCACTGGTTTTCATTGCTCCCCCAGATGATTCTCATGAGCAGCCAGGACTGAGAACAACTGACTAGCATCCAATCACAAAAAATTTAACAAGGTAACAAATGAAAGAACTCCTCAGGCTCAGACAGTGGCTATTAAACACCCCAAGGTTTTCCATTTACCCATGTGTTTTTAGTCTCTGTTCATGTTTTGAGTTTTGTTTCAGCCTCTTAGGAAAGGGACCACAAACATCTTCATAATCTTTCAGCGCTGTCAACTATCGTTTTTCTCTCTTTTTCAGATACTCTTCAAAACTACTGAACACATTCATGAAGGAAATGGCTATACTTCAGGACATCGTGACTCTTGACAAGCTGTGACAGTGTACTTGCCGATCCTTTCCTGCAGCGTGCTTTGTTCCCACACTACCCCTCACCCTTTCCCTCATTCTCAGCTGTAGAGTAGCCGCAAGATGAGCAGAGGTGGTCCGATTCCTGGCTGTGCCATCTGCTGTACGTGTGGCTCATTTTCTTACCTGCCCTGAACCTCAGCTCCCCGATTTGTAAAATGGACATGACTGTGGTGAAAATTCCACTATATCATATTTTATACCAAGTGTTGGTAAGTACTCAGTAAATGCTGGTTGACTCTATTGGATCTTTTTCAGTTTCCAAAGAGTCCATTGTAATTTCCCTCTTGAACTGCTTTACTGAAGGCCAAGCTCAGGTTAAAGAGGCAGGAATGTAAGTACGTAGGTCCAAGACGACATGGAGGAGAATGTGTCAAGGGCACCAACCGAAGAAGCGGTGCCCCTGTGTCGAAAGGGCAATTTCTAGAGAAAGGGAGGCTCACTGTGAGGAAGCAACTTAAGGGTTTATTAGAAATTAAGTGCTCGCGAGCACATCACGTGACCAGTACAGGACAAGTAAGATAGCACTTACCACTTTGCTTTCTATTGAATCTCAGAAGCAGGAGAAATTAACTAAATATATACAAAATCCACAGTCAGGGATTGAGGAATATCTGCTACCAAGTTTAAGGAAACATTGTATTTTTCTACTAGAACATATCCAAGGAAACGTTCAGATAAAACCCTGAGTCTGTTCTAGTCTATGAAAATGTTAACAGTTTTTTGGAAAAAGATATGTATATGACCAATTTCAAAGGGCCCTACTGTTTGCTGGCAAAAAACACAAGGGAAAATATTTAACTTCATGTGTTCGGAAAATGTTAGAGAGAAACAGAAATTTGTTCCCAACAGTGAAACTATTATATACTGACCTCCATGCCCAGTAAGAAAGAAAGCAATCCTGGTTCAATTCAAATGGTCAAGTAGAATCCTAAGTCTAAGAATGAAAATAAAATCAAGACTGCTTGGGTGATGCTTAGGGAAATAATCTAAGATTGAGTTAGAACCCCAAATGTTCAATTAGAGGAAATATAAATATTGACCTGTGTAAATTTAATAGTTCACTGTAACTTTTGTGCCGTTCATTATGGCAGAAAGTATAATCTCAGTAAACATGAGACACTGACCAGGAATAGGGGACTCCTTGAGGGCCATGAAGGACACACTCAAACCCAGCTCTGCCCCAAGGCCAAGTATGGAGGTAAACTGCCCACACCTCCTGCCTTAAAGCAAAATGGGCCAACTGAAGATGCTTCCAGGCTAGTTTCAATGAATGCCAGCTAACCCATCCACGGTCCCCTTAGCATATTTTGTATAAGTTAACTAATTTATCAAGAAGAGTAAGTGGGCAGGAACAGCAAGTATTTCTAAAAACCTAAGGCAATAAATAAGGAACTGCCTTCACCACATTTCAACACAAATTAAAGGCAAAAGTTAGCCTATGATATTTACTTCAAATCAGAAAAGTTGTCCTATTGAATAGAATCCACAAATATAAACTACTCTGTGAACTTAGTAGGTGATAAACAGAAACAAGAACAAAGAAAGATTTGAGGTCTTAATTACTGCTGTCCAACTGGACAAAACAGAGCAAAAGCAAGTTGGCTACAAAAATCCCATCAGAAATGGCAATAAATTCCAGGATTTAGTAGCAATTTACAAACTGCTAAAGGTGATAAATCTGACCATGATAAAAACACTGTAAATGACTGAGTGTATAAAAACTCAGACTAAATAAAAAAGAAACCAACATCCGGTGTTAACATACTCGTATGTAAACATATGGGCAAAAGCTAGAAGGCTGTCACAAAAAATGGACGGAAGAATTATAGGTGATATTCTTTGCAAATGCCTTTAATTGTTGCTTTGATAATTACTTTACCAAAGCAGGGAACACTGGGAAACAATATTTACACAGCACAATAGCTTACTATGCCAAATAGACACAAGGAATTCATACAAACGATTAAAACTCCAGGTTCCAGTTACTAAATGGTCAAGGGAACTTTACACACAACAAAATGCAGAGAATAAGCCTACATGGGGAAAAATACAACTTTCAGTTTCTCTGTTACCCATTATACAATTAAAATCCTAAAACCTCATTTTGGCAGGGCTGTGGAGAAACTGGTACTTTAAACTTTGGTGACAGCTCTGTAGGTTCAAGTTGTACAATCCTTCAAGCCTTTCACATGGTGATTCCACTCAGGGGCACACACCCTATAGGTAAACAGCCCGGTTACCTAGAAAAGTCTTAGGTACCTCAAAAGTAACATTCCAGATAGCCAAGGTTTACTGTTACGAGCTTTATCATTTAAATGCAAATTAAGAACAATCACTAGAGCAATCACTTCACCCTTCTTTAACAGGGGATTGAATTAACTTATACTAAAGGCCCGAAAACTTTCTGTAAATGGCCAGATGGTAAACATTTTTGGCTTTGTGGGTCAAACCGTCTCTGTGGCAAGTACTCTGCTGTTGTGGAGGGACACAAGCCACACACAATATGTTAACAAATGGGTGTGGCTGTGTTCCAGTATAACTTTATTTACAAAAATAAGTGTTTTCAAAACTCGTAATGTACCAAAGAGAAGCCTAATGTAAACTATGGACTTTGGGCTGATAATGGTGGGTCAGTGAGGGTGTACTATAACAAATGTCCCACTCTGGTGGGGGCTGTTGACAGTGGGGGAGGCTGGATCTGAGCAAGGGAGTGTATGTGGGAGCTCCCTGTACTTTCTGCCCAATTTTGCTGTGAACCTAAAACTAGTCTTAAAGTCTATTAATTAGAAAAACAAAATAAAACAGGTGGCTGACCGTCGGGCTATATAGTTTGACAACCAGCCTATCTTACACTACAGTATTCCTAAAACAAAAGGATTTGCCCAACTCTGAAATCAGATTATTGTGGAAGTAAAATAATTTAATATGCATATGCAATATTTTTAAAAAGGAAAGCGGTGACATTTTCTGATTCCATCCTGTAACAAAACCAAGGTTTCCCAAATCTTGCCAACAGTCTGATCAATTTCGCAACGTTTAATGAGAAGAAACCACTCAGTCATCACTAGGTCAGTAAGTGTGGCCATGTCTCCCCTTCAAAAGCACACAAAACAGCAAAGACATCAAAGGAAACCAGAGCTACACCTTTAGTGCCCAGAGCCTGATAAACCAGGTTATGCTGAAATCCAGCCTATCGGAGCATTAAGGCCCCCAAAGGCCAATTCTTTCTTTAAATTTTAGATATTGATCAAGATGCATTAAGCCTCCTTAGATGTCTTTACCCTAAATGATATTGTTCTCTTCCCTTTTAATTCTGAACAGTAGGCTTCTGTCTCCAAACAGGTTAGTCTAATTCTTGGCAACTCCACACAGCAGAAAAATCTTACAGCTTACAGACAAGGTGTGTCATGTACATATATGTAAAGTTACAAAATAAACACATGCGGAAACAGAATGAGATTGTTTTTCCCTTTTGCTAGCACAATTAAAAAACAAAACAAAACAAAATTTGCATCTTCTCCAGAAACAAAATCACTGTCCTCCCCAGCCTCCAAGGAGCATAATGACTTAAAAACTTTTCGAAGAGCAGTCATTTGGAACCAAAGTCAACCTCTCAGTAGGTATCAGAACCCCAAAATACTTTCTAAAGGAAAACAGAGGCGGCTGAACCTCAAGAATAGTAAAAACAGGGAAACTGGCTGCTGCCTTCTAATAGCTAAAGGCTCCAAGGTTCACAGAACCAGTGTGATTCTGGTAGAAATCTTTGCTGTGAAAAGAAGGCCAAGTTGTCAGACAACCTGCTTTCTGGTGGTTTTACTTGGGAGATGCTATATTTAAGTGTGGGGACATTAGAGAAGTTTAAATTTATATAACAACTGACTCGATTAAAGTGACATAATTGTTAATGACCTTTCTATGTTGTCAGTAATTGCCATTTATGGAATGCCTACTCTGCAGAGAGCAAACAGCTCAGGAGGCTGTGAGACATTACAAAGAGGGCCCACTCTCCACCAAGAATAGTTTAGAATAAAATAACAGAAGCCAGGAGCAAATGCCTTTAATAGCAAATGCAGCTACGTAAAAGACAAGTACAAAGGAACTAGGAAATAAAACAAATAGGAAGTAAGTCTACGAGGAGGGGATAAAGTGATTAGTTGAAGGAACCAGAAGAGGACAGGATAAACTGAATGATGAAAAACACGTCCGAATGAAAATGTGAATCATTTCCTATGAACTCATTCAAGGTTCAGAAGGTTCTATCTTTAATTTATGTCATAACAGTCCAACTTCTCCTTTTCTTGTATCACTAAGAGAACTTTTAATTCATAACAACTACTTAATAGAGAAACAGACCTCAAACTTTGGCCGGTATAACAAAGAACTACTATAACATTAACTGCCATTCAAAGACAATAAATTGGTCCCCAAATCCTGAGAGTAACAGGTTCACAGGGGAAGAAGGAAAAGTTATATTGAGAAATAAAATCAATAAATGCTTATTCTGACCATTAAAATGTGATGTTCCTATTACTCCTAATAAAGAATTAATATGTACTATCTGAAGCCTCACTGTCCAATAGAAAGATGCAAGCCACATGTCATTTTAAATTTCCTAGCAGCCACATTAATATAAAAACACAGGTGAAATTTGTGCTATTTTATTAAATCCAGCATATCCAAAAGATTATCATTCCAACATGGAATCAATGTAAAAAGATATTGAGATATTTTACTAGTTTTATATTAAGTCTATGAAATCCAGTGTGTATCTTACACTTTCATCTCAATTCAAAGCTAAATTTCTATCAGAAATAATTGACCTATAATTAGATTTCATCAAATTTATAGTTCAGGTAGATTCACATATCCAAATCGTCCCAAACATACTTAAAAGTTTTCCAATGAACTGAATCAAGTATCAGTTTTAAATTAAAATTAAATCAACTCAGTTTCTCAGTCACACTAGTCACATTTCAAGTGCTCAATAGTCTCAAGTGCCTCATGGTGACCATACTGGACAAAGAAGGTCTAGAGAAATAAAGAAGTAATTATAAAGACAATCACTGGAACCCAAAATTCACGCCTAATGATTAAAAGAAATATAATAAAGCAAATAAGACATACACTATAGTAGAAAATTAAGGTATTAAAAACAGAAAGCAAAAGAAAATTACAGATGTTTCTCATTACAGATTAACAGACCTGTCATATATCAATAAATATAATTAGTTAAACTTAACCACATAAGAAAAAATGTTTGATTCACAAAGCAAAACTCAACTTCATATTATAATTCAATCCAATATTTAAAGCAAAGTAATACAGAAAACCTGAAAACAAAAGAATGGCAATGCTCTACCAGGAAACATAAACAAGTGGAAAACGGGGATCTAAATCTCAATGTCAAATAAGTTGAATCCAGGCCAAAAAAGCATTAAACTAGGAGAAGGACAGCATTCTGTATTGCTAAAGGGTACATCTCACAATGACAGTAACCAGATCTAAGCAGCAAACCTAACATTAACAGGCATAAAGCAAAAACCATAAGTGGTATGTGGAGAAAGAGAATCATATTATTAGGAGACTTCAACTTCTCTCGGGCCATGACAGATAAACTAGTTTTAAAAAACGTAAAAGTAAAGAAAGCTTAAACAACATAATTAATATGGTAGATCTGATATACCAAACTCTATAACCTGAGAAGAAAGCATAACCTTCTTTTTGCTGCCAAAAGATACATTCACAGGAAATGACCACATCTCGGGGTACAAAGCAAGCGTCAATAAATTAAATAATTATTCAGATAACATTCTCTGATCACAACACAACAGAACAAAATATAAAGAAACTTAGGGCTACAAAACTCTAGCCCTAAATACTGAAATAAACAAACGAAAAAGAAATAAAATATCCAGTTCAAAAAAACAACAACATAATAAACCCAAGGAAATCAGAGGGAATTAATAAAGTCAAAGTAGACATTAATGAACTAGAAAATAAAAGTCATAAAACTAATAAACGAATCCAATCATATAAACTACCCTCTAATCTAATCGAGAAAGGGGGAGGAGAGAACAAATATAAAAGAAATAAAGGGGGAAATAGCCACAGAGAAAATTAAGACTAAGAGACTACTATGTCAGTTATGCTAGTTGACTTAAAACCACAATGACTAGGGTAAATTTCTAGAGCAATGTATCAAAATGGACTCTAGAGGATAAACAGAAAATCTACACGGAGCAGTATTTTAGAATAAATTGTCAAAGAACAATAGTCCCCCAAACACAGTATGTTTTAAGAGGTTTTATAGAGGGATCCTAACAAATCTTTAAAGAACAAAAATTCAAAAGATAAATTGCTCTTAATTTAGAAAATAATTTTTTTTTCTGAAACAAGCATGACACTGATAAGAAAATCTAACAGACTGCTCATACACACATCTACAGACAAACAGCATGTGGACAGCAATATAATGAACCCAGGATTCATCATAATATTCTCTCTACTTCTGTATATGCTTAAAATTTTCCATCGTAAAACCTAAACAATTGCTTACTCAAAGAGAAAAAAAATGCCATCTAGATACCATTTTTCACTTAGCCAAAGTTTGATAACAATGTGGTGAAAGTGTAGGAAAATAGACGCTCAAACTTCCATGAGAGGATAAACAGACAACCTCTATGGAAAGCAAGTTGACAATTGTTTATCAAAATTTCAAATGCACATGCCCTTTAATGTAGCAATCCCACGTTGAGGAATTTGTCCTATATATACACTTAATGAAATGGACGCTGTAATTCACTGTAGCAGTGGTTGTCATAGCAAAGATTCGAAACAACCTACAAGCCATCAACAGGGAGTTGGCTAATGAATTATATAGCACACTCATTTAAACAAATTCTCAAAAGCCATAAAAAAGAAGTTCTGCAGATACAGATATGGAAAGCTAAGGTATTAAGCTTAAAAAGCAAGGTACAGACAAAAGTAGAACAAGCTGCTGTTGACACAAAAACAGGGAGACTAGTGGACAAAAGTGGAAGCTGACTTTTCTGTCCTTTTGCACCTTTTGAATTTGGAACCACGTGACTATAATCTCAGACCAAAAAGAAAATCTCGTTTTTAAAAACCCCATCCTTTAGAAGGCACACTGCCATTATAAACTCCTAATCCATTTAGACCACTTCCTATTCTTGCTATGCTTTGCTGTTTGGAAGGCCGTATTTCTTTCTATTTTTTTAATTTTTAAAAATTTGTTTTTTAATTACCATTGACATACAATATTATATTAGTTTCAGGTATACAAAACAGCATAGTGATTACACACTTATGTATCTCACAAAGTGATAGCCCCAATAAGTCTATTATCCATCTGACACTGTACAGTTATTACAATATTATTAATTATATTCCCTATGCTATACTTTACACCCCCGTAACTATGTTTTTTTTCAATTATAGTTGACAGTCAATATTATTTTATATTAGTTTCACGTGTACAGCATAGTGGTTAGACATTTATATATAATTATGAAGTGATCCCTCCAATAAGTCTAGTCCCCGCCTAACACTACACATAGTTTTTACAACATTATTATGGAAGGCCATATTTCAAGTAAAGATTGAGTTCAAGAAACTTTTATTATTTGAAGAGCATAGAGATAAAAGGCACACAGATGAAAGGGGGACAGTCCTCTAGATCCAGAAGGTCATCTAGTTAGTGGTATGCAACCCTGGTTATGCTTTAGAACAACCTGGGGGGGTCTTCTAAAAATACCAATACCCTGCACCCCACCCCAGATTACTTATATTAGAAGTTGGGGTGATGGGTCCCAGGCATGAAAACCACTGATCTAAATGCTTTACATCAGTGGTCCTCAACAGAGGGTGATTTTGCTCTCCCAGGGGACATGATACTGTCAGGAGATGGTTTGGTTGTCACAACTGGGGAGGGGGGAGGCTACTGGTATCTACTGTGCAGAGGCCAGGGATGCTGCTTTAGTAAACCTCCCACAATGCCCAGGACAGCACCCCCACAAAAATGACCTGTCCCAAAATGTCGATGCTGAGACTGAGAAATCCTCCTTTAAAATAAAATCACTGCTTCTGAAGTAACAACCAGTTTTAGTTTTCACTCTTAAACAAGGAAGGTACATTAGTATAATAAAGCTTGATTTCTGTTGCCATAGAAACGACAATGTATTTGTTGACACAGTTCTAACAAACACTGAAGCATAAAATTCCATGTATATCCATCCTTTCTCTGGTCTCTGTCCAGTAATTCTAGTCAAAAATTTATGTCCCGTTTGTAAAGTAGGCAGGGAGAAAGTCATAAAATTCACAAAGTGGCAGCCTGTGGGTCAACATGACCCATGCCTCTATTTTGTTTGAGCCACAGGTCTTTTAAAATATATTGAATTGGTGCCAATCAGCTGCCCCTTCTGAAGCCAGCATATATACCTGGGAGTTTGCCACAGTCCCCACCTGGTCCTTTTAAGCATTTGAGGTGGCCCTCCCCTGTAGTTTTCTCGAATCATGCACAGGCAGAAAGCCTCTTTACTCTTTTTCCTCCTCACCTTAAAAATATCCCCACACCCATTCTAAATTCTCAAACTCCCACACACTTGCCAAAATGGAACTTCTATCAAGAGCTAGAAGAACTAAGAGAAAGGTACTACTTGAGATGACCTTTTTGTGACAACTCTCTTCTTCTAGTTGACGTCATTAAAGGTAGGCTGCCTGCCACCTGATTCATCTGAGTGTTACAAACTAGGCTTGCAGTTTCTAACAGTTCCACTACAATTATATATGGCTCTTCTGTGAGCTTCCCTTATAAGGAAAAGACTTCAATTATTAGGCTTCTTCCATCATCCTACATTAGTACATTCCTCCAACCCTCCCCAAACAGGTCAGAGCCTTTTATGGGAAATAGCTATCAAAAGATTTAATAATTTTCTTTTAAAAAGCATATCCCTTTTTCTTTGAAATTGCAATCACGGACTTTGGAGCTGTGCTTTAGAGATTAACTGATATAATCCACACATTTTATTAATGAGGAAAATGAACCCCAGTGAGATTCAGTCACTTAGCCAAGGCCACACTCTTGAGTTAGTGGCAGAGCAAGAATTAGAACATTTGTTTCCAGATACTGGTCCCATGGGTTTTCCATGATAACTCTATCCCCTACTGTGGCTTTTCTACTCAAATGGCATCCTTGCCAAGACACCTACTAACATGGGTAGATACCAGCTGCTATAGAAATAACTCAAGTGAAATTTCACCAAGCTATTAGAGCTATCACTTCAACTTTGAGGGTGGAAAGGAGGAATTAGGAGTTTCTGGGTTCTTTTTGTTCCTTTATATTGTGACAACCTTAATGAAAGGTTATTGATACTTTCAGAATCTTCTATAAACCATAAATTAGAGATGGCAAACACACTATAGCAACATGACATTTTCTTTCCAAACCCTGTAGTCAGGAGCTGCCTTAAACCTCTAAAATTCTCACAAGTGGCCAGAGATGGTAGAGTAAAAAACTACCGAAAAGCTTTGGGCAGCGAAGTTTAAGATGCAAAGATCAACATCTCATTGAACTTTGACTTTCCTTGTCATTCTCTGGCAAATTGGTTTCTTAAAACTTAATTTGGTCTTAACTTTAAACTATTCCTCTCTTCCTATCCCAACTTAAGTACAGTCATCACATTTTGCATGTTGAGTCTTCCCCGAGTGTTCTACCTACTCTGCACTTTAGTTTTCATGCCCACTTGACACCATCCCTTGATTTTTACATAAAGTTCATGAAATGAACGGACGTTGATAATGGGTTATTTTCCCTTGAGAACTTAGAACATCTTTGCTGCTCCATTTTATTTGTTTTTAAGGATGCCGAATTCTATTCTGATACCTGAGTGGTTTACTTTCAGGTGTTTCACAATCAGCTCCCTCGCATTCAGCAATTAGGAGTATTCGCTCAGCGGTTGAAAAGGCACCACTCTGGGGAAACATGATCTAATTAACATATGGTGATGGAATCTATTCCCATCTCAGCTAGGCCTCAGGCAGAATGGGGGCTGTGTCCGCTGCGCTCTCGCAACTCCATCCGTGGAAGCGGCCCACCAGCCCACTCCACTGGGGAGATGGTGGGTGGGACACAAAAGGAGAGGCAGGACAAAAGGTGCTGGCCCGGAGGCCGGGGTTGTATCCTAAGGCTAGGAGCCCACACGTCCTCTCCTCCCCAGCATCCAAGCTTTTGCAGCCCAGGCCTCTAACTGTTTTAACATAACACTAAGACGGCAACTGTTCGAGTCCTGCCGCTCCCGCCACCCGCGAGCACCTTAGAGCAGCAGAAAAGGAACAAAATGCCATTGCATAATTTATTCGACTTCAAGGTGTTTCTAAACAGCTCTTACACAACCAAAAAAAAAAAAAAGCATCTAAAAATAAAAACGTTAAAAAGCCACCAACATTCCGCTGGTAAGTTTTAAAGGCGGTGAGGTCTGTGTCAAGTAGATTTGAAGCTAACCATGCAGGTTTGGGGAGTACCGCCCGGGATGAGGGTTGTGTCTGTGGGTAGGCCCCTGGCCAGTGTGCGGGTGCCAGGCCTTGTCCCTGTGAGCCCCGAAATAAGAGCCCGGGGAGAGCCCCCGGGCATCCCGTAACCCCGCCCGTGGTTCCCACGACTTTGCCCTGAGGCTGCGGAGACCCGCGGCAGCAGCGGCGGTACCGGAAGGTAGTGGCCACGGGGCCGTGGGGGCTGTGGCGACCGTGGGGACCCGCGGCCTCGCACTCACCGAAGTCCAAGAACTGCTTGATGGAGAGCGGCGATGGCGAGAAGCGCGAGTAGCGCTCGATCTGCTTGGGCACCGTCTGTTTCATCAGCCACCAGAACAGCCGCATTCTCGCCGGGGCAGTGCACAGACCAGCCGAGACGCGCAGGCGGCAGCAGGGGCCAGTGCAGCCGAGCGGCACGGAGCTGATGCGTTCTCCAAGCGCGTACCCCGGCCTCCGCCTCGGCCTCGGCGCCGCGGGTGCAGCCGCTGCAACAGCAGCAACAGCAGCAACAGCAGCAGGAGCAGCAGCAGCAGCAGCTCCCGGGCCGCGGCCGGTCGCCCGCGGCTTCCCCACGTCCCGCCCACAGGGGCGGAGCCGGCCGCCGCACGTACGCGGCGCCCGAAGGGCACGGGGAGCGCGGGAGGCGCGCGGCCGCACGCGCCGGCAGCTGATTGGCCGCCGTCTTCGCTTTCTTTTGCCGGAGTGCGACCCGACGCCGGCTCCTTCCTTCCCGGCTTTTGGGACTCAGCAGGGCGGCCAAGTGCAGCTGCTCTGAGTCCCGCTCCCGACTAGGTCCTACGTAGCAAAAAGGTGGCGGAGGTAAAGGGCGATTGTGAGGAGGCCTGGAGCCCACGTGAGGAATCTGACCCTACGCTTCGCTCCAAGCCCCTCTCAACCAATGGCACCTTTTCCGGGAGGCCTGCTCAGGGGCTGGCTGTTGCGCCTCAAGGTGTTTGTTTCATCTTGACACTTTGATTTTCGTGTTGTTTGCCACTTAATTATAGTGGCTGTTTCATGGCCTCCACCGCCACCACCTTTGGGCAGAAGCAAATGTAAACTCACTGGTTCTGCTTCGTGCCCGCCCCTTAGTATTGGGCAGGATTAATTGTAACGTCACCGACTCTTTGTGTCTTGGTCCCCGGCGACTCCCCGCCCCCACCTCCCCACTCTCCCACCCACTGGCGAACACCTTTGGACAGGATTGTTAGATCATTCCTGGCCTGCCACCTCTATTCCCCACCCAAACCCCCCACTCTCCCACAGGGCCCAACACCTTTAGACAAGATTAGTTAAGTCACTGACTCTGTTTCAACCACCACCACCACCACCATTGGACAGGATCAAATTTAAGGTCACTGACACTTCGTTTGGGGCCTACCCCCCTCTCCCCCTGCACACTCCCCTTAACAACATTGGGTAGGATTAATTGTAAGGTCACTGACTCTGCTCCATGCCCCCACCTCCGCTACCATTGGAAAGGATCAAATTTAAGGTCATTGACACTATCTTTCATACCCCCTTACCACCATCACCACCATAGGACAGCTCCCTGACTGTTTCATGCTTCACCACCACAAGCACCACTACTTTTGGACAGAAGTCTGTGCTTATACTGTGTGTTGGGTATTCTTTGCATAGGAGTGAGCTTGGATTCAGGGTTCAGTATTATTAAATCATTATTTCCTAATATGAGCGTGTAAAGTACTGCTTGCTTTAATCATTTCCACCAAACCTTATTTTATTTTTGGCAATGTGTAAACATGAACTAAAAGGCAGAATGTTCTCTAAGGAAAGGTAAAAATGTAACAAAACCACTCCTTTGGTCTGACTGGACTGGTTTTCTCACTGAGTATTATTGGTGTGTTGTAGCTTATTGCACTTTTGTGCATTCATTGGCTATTTATGCACCCAATTCTTTGCTTAATAACTGCATCTCTACTCTGAATATAAACAGTAATACATACACTCAAAGACATCCAGTGGTCTTCCCACACTTCTAGATTTTCAAGTCATCTTGGTGGTGATATGATGTGTAGACTGTCAGGTCTTTTCCATTCAAACCAAAGCCTAAAAGAGACATACTTACAACCTGTTTAACCAGGAGCTTTGCCAGCAGAACTCAGCAATCCTGTCGGTGTGTTTGGGCAGACAAAAAGTCCTGTGGCCTGTGATTCCTCCAGTGACTTTCTCAGGTGTTACCTGGAGACGGAGTGTACTTGATGGCAATTGTGGTAGTCAGCAAGCAGAAAGAAGTTGAATGTCGGTGGAGAGGGAGGTTTTCCCAACCTAAGTTGCAAATGCTGCTGATCTTTATGAGCTTGAAAATCACTTGTTTCACTAATTCCTTTTCCACTGAACAAAATGCTACTTTAATTCTATGTATTCTGTTCATTTGATGACTTCAACTGTCATGTGCCTAGTTTTATTAATGACTGTGCAAAAGGTGGCAAGTCTTAGAAGTTGGGAACAATATGAAACGGCCTGATAGAATAGAAATTGTGCTGGTCCAGCGCTCAAATGACCCAGCCATAAACTTGGTTCTATCATTAACTAGCTGTGTGACCTTAAACAAGTCATTTAGACTTTCTGTGTCCCAGTTACTTCTTGTCAAATGGAGATACTTGATTTCTCTCCCTGGCATTTGTGACAATCAAATGAAATAAATCATATCTAATATAACACAAGACACTGTTGTACCTTTTTATATAGCCATACATATATTTTTAGTTAATAGTTTTGTGTTAATTGGCAAAATCCAGACGTTAAACTAGTGGGTTGATTTCAGTGCAGGCCGTAGTTATAAAAGATTGCTCTTGAGATATAAGTAGATCTTGATGAACTTTTTTCAGTTCCTGTACGCACCAAGGTCTTGCCTAGGCCCTGCTCCCAGTGGCTCTCAAAGTGAGATCCCTGGAACAGCAGCAGGAGTTTCACCTGAGACCTTGTTAGAAAGCAAACTCTTGGAACCCCTCCCAAACCTACTGAATCAGAAACTCTGGGAGTGGGGCCTGGCAATCTGTGTTTTAATAAGCTATGGGGGTTTAAAGATATTGCCACAAATTCTTTGCTATTCCTCCCGTCAAGAGAGGGAGCTTAATCTCGTCCCCTTGAGTGTGAGCTAGATTTAGTAGTACTCGCTTCTAACAGACAGAGGATGGCCAGAGTGAGGAGATCTCACTTCCAAAATCAGATTATAAAACAACTTTGGCCCTACAAAATACCTAGCCAGTATTCCTCAAAACTATCAAGGTCATTAAAAACAAGAAAAATTTGAGAAATATTGTCACAGCCAAGAGAAGCCTAAGGAGACAAGACAACTAAATAGAGTATGTAGTCACACAACAGCCTAGCCAACTGTCCCCCGTGTCTTTCCTTAAGGAAAGAAGAGTCTGTGAGACTGTGCCTTTCTGGGACTCTGTTCCATCCTTGTGTTTACACCGTATGTCTCTCTGTCTGGTCCCAAAAAGACGGTTTGCAGCCAAAGACGGGTAAGATATCTCACGGGAGATAACACCTAAGCCAGGCGGAACCAAGTGGGGACCCTCAATGAACTGCCTTAGAAAAATGTGGGAAGGGGCCTTGCCTCCCCTTCCCCCTGCCTGGGAAAAGCCATTGCTGGCTCTGGCTTTTCTCTTGCACCTGTTTGTGAGACAAGCATGAGGACAGTAAAGATCAGTTCTCTCCACTTATCTCAACAGAGCTGTTACAATATGAGAGACTTGACCCTGAGAGGGTACATACCTTAATTAAGACATCATGGGACCTTGTGCTTCGGCTGTTGACAGACAAAGAGTGATTGGAATAAACATTTTTCTGCTATGATGTATGAGTCTCACAGACCGTGTAAGAATGTTACTTGCTTGTATTTGTATACCTATCAGTAAAAACCTCCAGTCGGCCTTATTCTGGGCTCCAGTCCTCTGAGACTGAGAGACCCCTGGCCTTCGGAGAGATTTAACTGCATTGAGTCTCTGTTTGTTTCTTTCTTAAAAACTTAACCCAAGCCGCCCCTTCTCGCACCCTCACTGCCCGTGTTGCGCTGGACGCGATAAGAATGTGCTATTCTGGATGGGATTCTGGAACAGATATAAGGACATTAGGTAAAAACTAAGGAATTCTGAATAAAGAATGGTCTTTAGACCAAATTTGTTTAATAATGATGTATGAACATTTGTTCATGAATTGTAACAAATGTAACATGCCACTGAAAGTATGGGCACTTGTGTACTATCATCTCAATTTTCCTGTAAATCTGTGTTCTAAAAAATAAAGTCAATTATACCACACAGTATTGTTAACTATAGTTATCATATTGCAAGTTACATCCTCAGAACTTATTTATCTTATAAGTGGGAGGTTTGAAAGTTGCTAAGAGAGCAGAACTTAAAAGTTCTCATCACAAGGAAAAAAATATTTGTAACTGAGTCGATGGATAGTAACTAAATTTATTATGGTAATCATTTTGCATGTATACATATATCAAATCATTATGTTGTACACCTTAAACATACAATGTCATATGTCAATTATATCTCAATAAAACTGGAAAAAAGCAGTACCTTTTGGTTACAAAATGTAAAATAAAATATATTCAAATAATACAATGAAAATATATGATAGCAATAAAACTATAACCATAGAATAACTACTGAACATTTAAAGGACATGTTTTACAAAAATAATAATAAAGTCAATATTTTTTTAAAAAAACTGTGGCTTCCATCTTGGGGGTTCTCTCTCTCTCTCTCTCTCTCTCTCTCTCTCTATATATATATATATATATATATATATATATATATATATATATATATATGTATGTATATATCTTTATTCCTTCCTCCCTCCTTCCCTTCCTCCCTCCTTCCCTTCCTCCCTCCCTCTCTGGCAGAAGCCACCTGCCATGCTGTGAGGCAGCCCTGTGGAGAAGCTCACAAGAGTGAGCTCAGAAGCAGGTGCTTTTGGAAGCAGGTCCCTCCCCTGTCCGGCACCTTGATTGTAACCTCCTGAGAGACCCTGGGCCACAAGCACTCAGCTAAGCGACTCACAGACTCCTGACCCACAGAAACTCTCAGAGTTTGTTGTAACGAATGTTTGTTGTTTCCAGCGGCTAAGTTTTGGGGTACTTTGTTATGCAGTAATAGTTAAGTCATCTACGAGCCCTCCATGTGATTGTGACACATGCTCAAGTGTGAGAACCGCTGTCCCACCCTATGCACTCTAATCCAGCGCCCTACTCCTTCTTGCTAAGGCCTCCCACCTCAGCACCATCCGCACTCAGACATCAGGGTAGGCCTCCCCTGACCATAAAGGCAATGCATTCCCCTTGCTATCTGGTATCCTGATTCACCGTGCTTCCCACTGTAACACTCAAAGCACTTCAGTATACGTTGATGAATGCCTAACTTCCTCACTAAACGTCAGCCCTGTGACCACTTGGCCCGAGTCTGGCTTCGTCACGGCTTCGTCCCGTATCCACCATGAGTACCAGTCAGTATTTAGGTTCACAATATTTATTAAATAAATGAAAACCAACAACCATAACAACAAAACCTACCCCAAACTTCATTCCTTCCCATCAGCTCTCAATGGAGAACAAAGGCAAGAGTCGTAGTATTCTGAGTTTTTAAAAAGAATTTTTAGATTCACAGCAAAATTGAGCTGAAAGTACAGGGATTTCCTGCATCCCGCCCTGCCCCCATACACACACAGCCTCTCACCCTCAACATCCCACATCAGACATTTGCTACAATCAGAACCTACATTGACACACCATTATCAACCAAAATCCATACTTTACATTAGGATTTACTCCTGGTGTTATACAGTCTATGTGTTTGGATAAATATATAATGACATATATCCATCGTGATACCGTGTTTCTCCGAAAATAAGACCTAGCTGGACAATCAGCTCTAATGCGTCTTTTGCAGCAAAAATGAATATAAGACCCGGTCTTATTTTACTGCAATATAAGACTGGGTCTTATATACTATACTATACTATACTATACTACACTACACTACACTACACTACACTACACTACACTACACTATACTGTACTGTACTATACTATACTATACTATACTACCAGGTCTTATGTTAATTTTTGTTCCAAAAGATGCATTAGAGCTGATTGTCCGGCTAGGTCTTATTTTCGGGGAAACAGTAGTTTCTCTGCCCTAAATGTCCTCTGTGCTCTGCCTGTTATTCATCCCTCCCCCCAGCTCCTGGCGACCACTGATCTTTTTACTGCCTGCATAGTTTTGTTTTTTCCAGAAATCCTATAGTTGGAATCATACAGCATGTAGCCTTTTCAAATTGGCTTCTTTCACTTTGCAATGTTCATTTAAGTTTCTTCCATGCCTTTTTGTGGCTTGATAGCTCATTTATGTTTGGGTCTGAATAATATTCTATTGTCTGGATGTACCAGTTTGTTTATCCATTCACCCATTAAAGGGAATTTAGGTTGTGTCCAAGATTCAACAGCCCACTTTTTTTTTAATTCAAGTTTATTGGGGTGACAATGGTTAGCAAAATTACACAGATTTCAGGTGTACAACTCTGTATTACATCATCTATAAATCCCATTGTGTGTTCACCACCCATAGTCAGTTCTCCTTCCATCACCTTATATTTGATCCCCTTTACCCTCATCTACCACCCCCTCCCCCTTTACCCTCTGGTAACCACTAAACTGTTATCTGTGTCTATGAGATTTTGTTTCTTTGTCTTGTTCCTTTGTTGCTTTCAGTTTTATATACCACATATCAGTGAAGTCATATGGTTCTCGGCTTTTTCTGTCTGACTAATTTCCCTCAGCATAATAATCTCAAGATCCATCCATCTTGTCACAAATGGCACTATTTCATCTTTTCTTTGGCAGAGTAGTATTCCATTGTGTGTGTGTGTGTGTGTGTGTGTGTGTGTGTGTATGTATCACATCTTCTTTATCCAATCATCTATCAAAGGACACTTTTTTATTTAAGGACACAATCATCTATCGAAGGACACTTTTTTATTTTAAGGGTGGGAAATGAGAATGTGAAGATGAATGAACTAGAGGAGCTCGGGTTACTTAATAAAGCTTTACTAAATTTATCTTTAAGCAAATATGTGTGTGATTTCAAGCAGTAGCTCTATTCTCCCAAGTGCCCAGATTCTCGATTTTTTTGACAAACTATTTTGGATAGTGTAAATCCTCTTGAAGTCCACTTATCCTGGTCCTTTCGTATCTAAGTAAGGAGGTTTTTTGTTTTTTTGTTTTTAACAGAGATATCACATTTTATTTCTTTAAAGAATGTTGGATTGGTTGTAGACATAGCACCCACACCCACAAGCATGGAATCCCTGGTCAAAATATCCATTTGTTACACGTAATGTGTGTCTATAATTACTTACAAAAATAAAAACAAAAAAACCTCAACACTGATCTTTCTCACTTAATAAATTGAATAATTAACAATTATTCTTTAACAATTGATAAAATAGGTGTTCATATCTGGGATAAATGAAAACCACAGTGAATTTAATACTTGATTTATACTAATAGCTCACCTCCCTCTCTTTCCAAATCTTTTAGAAAATAAGCTGCCTTAAAGACGAAGAGCTACACTCAGACACCTGGGTGTCAAACACTGAGTGACTTTTGGAAAATGTCTCCCTTCTCAGCTAGAACTTCTAGATAATAGTCATTGAGAGAGTTCTAGAAAAACATGATATACTTTTAAATTCAAGATATAACACAGCCCAAAGAAGGGCAGTAATTGAAGCTGGAGTCTCCAAATTGGGAGTCTCAGGATAAAGAGAGTTGGTGTTGAGAAAACATGATTGTAGATGTAGATGAAGCAAGATTGAAGATCTGAGATCTTGAGTCAGTTTGTAGACGTAGATAAGTTGATTCTGAAATTTATACAAAAAGGCAAAGAAACTAGAATAGCCAAAACAATTTTTAAAAAGGAAAAGAAAATGCACACTATTCAATTTGAACTCTTACTATAGAAAGTTTTTCTACAAAAGAAGACAATTTTGGGGATGATTGTTGTAATTACACAAATCTACACGTGTGTTAACACTCAAAGAACTGTACGCACAAAAAGTCAATTTTATTTTATGTAAATTAAAAAGAAAAAAAAAGAAAACACTTGGTAACCAACTGGTTAACTGGGTAGTTTGCTACTCACTGCACTAGCCAATGGTTAAAAGCAGTATAGCTGAGCGAGTTTCCCAACGTGTAAGATATGAAAGATAGAATGCACACCTGTTAATTTAGGTGATTCTGAGTAAGGAGGTTTTCAATCTTAGTAATCTTTCTCTTCCCCCAAATGAGGTCAGAAAAAGATTTTAAGTACAGGGATGGTGTAGCAGAACAATTTACTGAGAAATTAAATCTGTGTTCTGTTTTTACTGCCCTTGGAGAGACAAAAAAAAAAGGATAGCGGATCTTCCCCCTAAAAGATATGGAGCCTTTGTGTCTGGGCTTCAGGCTGCTGGGCCTTGAGGATTTTATTAGCTATGTTTGTATAGCAGGGTGCTTTGGTTTCTAGGGTTGAAAACAGAACTTGGAAGATATAGGAGATATTTTAGTCAACTCTGTAAATTCATTCCCTCTTCTATTGGCAACTACCCCCACTTTTGTTTACTTCTCCATGTATTGCATTTGTGCTTGGGGGGACAAATAGCCCACTTTGGTTGTAGTAATAAGATATATGGCTCAATCTAAAGACTAATGAGTTAAATTCTGACTACTGGCCATGTGTCTTGGTTCAGGGATGAACATATGACCCAATTTCGGTCAGTGGGAATAGAGGAGACATTTCCTGAGGGCATCTGTGAGAGAAACTTGCTTGCTATTCAGAGGAAGTTTCTGGAAGAATCTTCCCTGTCTCTCTACCTCCTCCCCATCTCTGAATGCACACAAGGAAGCATGTAGCATTAGTTGACCACCATTTTGTACAGGATGAAGCTGACTGTGCTGAAAGCAGAGCCAAAATGGGAAGAAACTGGGTCCTTGAAGACGTTGTGAAGCAACTACATCAGACCAACCCTGAAACCCCCTCTGAACTTCTAGTTACAGGTCTGTGCATCAACTTTATGGTTTAGACCAGCTTGGGTAGATTTGTCATATGTTTGACTTAGAGTCAAATATATCCTAACTTACACGCCAGGTATTCTCCAGATACCCTGAACATACACACAGGAACAAGCCCCCCAATGATGGCTGCTGTTGGGTGTCTTGTCAGCTATACACATGGGAATTCAAACCTACATTTAAATTGATATAAAAAAATAAAGAAAAGTAATGTTTCTTCTGCCTAAGTGTTATGGAACAAAGTTACATCCTATAATAACCAGAAGGGAAACCATAATGGAGAATGGTTACATAAATCATGGCACATGCATTCAATGGACCATTATACTGTCATTAATAATTCATTGTATGAAGTCTATATGAGAACATGGAAAACGCAAACATTATAAGTGGATAAAAGCAAGGCACAAAATTATGTATTAAATTTGAACTCAGCTATGAAAACCTTTATAGAAAAAAGTCTGGAAGGAAACAGCAAAATACCAACAATGCAAGAACCACTAAAGAGTGCTTTGAGTGACACCATGGTTAGATTGACATTTAGGAACTCCTTGGAGTCTCCTGGAGGGAACGTGTTCCAAAAATATGAACCAAGGATAGATAGCATGAATGTTCCTATTCAGTTCTCCTTTACCCCCCAAAATGAAGGTAAACTACACAGAGATTGTCAGAATCCACTGCTCTTCTGTTTTTATCCCAAACACGATCTTATCAGTTTCCATTAATATTTACTTAGTGCCCATAATTAACTGAGCATGAACCAATATTCGCAGTGGACTCTGACATCGAAGGTGCCACCTATTATCTGGAAAACTTGATGTTTCTTACATCAGCAGGTCTAGTACAGCCTTCACCCATCCAAGCTGTTTGCCAAGGTGCAGCCTCCCCCCATTCTCACTTCCCACCATCAAGACCACCAACAGCGAACTTGACAGCAAACTTGAGTCAGTTCCCAAGGTGCTAAGATTTCCATCCGGGAGGGATGTGTAGCTACAAGGAAGGCCTCTTCCCCCAGGCTACTGGAGTCTATTTTCCACCTCAATTCTTTTCACCTCACCCCTCCCTCCGCTTCTCTTAATTTTCTAGCGGTTTGAAAGTTTTGAGGAAAAGAAAAACAGCCGTTCCTCACAAAGAGATCGGGGATTCCTGCTCTAGGATAATCTGTCCCATGTACCATCTGATGTATGAAACAATTATAAATTAGTGATATTAAAGGAACAGAACTGGGGCTGACCATTTCCACAGTTTGAAATGTGCACTGAAACAGAATTTAAAAAGCCAGATTTCAAAATCTAGAGATTCAATCTCATTACAAGTGCTAAGGCTGCACTAGCCACATGGGCTATTAAGCACTTGAAATGTGCTGGCCCGAGTTGAGATGTGTTATAAGTGTAAGATTCACACCAGATTTCAAAGACTTAGTGTGAAAAAAAAGAATACAAACTATCTCATTACTAATTTTTATATTGATTATATGTGGAAACGATAACATTTTGATATATTCATTAAATCAGCTAAATCAAATATATTATTAACATTCATTTCATTTGGTTCTTTTACCCTTTTTTGTGTGGCTTCTAGAAAATGTAAACTTACACCTGGGGCTCACATTAGATTTGTATTGGACAGTGCTGTGCTTGATATATTGCAAGGTGTCGCTTATACTCCTATTTATATAGAAAAGGTAACGAACATTTTCTGCAGGGCTTCTTCGTGCCAGAGCTGTGTTGGTGCAGTAATCCTTGAAAGCACACATGGGTATATCCATTTACAGTTGAGAAAACTGAGGCTCACAGAAGTTATGTAACTTGTCCAAGGTCAAACACTAACGTACGGTAGAGCCAGTAAATTCAACACTGGATAATCGTTCAGGGTGTTATTCAGTTAGTTGCCAAGGCTTTTCTCTCTGCCATGACTTGAAAACCTAGACCGGCAGAGGAAGTGATGCCAAAAAAAAAAAAAAAAATGGAAAGAGACGTGTACCCTATGGATAAGCCTCATTAAACAACATAATAAACTACACCTCCCTAGCCCTTGATGCCAAGTTGACAAACACATGACTGCTGACGAGTGATACAGTATTGCCTTCCTTTTCATCTAACCATAACTTGGAAAGAGGTTTTAAGTGGGTGCTTTTGAAGAGCTAGACTTTCCCTATGAGAAACAGAAAGATTCCTGTAAATATTTGTCTATGGTTTTCAATGTAGCAGGAAGAATTATTTGCTAGTTAGCCCCATAACTTCCTTTTTTCTTGCAGAGCATCTTGATGGGTTTGGAGATACAAGTTTGGGGTTGGAGCTATGCAGAGACGTATTGCCCCCACCCCCAGGGTGATCTTGGAAAGGAGAGGGAGAAGCAGATCGAAGGAAAAATCAGAGGGGGTGGGGTGGGGTAGCGGGTCTTTAAGAAGGGTTGAGGTTGTACTTACTGCCCATGTCCTCCCCCTTCCCAACAATTTTGTAACAGATACTTCATTCACAAATGCTTGTTTGGGGGTGATTTTTTTTCCTGGCAGATTCTGCTGAAGGAGTTGTGTGGTTCCGCAGCAGCTATGAAGAGGGAAGAGTCAAGTAAGAGGTTAAGAGCAGAAATCCCAGGGAGTGTTGGGGACTTATGGGCTGTGTGATCTGAGGGTGGGGTGGGGACACGTAAAGGAGAGAATAGAAGCAGAGCAGGACACTTAACCTCAGTCCCTGAGGGCATGAGGGTCCCTAGCTCACATCTGGATGACATATAATATCAGATTGTTGGTGAAAGCACCCAGGTGAGCTCCTCCTACTTTCAATGCTTAAAACTGGCTCTTCCGTTAATATTTCCAGAGTTCCATGTTCAAGCTAAAAGTGTCATCATTAGAATCTTTAGATTAGTTTGTTTTTCCCCAAAGCAGACCACGTGCTGAAAACACCACCGGGGGGCAGGGAAGCCAGCCAACAGAGGGCTTGCAATTGGGCAAGTTATGGCAGGTAGCTGGAGCTCCATCCTGCTGGGAAATTCTTGGAAGCGTCAGACACACGTCTAAGTTCTCCTAGCCAGAGAGGCACGGAAGCCGGCGTACTTGTCCACCCATTCCTGTGGGTCCAGGGCTGCGATTTGCTCCTGGGGAGGGCAAGGCATTTCCCTAGTTCTCTGTGTGTACTGCCCGGAATTGTATCCTTCTCTGGCTTTTATGAAAATTCATTTTGTCACACACATATGTATGCTGGTATTATTTCATTTCAGTTGTTTGGAACTTCATAATGGTGTAAGAAGACTTCTGGAACTAGCTTTTTGCATTCAGTATTATATTACAAATATTTATTTTATGTTACATGTGTAGCCGTAAAGGCATTTAGGTTATTTCTAGTTTTCCTTTTTTCTCTTTTTCCCCATTTTCTCTCTCTCTCCCTGCCTCCCTCCCTCCCTCTCCCCTGTTCCTTCCTTCCTTTTATTTATTTACTACAAATAGTAAACAATGCTACTGTGAATGTTATTTTCATATGGTTTTTAGATTCCATAAGAATTTTTAACACTCCAAGATAATGCAAATCAATTAAACCAATTTATAATACCCATGGATGTATAAGAGATTTTGTTAAGCCATATACACTTCTTCAAAATTTGGTATTGTCAAATCTTCATTGAACGCTTTAGTTTTTGGTTTTGGTGTTGGGTTCATAGGTGTTCATATTATTTATGTATTTATTTAAAAAGAGAGCCATGCGTGGACCTATGTATCTTGAGCCAAGGGTTATTATTAATTCAGTTCTATGTAATTACGGACACCCTTCAAAAATAGTGCAGTGACAACATACCGATCACGTTCTATAAATGCATGCTATCAAGTTCCATAAACACCTCAGCACAATTAGGGGCTCAAAGATCCAGCCGCATTTTAGATACTATTCTGAGCTGGGCAGTATCTATTCTTTCTCCAGAGAGCCCTTCCCTTCACACCGCCTCCACCTGACCAGTATCAACCTACTGGGCCTGAAATTCTCCTTGCTTCTCATAGTTGCCCTTCCCAACAAAACATAACTCTTCAGTGTCCCATTCCCTCAAGACTCTGCTCTTCCCTAGCAGTGGCTCCAAGTGCAACCTTTGGGCACCACAGCCAAGGAGTTGGGTGAATAATTTTGATTGTGTGGGCCTTTCGGCATTTCTCGTGACACCAGGCCAGGCCGTCATCTGTCCCCATTGACGTGTAGGATCAGCCCTAGATACTGGTCATCCCTACTTGGTCATCCCACAAGATTAGGCAGTTCCATACTGTTACTGACTATGCGGTCTTAGGTGAGTTATCTAACCTCTCTAAACTTTGGTTTTCTCATTGGAAAATGGGAGTGATAAAGTCTCCTTGAAAGGTTTGTTGTGTGAACTGGAGACATATCTCCCTGGCCTCAGGAAGCTTTCAGCCATGGGGGCTGCTGCTGTTTCGATACATTCAAGTGTGACAGCATAGCCCAGGGGACACCTGACCTCTAAGTTTCAGGCCAACATCTGCCACAAACTAGCTCTGTGGGTTTGGGAAAATTGCTTCATCTTTCCATGCCCAGTTCCTCATATGTAAAGTGAGAGGGGCGGACTTCAGCTGATCTCTAAAAACGAGATCATGAGTCAACGAGAAGAACTCTGACTACAATACTCAATTATTTATCGATGCCAGTGTAGTCACCCACGGCTATCATTCCTCAAGTACTAACTTATTCAACAGATCCTCATGGAAGAGTTAGGACAAGCACTTTCCCAGAAAATGAGAGAAAATAATTTTGTTTTACTTGAGGGAATAATTTCCAAATCTGAAGGTAAAGGAAATAGTGAAGAGAAGGGGAAAAATAACCACACCCCCAAATCTACAAATAAAAGCTGTTTGTGTTCAAAACAGAGTTCAGGGCTCTGATATTATTCTCCAATTACTCCAATTATTTTTTCAGCACTCAAGCTTATTGCATAAGCCAGAGCTGTATTCTGTTTCTCTTTGTATAACCCTTTTTTTCTTTTATTCCTTTCCCTCAAAATGGCTTCATTCTTTCACTGTGCTTTTTTTTCTCCTCAGCATTCCTGTTGTCACTCTTGTTTCAGTAAGAAGGTCACCTTGGCCTTGTGTAAGTTTTATTTGACAGCATAACCTGAGGAATACCTGTTCCCATTCTTATGCTCTATTGCCTCATAGGGTGGAGAAGGTTGAATTCCAATATGTACGTCATAGTCATGGTCAAAGAATTCCATCTGAATTAGACATAAGCTGAATTTCCATAGACAAAAAGAAAAACCAGAGGAACATTCTTTCTTCCCATTATTTAAATCTTCAACCTGGGGCAACTCTTTTGGCTTTTCGAATAGCCTTCCTGGCTTCTCACGAGGTAAAAGATGTACTGTATCGTCCCCTTCTACTTCTCCCTGAACTCACCTACCTAATATCCTATTGTTCTTTGCTCACAGGACTAGCTGGGTTCCTGACGAAGAACCACTGCACACATGCTGGATAAGAAACAGTTGCAATGAAATGTTAACTCAGACTCCTTGGAGACCCAAAATCTCTCCAACAACACTAGGAGAATGGAAGAAGGAGAAGGTGAGTTCATGGTTGAAGTCTCAGAATAACCAAGATGAGCTGGAGATGGCAGTAAGCAAGGATTAGGAAGCTAAGAAGAAGGAAGGCTGAGTGATGGAGCAATCCCAGCCAAAGGCGATAACTGAACAAGGAGGTGTGGGTAAGGCCTGTCCATCACCTATATGTGTATTTGTCTTTCCGGGAAGGAAAAGTATAGTATGTATGCTTTGGAGGTGAACTTACCACATGTAGCTTTTCCTGAAGACCCCGTTCTTGTTAACATCTGCCAGAAACACTCAGAGGAGATGACAGTTCCTAGGTTCTGTTCCCATTCCCCCACCACACCAAATTCGTGCTAAGGTCACCAATGATTTTCATGTACAAGGGATATTTTTCAGTCGTTTTTCTTGACCACGTGGTTACTCCCTCCATGTTGAAAAACTATCTGTTCCTTTTAATTCAGCAGCTCCACACCCTCCTTGTTTTTCTCCCTGCTTTCTAGTCACTTCTGGGTCTCTTTTTCTGACATCTGCTCCTCTGCTTCATCTTAGGGTTCCTTGGGGCTCTTTCCTAGGTCCGCCTCTTACTTGCCTCTCTGTTCCTAGGCAATCTCGACTATGCCCATGGCTTCACTTACCATAAAAATTCTGACTCCCAAATTTAAATCTCCTGTCCTTATATATGCAAATGCCTACTTGTCACTTCCACTTGACTGTCTCCATGATCCCCTCAAGCTATACATGTCCAAAATTATGTTCATGATCTTGCCAGCAAATTCTTCTTTCCTAGCATTGTTTCCATCCTTAGAAAATGGTAGTTCTGCTAACCGAGTTGCTTAAACTAACCACCTAAGTATCATCCTTGACACCTCCTTCTCTGTCTCCTCTCACATTCCATTAATCATCAAGTCTTTTGATTCTCTGTCCTTTATGTCTCTTGAATCCTTCTGCTTCTCTCCATTCCATCTGCCGCCATCTTGGCCAGGGCTAACGTTACTTCTCACTTGGGCTATTACAGTGTCCTTATAACTGGTCTCTTAGCATCTTCTCCTGCCCCTCACTCCATTCTTTTCTGTACTATAGTCCAAGTGATCTTTAAAAATATATATGGCCACGCCACTCTCCTTCAATGGCCTGGAAAGCCCTGCCTAGTCTAGCCCCTACTCGCCCGTGCATTTTGTCTGCTCCAGCAATACCGCATTTATTTTAACTCCTTAAAATGCAATGTTTTGCCTCCCTGAAGCTTCTGGAAATGCTCTTCTTTCTGTATGAAAGGCTCTTTCCACCCCCACTGACCTAAGACGGCTAACTCCTACTCATCCTTCGAGTCTGCCTTAAACATTACACCCTCAGGAAAACCTTCCTGACCACGCAGATGGACTAGGTCTTTTAATCACTCTCATAGCACCATGCAGTACTCCTTCATAGAACGTTGCCCACTTGAAGTTAATTAATAGCAGCTTTTGGTTTAATGCCAGCCTTCCTTTTGTGGCTATGAGTTCCATATCAGCGGAGTCCATGGCTATTTGTCTACCACTGAGGTCTCAGTTCCTAGCTGATAGCAGGCTCTCAAGAAAAATCTGTACAGTAACTGACTCTGAAAATTTCCACCAGTCATTACCCCAACACTCTCAACACATCATGCTCGTTGAATTGAAAATACCCTGCTGAATCCTCCTATATTAGTTTCCTATTGCTGCTCTAACAAATTGCCACAAACTTAGTGACATAAAACAACACAAATTTATTCTCTTACAGTTCTGGAGGTCAAAAGTCCAATAATCAAGGAGTCAGCAGAGCTGTGCTGCTTCTGGAAGCTCTAAGGAGAATCCATTTCCTTGCCTTTTCCAGCTTCTAGAGGCTGCCTGAATCCCTTGGTTCGTGGGCCTTGCATCATTCCGACCTCTGCTTCCATCATCACATTTCCTTCTCTGACTCTGACTTTCCTGCTTCCCTCCCATAAGAACATTTGTGGTTACACTGGGCCCACCTAGATAATCCAGGATCACCTCCCCCATCTTGCTCCTTAATCCTCATGTGATCCTTAATTTAATCACATCTACAAAGTCCCTTTTGCAATGTGAGGTAACATATCCACAGGTTGCAGGGATAAGGAGGTGGACATCTTTGGGTGGGGCGGGGGGGGCATTATTCAGCCTACTACACCTCCCATGCACCAGAGGGTAAAATTTTTGCAAAGGTTTTGGGAACAATTCTGAACTTTGCTACAAAATATTATACACTGCACACACTCCATACACATCATGATACTGACCACATTATAACTCCCTTTTTCCTAGATCCCCTTGTAAATTAGTTTCTATCAGTCTGTCCTCAAGTGTATACATATGCTCCGTAGTATTCAGATAGACGCTTCCAGATTCCTGTCCCCTTGGTGAGGAAGGCAGAACCATACAGCGGGAAGAGAATGAGGCCCAGTGAAGTGGCTCAAGCAACCTGGCCTTGTTTGATGCCACAGTCTACCGTCCCAACTCCAAGTCTCCCTTTCGGGCTGTCACTTTCTGGAGAAACTGAGGGGATGGTCACAAGGTGTCTCAGGTGGAAGAGTTTCAGCAAGAAGCTGTGCTTGACCATTTTTAGTTATGTTTATAATTTGTAAAACAGCGTTCAGAAAGTGCACAAATATTTGACGATGGGTGTAAAAGCAAAAATGGTTTCATAATACAAATAATTTGCATCTTAAACACTTGACTTAATTAGTATGAAAATTCTTAATACTGAGAAAGCCTAATCCTCAAATGCTGCCTCCAGACCATTCACCTCAAAGTTGGGGCGGGTGGAAACCAGCCCCAGACAAGGTCTCATCTTGTGGTACAGCTGCCATTACATGCTTTTCTGACACTTATGGACATCAAGCAGAAGACATTGCTTCTGAAAGTACTGAATGTACTAACTGGGAGTGAATCTCTTGTTTCCAACAGGCACGATCTGGATTTTTGGGAAAGCAAAGACAGACATGTTTTCTCTCGTGGCATCTACTCCCCTTGCAGTAACCAACTCTGAGTTCTTTAATCCTGGGTCCCATCTAGAGGTTACTGCTTTATTGGTATTCTGGGGTGTTTTCCAAGACCTGATTATTTTACCTGTGAAAGATTTCTAAGGGGACAAGAAGAACTTGAAAACGCCCTTTCTACACTACACTCTTCTTACCTTTATTTATTAAAACAGAAACATCACTACCCAGAAAAGTTCTGGGTAACTTGTTCTAAATCCTCTATCCCTGAGATGGACACACCTTTAGCATAATCTAGACATTTTAGAGCTTAGAGGGTAGAGATCAGCTGGTCCACCCCTTCATTTTGTAGGTGAGAAGCTGAGGTATAGACACCTAAGGAAATCATCCAAGGACATATAGGTCAGGGTTGTTGACAGTTTCATAAGGCCATAAAAAGTATCAGCCAAGATTCCACATATCCAGTTGATAACAGTTATAGATACAGCTTCCCTATAATAAACCCAGTCTTCATTGTTTTAAGGTTTTGTGATAATTCGACCTGAGCTAGGCCAAAGTTTACTTCAAATACTCTATGAAATAAAAGCTTACTAAGCAATTAATGGTGTAATAAGACCATAGAATATATAATTTACCTATTTCTAGGGCAACCTGTTTAAAAGACATTTGCCTTTAACTA
The DNA here is from genome assembly GCF_057876585.1 of Rhinolophus sinicus. NCBI lineage: Eukaryota > Metazoa > Chordata > Mammalia > Chiroptera > Rhinolophidae > Rhinolophus > Rhinolophus sinicus. The sequence continues at coordinate 16,780,927 of NC_142518.1, read as the reverse complement.
TATACAGCTATACTTCTATTTTTTAAATAAATCATTAAAATAGGCCTTCCAGAACCTCAGTTTAGAGTCATTTTGTTAATTATCTAATTCTCATTATAGTATATTTGCAATTTTAAAAATTATTTCTTTTAAACAATAAGCCACAGGACTTCCACTGATCCAGCCTGATTCTCCCTTTTGTTGACTCAGAATTAGAAGGGTTTGACTGCAAAGCTTCAAAGGTAATCAGAAATTGTGCGGCAAGGCCAACTCTCACAGAGCAACTGCCCTCATTCACCTTGAGTAAATCTTGGACGCTTGCTGCTTTGATGAACAGGGAGGGCAGAGTGTTTTGGAATTTGTTTTCCCCACCAGTACTAATGTACTGCTTTTAATAGCAATCCCTATTTAAACATCAAGGATTTCTTCAGATGAAAACTGACGAGATAAGTTACTACCAGACACCAGGCCTTTCAGGAGACATCTTTTGCTCTCCCTGCCTACAGCCCACACATGACTATCCTAGCCAGTTTCTGTCACCCAGCTCTCTGGGAAACAGTAAATGTGACAAGATATGGTTTAAACTCTGGACCCCTAGTAAGACATTCAAAAAGAATCCCCTGATTTTTTCTTAATTGCAAAATCAAACTGATTCCTAGTGAAAAGTTCTTTCCCTTATTTAGGGCAGGGACTGTTATCTAATACTAGGCACTTGTCAGAGAATTTGGCTTTGGGGTGGTTCCCCGTATTGAAAAGACATTTTTCATGTTCCCTATAATTACAATTAATCCTTGTACAACATGGGTTTGAACTATGTGGGTCCACTTAAAAGCAGATGTTTTTCAATAAATACAGTATTTTCTCTTCCTTATGATTTTCTTAATAACATTTTCTTTTTTCTAGCTTATTTTATTATAAGAATACAGTCTATTATACATATACAAAATACATATTAATCAACTGTTGATGTTATTGGTAAAGCTTCTGGTCAACAGTAGGCTAGTAGGTTAAGTTTTGGGGGAGTCAAAAATTATACATTATTTTCAACTGTGCAGGGGTTCGATACCCCTAACCCCCACTTTGTTCAAGCGTCAACTGTATATCTCCTTCCTCTTTCATTTGCATCTAGGATTGCCAGGTAAAATAAAGGACATCCAGGGAAATTAGAATTTCAGATAAACAACAAATTTATTTTTAGTACAAGTATGTCCCATGCACTATTTGGAACATATTTACACTTTAAAAACTTATTTGACTCTAGGTGCTGAACACGCAATATGATATATAGATGATGTATCGCAGAATTGTACATCTGAAATCTATGTAAGTTTACTAACAATTGTCACCGCAATAAACTTTAATTTAAAAAACACAACTTATTTGTTGATTATCTGAAATTCGTATTTCACTGGGTATCCAGTGTTAATTATTATTTATTTATTTATTTATTTATGCTAAAATCTGGCAACCCTACATAATTCTCTTCTTCCAACTTTGTTTTGTTCTTTCTCCTAAAATTGTATTTTAATGGGCTCTCTTCCCAATTTCATTCTCCTCTTAAAAGACAGTTTTTTCTTCACCTTCTGCTTTTATTTGGGGGGTATTACATTTTAGTAATTTGGGATTGCAATGGGCAGCACCAGGCTTCTGGATAAATGGGCTCAGAGCCATGTATCAGGTGAGATTTGAGGAGAACCTGTCTGAAGCCATCTCTTCTGAGGTTCTGCCCTCAGCAAGCACTCCTTTGAGTTAAGCACTGCCTTCTCTGATTGGTACTTCTAACACATCCCAGGGGGAACATTGCTAATACTTTAGTACAAATGGTAATAGTGATTTTTGAATTTTAGCTCCATCTACTTTTTTTGAGTATACTCTTCTTTGGAAGTATAACATGTATACAAAAGTGTGTCCAATTAATAAGTGCACAGCTGGATGAATTTTTCCAAAGTGAACATACCCAAGTAACTGGCACCCAGAGGAAGAAATGCAACATTAGGAAGGAAATCCTGTCACATGCTACAATATGGATGCATCTTAAGGACACTGCTAAGTGAAACAAGCCAGTCACAGAAGGATAAATACTGAATGATCCCACTTATATGAAGTAGCTAGAATAGCCAAATTCATAGAAATAGGAAGTAGAATGGTGGTTAGTGGGGGCTGGAGGCAGGGAGAATGGGAAATTGGTGTTTAATGGGTACAGAATTTGAGTTTTGCAAGATGAAAAGGTTCTGGAGATCTGTGTCACAACAATGTGAAGATGAGTACACTTAACACTATTGAACTGAACACTTAGAAATGGTTAAGGTGATACATTTTGTGATATGTATTTTTCACCACAACTGAAAAAAAAAAAGAAATACATTATCAGCCCCACAGACGCCCTCGTGGCCCTTCCCAATCACTCCCCCTTGCCCAAGATAACTATTATCCTGATCTCTAAAAGAAGCCCATCTGCTTTAAAAAGATTCTATAGTTGGTTAAAAAAAAAAAAAAAAGTTGATCAGACCTCTTTCCTCCCGAAGTAGGGAGACTACTTCAAATCAGAAAAAGATTTGATGATGCCTACCACGCTGCCTGGCATACAGTAGAAGTAACTCAAAAATGCTTGCTAAATGAATGTCAACTACAATTTATATATATACACACACACACACACACACACACACACACACACACACATACACACACATATACACACACACACACATATATGTATACACACACACACAAGAAGCGGAGTACAGCACTAGGAATAGAGACAGTGGAAATGTAATGGCTGTGTGCGATGTCAGAGGGGTAGTGGATGGGGGGAGGGGGGTTGTCACTGCGTGAGGCATATAAATGATAAACGTCTAACTATTACATTGTTTTGTGCACCTGAAACTAATTTAAAAAATTGTTAAAATAAATAAATAAATAAATAAATAAATAAAATAATGTTTCAAGTGCCTTATGGGGAAAAAAAATGCTTGCTAATTCCACTTTGAGCGCCTTAGGCTTGCAGTTCAGGGAGGTGCTGAGGGAAGAAAAGGGCACAGAAGAAAGAAGATGCAAGTGCTGGAAACAAAGGCAGCTACTTTGCAATCTTGCCAAATTTTAGCCCTGCATATTCATTACAGGTTTAGTCACTGATGATACATTTTTTTTCTCATTCACTGTGTTGACAACATGATCTGTAGGTTCATATTTGAATCCAGCTCAGAGTATATATTTATTTTTTGTTACTGGGTGCATAGCACTAACTGCTTATTTTCTTACCAGGGTGTTTATTGCCAATACGTATGGCATGAGACAGAATAGATGTGCTTGTTAATGCTTGCCTCCAAATTCCTAAGGGGAAAATCCTAAACGCAAGGAAATTTAGGTTCACTTCATTTTATAACTGCCTTAAAGATTTGATCCACTGGACTTTTTGATTATGTCCTTTTTCCAAGAAGGCACCAAATGTTCTGAGGGACAAATGACAAAACTATAAGCATTGATCAAGAAGATGGATAAAACTGTTATTTTAGCCTGCCAATGGTAGTGACTGGGGTAGAGGTGAACAATCTTTTTACAGTCTTCAAGCCAAGGGAATATGATATGCCACTCTTTGATGTCAGATGGTAGGAAGATATGCTGGGGGCTTGGAAACAGGAATGGCATTGTCATATTATGCTAAGGATAATTATTTAGATCAGTGGTCTCAGACCAAATGATCCCTTTTATAACATATATTTGGTAGTCCTCCTGTGCTAACCTGAAAAGAAATTCAGGGGATACCACATACCCCTACACATCATTGTAAAAAAAAATAATGCAATGACCTAGTACAAAGGAAAAAGAAAAGGAAAGTAATTTACAATAAAATAACATGCACCTCAAAATGTAAACCTTCAGGCATGGCAACGCTCAAAGACAAAGTAAAGTAGCCAGATGCTTACACAAGCCATAGCATCATTGTGAGTGACAGCTCGAGACACAGGTGTGCTTTAGTGGCAACTCAAATCACAAAATCAGTACTGTCTGTGTTACTATGACTTCCCAACAGGGTGAACAACTCCTGGAAACTTCTAAGCAAAACTAAATGCAAACATCCTTCAATTTATACTGTGCTTGCATTCTCAGAAAATTATGTGCTTATTTTCACCTACATCAAGGTTCAGCAGGACATTTGAAGGTTATTCGGAACATGGGACAATTTCCAATTCTACCATTGCTGGGCTCCACTCTTCAAATGTCAGTAATGCCCCCCAATCACTGTGACAACCAAAAAAAAAAAAAAAAACACCATTGATTTCTAAAATTTGCCCCCATCTGACATTTAGTATCCCCCACCCCATTTAGTATCCCTGATTTAGAGTCAAAACATCTGTTTGCAGAAGCATTTTTAAACTCTTAAAACACATTATCAATAAAAGGATCCCCATCATTAGCAATTCCTCTATTTGTAATTCAGTTTTTAAAAATTTTTGATCTTTGATTTTACAATCCCACCAAAGAGGAATTTCCCAAGATCTGAGTTAGTAAGATCAAGGGAGTCAATAAATAAAATTACATAGTAGTTTTTTCTTGGGAATGCTTACTTAGTATTTTAGTCATTACAATAATCGGTTGACAAAAGGGGAAAAGAAGAGCAAAACCCTGCAGGTTATCTCATCAAGAAAGCAATTTAATGAGAAGGTGTCATACAGATCTAGGATAATGATAAACATTGTAATTATTGTTTTGTTCCATTTTTGCAGTTATCCTGTTTAGTTGTGTTTTTCAAAAATGTTCAGTAATTGTGAAAAATCTTCATTAGCAGCATAAATATAAATCAAATATTCTACACACGTTATCAGTGCCAGTCTATAGAACACTGCCCTCAGGTGAAGTTTCTTGTGTCTTGGGGCCAGTGGCAAGCTGAAGCCAGCTGGTTCTAGCTCAGAAGAGTTTCCTGTACTCAACTCTTCCCAACCCTGCATTCAATGATGTCAAGTTGGCAGCCTGACATCAGTGGTGATGGAATTATTCACACAATGGAAATTGGCAAACGCTACAAATCAAGTCCACACCCACCCACATACGGTCCCTTCCAGAGAGTCTATTGTTAAATAGTCACCAGATACCACTGCATGGGGCTGGCTCCTAGGAAAGACCTACCTGTCCTAGAAGTACGAAAGAAGACTTTGTTACAAACTCTTTTGGAAAACATCAGTCCAAATTGGGTTCTCTAGTGTTTCATCAAATTCTAAGTAAGGTACTAAGTGATGGCTCATAAATGATCAAGGAACCAAAACTCAACAGAAGCATTACTTCACTAGTATCCAAATATTTATTTAGTACCAACTATGTACAAAACAGACTCCTTAAAGCCTTTCTGGAGCAAGGCCAGATACAAATTAAATAAGTATATAATATGTGGTGGACCAATGCACATGCTGCAGTTTAAAAGAAATAATGAAACATCAACGCTATTAGTTTTCACCTTTATCAAAGAATACTAGCATTTAATAAGCATTGTGCCAGGCAGTAAACAAATATTATCTTGTTTGATCCTCACAGCCATCCTGTAAGGTAATCATTAGGTTGAGCCCTATGAAATTGCTGATATTTGACCATTTTTGACCTCTACAAATGGCAATGTCATAAGGCTCCACCTAATATTATTTTCTGTTTTACAAACAAGGAAGCCAAGACCCCGATATACCAATTTGTCAAATGTCACACAGCTGGTAACTGACAAAGCCAGGATTCCTTGCAGAACTGACTGGTTCCAGAGCCTCTGTGCTTCCTACCACACACACTTTCCAAATGACAGAATTGGTAAGAACATTAGATGTGTTGCACACGCTGAAAGAAATCTTAGCATTAAACTGTTTTGAAATAACTTTTGTAAAAGAAATTAAATTAAGGACGTGCGTTTTGCCACACAGCTAAACATTGGCTTCCTGGGTTTCTTAATCATAAATGATGAGAAATAATCATAATCGTTGTATATTTTAGAGACTGAAAAACACTTTAATATAGATTGCAACCATTATTTAATTTGTTCTGAAGAGATCAAATTAATGCTTATTTGTACTTAAGAAATTCCATTAATGTTCAATTTATACTTGAGAAATTAATGTTTAATTTATACTTAACAATTGACCTTTTAAAAATGCTATGCTATTAAAAAATGCTATGCTATTACTGGTACAAACCATGAAAGGTCTTATATTCACAGTCTGTGACTCTCAGTCCACTACAATGATCAATGCATCAGAAAAGAATAAGAATGACAGTCACATATGATCCAGAGGATTTGGTACAAGAGTGTCTCTTAAATTTTTTAATTGAAACTCACAGTAAAAGCTTGACGTGATACACATACACATATATGTATATAATTTAAACAAAAGTATCATGAACATTTTTACTCTTGGTATGTACAATACACTCTGATATTTTTTATTCTATTCTATTCATTTCATTTAAAAAGTGCTGGCCACAATTTAGTATATCATTTTCACAAACTCACTAATGTGTTGTGACCCCCAGTTTGAAAACGCTGCGTTAGAGACCTTTATTTTAAAGACTTCATCTACAGCCCCCCTATTTTATTCCTTTCCTTCTAGATTACTCTGTTCATTTAGAACTTTGGACCCCAATTGACCAGCTTCCTTCCTTCCTTAAACAGATATTTACAAATCACCTGCTATGCGCTAGACACTGCACTAGGTGGTAAAGATGCAATGGATTTAATATCCACATCCTGGGACCCCAATATATCCATTAAATCCTGCAAATAAATGCTAACTTTCAACTGTGCTTAGTGCTACAAAGGACAAGTTCCAACAGAGGGGGATTTGACCTAGGGAAGACTTCCTGAGGAAATAGCCCCCTGAGCTGAGATGTAAAAATCTATTTTTTCTAGTCTAGTCTATTCTAGTCTAGTCTATTGTTCTGCTCTGTTTGATTTCATTAAGAGAATGCTGGCCACTCCCAATTACCCCTAACCTCTAATCCACTTTCAGCAACCACTACTCTACTTTGTGTCTCTATAGATTTGCCTATTCTGGACATTTTGTATAAATATAATCATATATCATATAATACGTGGTGGTTTGTGACTGTCTCCATTCACTTAGCATAAAGTTTTAAAGGGCCATCCATGTTGTAGTAGTATATGAATATACCACATTTTTCTTGTCCATTTGTCAGTTGATGGACATCTGGGGTTGTTTCCACTTTGGGCTATTGAATAATGCCGCTATGAACATTTGTGTACAAATTTTTGAGTTGACACATGCTTTCATTTCTCTTGGGTATATACCTAGGAGTGAAATTGTTGGGTCATATAGTAACTCTAACATTTTAAGGAACTGCCAAACTGTTTTCTAAAGCGGCTGCCCCATTTCACATTTCCAACAGCAGTGTATGAGAGTTCCAATTTCTCCATCTCCTTGCCAACACTTGTTTATTATCTGATTATTCGATTATGGCCTTTCTAGTGGGTGTGAAATGGTATCTCATTGTGGTTTTGGTTTATATTTCCTTGATGGCTAATGATGTTGAGCATCTTTTCATGCACTTATTGACTATTTGTATATAGTCTTTGGAGAAATATCTATTCAGATTCTTTTCCTACTTTTTAGTTGGGTTAGTTATCTTTTTATCATTGAGTTATAAGAGTTCTTCATATACTTTAGATACAAGTTCCTATCACATAAATAATTTGCAATTTTTTTTTCCATTCTGTATGTTTTCTTTTCATATTCTAGATGGCATCCTTTGAAGCACAAAAGTTTTTAATATGATGAAGTCTTAATACCCTATCTTACACCACACTTCCCTGATCACCTCCTCAGCCATCACCTCCATTTTACCTCAGGAATGGACCTTGACGATACCCAAAGCTGTTTGAACAATGCTATCTTAAACCCCAGTATTTGACTGTCAGAGTAAAGCCCTTAGTCCTAGCTTTCACTCTACCTCGCTTCTATCACTTACTCTGTTAACCCTCTAAGGCCTCCAATCCCTGAGCCCTGTTTTCTCCCTGTTTGTCACACCTCCCTCTTCCCAACCTTCTCATCTTCCACTCTTTTTTTATCCAGCTTAGCCCTTAGTGTACAACACTACAAACTCTTCACCCCCAGGATATTCTACTCCTTTACCCCACTGTCTTTTTTCTCCACTTGTTCTGCAACCTTCAACCACATATGAATCCAACCACCTGCCTTCTCTACTTCTATTGCTACTGAGCAGTGCTGAAAAGGTCATGCAACCTTAAGTATTGGAACCACTTCTGATTTGTGTTCTCCAGTCTCAGCTAAACTCTCACACTTGCCCTGCAATCCTTTCATTTGACTCATTTTAGTCTCCTCTCCCATCCCCTCATGTCAACTCTACTACTCTCCCTTCCATGCATGTCATTCCTGTCATGCTCTTCTTGAACAAGCCATCATCACTCAAGTCTCCTTGGTGCTTGCTATTCCTTTGCCATAAACACTCTCCCATCAGGTCCTTGAATGGCTGGAAACTTCTTGTCATTCAGATCTCAGTTCAAATGTCACCTCTTCAGAGAGGATTCCCCTATCCACCCAGTCTACTATTGTTGATTATCTATGAAGTGTGGGGTCTATCCATCATGAATGAGAATGAACAATTGTTGGGAGAAAAAAATGGGGAAACACAAACAAAATCTTGCTGGACATTATTTATAATAGCAAAAATGGGGGCAGGGAGAAGTGTCTGAGCATAGGGAATGCGATAAGTGAACTATGGTGTATCTACTCATTAGAATTTCATGTTGCTTATTAAGATGGTGTCTGATATCCAACAAAAGACAATAACATAGAATGTGCTTATGCCATGATGATAATGAAAACACAAAACTTGTACATACAAAGATTGCAAGAAAATAAACTAAAATATAATGTTGAGTTTCTTTATGAGGTAGAAATATAGATGCTTTCCTTCTTTCTTCCACTTTTCTGAATTCTTCTAGTTTTCTCTTGTATGCATTGCTTTTATACTGAAATAAGCCAGAATATTTTATTTCTAAGTAAGGAATACAGTCCCATTCTTTCTTTAGCTCATATAACTTCAAATATTAATTTATTGATCAATATGCTAGAAAACTGAAGAATGCAGAGTCAGCGATTTATCCAGCTTCCCTCAACAAATTAATGACAGAAAAAGAAAGATCATAGTAGTCCTAAAATGCTGTTGGGGAGCAAAACTAATTTCCTGTAGGCTCTGTACCATCAATATTGTATTTCAGATAGTTCTTTATTAGGTCCTTGATAATAAGGAAAATGGTGCCAGTAGAAATAGCATTAAAAAATGGGGGAGACTATAGGTAAAGTCCCATTTAAATCCAGGTGAGTATAGTTCAATTAAAGGAAACCAAATACACGAAAATTTAGAAATTTAGGCTTGTTTTATGAAAGGATTTATTAGAGAATTAGTTTGAGTTCTAAATTCCCCTAATATATTTAAAACATGACCCGACTCATATAATCTATCAGAGAATACATTTACCAAGTGAAAGCCAGTCTGTGATTCAGATACCAGCACAAATATTAATACAATAAATTCCAGTCTACCAAAGAATTGGGGGGAAATTCCTTAGACTCACAAAAGGATTGTTAAACCTTGGATATACCTTATATCAAATGCATTGTTTGGATGGAGGAGCCAGGCCAACCTGGCACTGAGTTTGAGAATGAACAGTTTACAGGACAGTTAAAGCTGTTCAACACGGGAAGAGAGCAATTTTTTTAAAAAAATGGATAAAGTCAGGAAGATGTCTTAGTTTGAAGGAGGGGTTGATATAAGGATTCCAGTGCAAGTAGTGGATTTGGGAGGAGATTTCTAGAAACATCAGTAGGGCAATGGGGAAATTAGACAAGGAAGAGAAGGGAATGAAGCCACTTAAGGGTTTGTGTGTGGTCAAGCAAGTTGCCATTGTAGGCCTCTGAACATAATCCTGCTAGGGAGCTGGGTGACCAGAGAGGACACATGTATCCGAGTCACACTGCCTCAGCAGCACTGTTTGAGGGCAGTCATGGTGTCCAGTGTCTCGGTGCTGGCTGTTGGAAGTGGGGCCAGTGTGCATGAAACGGTATATGCTAAAGGATTGGGAATGGGAGAGTAAAGCATCTGCTACAGATGGGGTAAACAGGCTGGTGTATGCTTTGGTGCTGTTTAAGAAAAGGTTTTAGTGATTTACACTTACGGTTGAAACTCCTTAAAGGTGACTCTACCTACCACATTCTCTTGTGCCGACTTTCAGTTTTCTTGTCCCAGTGTGCATAGGGGCTCTGCCCACACTGTGGAGGACACATCCTTCTTCTCTGCCCACTCTGTCCCCTTCCTGGAGGTTGTGCCCAGTTAACAGCAGGCTGAGGGCCTCAGTGCCCCAGCAGCTCATTCTGGTCTGACCTGTTGTCTGTTTTTGGTGGATGTGGTTCCAAAAACATGGCTATGACAGCAGAAGGACTGGCACCTTCAATGCATTTCTACAAACAACCTGATCCAGTTTTATACTTGTTGAACATGTTCCCTAGGCAAGGAACAAAAAACCAAATGCAGTTAGTCACTCTAGAAAGGAAACTGGCAGTTTGTGTTCCAAGGCAACTTTGTCTCCTCTTTTCCTCCTCCCCTCCCTCCTCACACTCTCTCTCAAGATGAAGCATACTTTCCTAAGTAATTTTCAAAGTCAAAAAAAAAATATTAAATCTATGATTGCCGAGTTTATAACGTGCAGTTTATGGCATGAGATCACCTGGCAGAGGAAACAATAACAACGTCAATGCCACCTTGCCCATTCCGTGTGGTTATGTAATAAAAGGACAAACTGCTGTCTCATGCAGAGCTATGAGAGGGCTAGGCACAGAGCTCCACACACATCAGTGCCCTCTGCGCTTTGGAGGGGTGGGGTGGGGTGGGGTGGAGAGAACACCCTTCCAGGTGTCAGAAGGCTTTGACATGGGCAGTGTCTGGGCCTCTCCTCTGTGTCTCATCACCTGGAATGATGGCTGTACCTATGACACCTTAATGTAATTTTAAAAGGTACCCACCCATCTCTTCCTCCTGAGCGCACAGTTTGGCAGGTGGTGCATGGGCTAGATTTCAGTTCTTGCTCAGTGTCCTTGGCCAGGTATCTGAGTGCAGGGCACAGCCCACACATTACACACGGGGGCCCTGTCTAGGACTGGTGGAAAGAACCCCAGGTCTAGCACAGGCCACCCCAGCCCAGGTCAGGGCTTACAGTTTACTCTTAGTCTCACTTCTCTTTAAGTGTTTGGTTCAAGATCCTGAAAGATTATTCTTCCCACTTCAGAGGATAGGTCCTTACTCCTGCCTCAACTTGCTTCCTTGACAAATTACGTGGAAATCCCTGCCTCTCCATTTCAGTTAGTTTACCTGTATCATTTGGCCTGCTGTTTCAGTACCTCCACACACAACCCCACCCCCCCACCCCCCCACCCCCCGCACCAGGCTACGTCCCTCTTCTTCTGTAAAGTGGCATCAATTTGTCACAAAGTGTCTGGGCAAGCACATTCTTTGGGTTTTTTGTTTTGTTTTGTTGTTTTTGTAAAACAAGCAAAAAGCTTAAAAGCAGGGGAAAGGTCAGATTTGCATAAGTGTGGGGAAATTTGCAAAAGAAGCCCAGGTACCTTCTGGGAGGAAAGCAACCAAGACCCCAGTGCAGATTTCCTTCCCAAACTTGCAGTAGAGACCAGATGACATTAATGAAGGGCCACAGGCAGGGAAAAAGAAGAAAGGGAGAGTGGGGTTGACCCTGCACTGGCTAGAGATGGAGAGAAGGCAGGGTCTGGGTCCAGGATACAGACACCAGACATGTGCTAATTTGGTTCTCCTTACAGCAAACCACCACCCTCAGGAACAAGCTGTGTGAGCAAACTGGCAAGTTGCCCTCTCAGCAGCTGGCTCCAGGTTGCTGAGCTCAGATGTAGTCTGGGGATTCAGGAAACCACTTCTGAACCCACTGGCTTCAGAGGCACACCAGACCTATTTATTGTAAGCTACACAAGCAAAACAGAAGCTTCCCACCATGCCGCTTTCCTCACTTAAGGGAGAACTAAATTAGTCTCACATGACTGCATCTGATTTGATGGAATTGAAATTACACAGCTGCCAAGGAGTCTGGGAAATGTAGTTTTTTGATTTGTAGACTCTGCTATACATAAAGGCACACTGAAAGGAGGTTGGTATAGATGCTGAATAATCATTTCCATCATGGTTCCCCTGTTTGAAAACCTTCAGTGGCTCTCCCTGTGGCTAAGCTGTTAGAGGAAAAGCAGGCCCTGGTACAGGATACAGCAGATTCCAGCAATGATTTCTAAACTGTAGACTACAGACCCTGGGGAGACTCAGAGATATCACAAGATGTTTGTAACCTCCTTGCACTCCAGTCATTTTCTGTGGACTGGAAATTAAACATTGTGACTTCCATATATGTGCTCACTGTTTTTCAAACATGGAGGGAATCATGACTCAAAAAATACAAATCACTAAAAACCTTCCTTATAAATACCCTTTCTCACCCACAGACCCCACTCCTCTGCCTAGAATGGGAATATCATCTCCCTCGTCTCTTGCCAATTCCTATTCATCATTTAAGACTCGAGCCAGGGCACCACCTTCCCCGGCCTGGGAGTGATTCTCTCTGACGACCTCAGGCTGGAGAAGATCCTCCTCCTCTGTTCTCTCATAGCATCCTGAGAAGTTATACTAATGATCATGATAAAACAAAAGTGAACTTTTATTGGCTTCCTTTGTGCCAGGCTCCATGAGGTATGTACTCTCATTGTCCCACTTCACACATGAGGACACTGGGACACAGAGAGGTTGCATAACCCGCCCACGGTCACTTACTATTCAGTGGCGGCTGCGACTCAATCCCAGGCAGCAGTCTATCTTCAGAGCCCATGCTCTTGACCAATCGCCTCGTTTCCTCTCATCCTCTCTATTATTACGCTGCCCACCTGCTATATTTATGTACCTAGTCATCTATCTATATGTTCATCTCTGTGTCTGTCTCCTCCACAAACAGCGAATGCCTTTCTATGATATTAAAATAGAAAAAAAACTGTCACAAGATTTTCCTCTCTTCCCAACACATTGAAAATTCCAGGACCAGGATCCAAATTGTTTGAACCTTCCTTCTCTCATCTGTTAAGACAGGGACTATTTTTTCCTTCAGCAGAGAATACCAGGCTAAATTACACAGCAGGCTATGAAATTGCTACCCTCAGCTCCCTTCTTTGCCTGTTTTCTCTAAAATAAATTCTTTCGGTTGGTTGTATAAATACAAGACAGAACCCACCACTGCTTTGAAATCACGTGGGGAAGTATATCATCAGCTCTGAGCAATGTTGGAACAGACCTCCTGGCCAGGATCCACCGAACACTCCTCTGGACAGAATGGGTTCCTGGGACCTCCAGCCCACACGTCAGCATTCTCATGCAAACATTTGGGAGAGTGGAAGTGGGGAGAACTTGACATTTCCCCGGGAATCAGGAGGTGTTTTCATATCTGCACTTTTGCCTTTACTGTTTATGACTCTAACACAGATGACACTTGCCCGTGTTTCCTTTGCCTCAGGACCTAGGAGGCTCTGCTTACACTTGCCAACAGCCCTACCGGGTGAGCTAGCTGGTCATCCCCTCTACTGGGGTCAGCCACACCTTTCACATCCCGGAAGCACCAACTTACCCCAGACTCATTTCTCTTCCGCTTTGCTCAAATGCCTTTCTCTTCCTTCTCTACTTGAAGGGTCTGATTTCTTCTCAGACCATTTGTTTTGGCTCATAAACCAGGCATTTCCTTTGCCTTCTTAAAGGTAACTTATAAAAGAAACCTTGTTTTAATCATCTTTCAAATATGCTGTCTGGGCCCCTGTTTGGGAAAGTCCCCCTTGCCTGCAGAGTGCCCTTCTAAAGGCTTGTGTCCCCTGCAGAAAACATCCAGGGAGCCATTCAAATGTATCAGGCACACCGGGCATTGCAAATCTCCCTTGTGTAATTTACACATCTGAAACCATCATTTCTTCCAGTAAGCACGTGATTTTATCAAGGCACATCATCTGCAGTAGAGATAGGAATGGATATCAAATACGCCTAAGGAGTGACTTTTGTAACTCATTATTGTTTTAAGACATCTTAATTCCAATTCAAGCAAATGACCCAGTATGTCCACAACCATCTTAGAAATTGTCAGTTCAATCTATGGAGAGAGTGCGATGTTGTCAAAATAGTGTTACACAAACCCTCTAAGGAAACCCCCCCCCCCAAAAAAAAAGGTTGATGTGAATTACAAAAATAATAGAGTCAATGAGACGTGCCATTCAATCCTCAAGTAATGTTGACCCTGAGCAACACACCCACACAAGCCAAAGAGAATCTGAGGTTAGAGAACGGGTTCTCAGCCTTGGCTGCACGGTGGAATTACTTGGGAATTCTCAGAATCTCCATACCCAGGTAATTAAGTCCGAATCTCTGAGAGGGGTGGCCCAGGTATCATTATATGTTAAAGCCCCCCAGGGATTCCAATATGCAGCCAAGTTTGAGATCCACTCATTTAGAACATCTGACCCTTGCTCACAACTGCTTAGGCCTCCTTGCCGGCCTCTGTCAGGTGTGTGGGGCGGGGAGAGGGCACCACATGCCTCTTCATGCCAACCCACCTCGCCAGCTGCCCACTCAGCTACCAAAGCTACCCGAAAGGTGGAAACTCAAGGTAGAGTTGATGCTCAGGTGAGGTAACATTACCTGTTGCATTACCAGTTACATTACCAGTTACCAGAGCGTTGAAAGCAGGAGAGCAGAGAAAAAAGAGACACGAGTGCACATTAAGTGACAATTTGTGATGTCATTACTGGCCCTGCCCCCATGGAGAGGTGGACTTGCCAGTTTGATGTAATGCCAGCAGATATTCAATTGAAAAAGACCTGGCGAGCAAGGGTATGAAGAGGGCTTCTGAAGTGCTGGGCATGTTCTGCTTCTGGGTGCTGGTTACATAGGTGAGTTGTTTGTGCCCACCTGTACGCTTACAATATGTGCGCTTTTATATTTGTACATTATGCTTTAGGACAAAACATGTAAATAGAATCATACGATTTGTGTTTTTTCTGTCTGGCTTTTTTTCCCTGGCATAATGTTTTTAAGGGTCATCATGTTATAGCATTTATCAGAACTTCATTCCTTTTTATTGCCAAATAATATCCCATTGTATGAATATATCATATCTTGCTTATCCATTCATCAGTTGGTGGATATCGGGTTGTTTCTACTTTCTGGCTCTTATGAATAATGTTACTATAAACATTTGTGTAGAAGTTTTTGAGTGGATGTATGTTTTCATTTCCCGTGGATATATATCAAGGAGGAAAATTGCTGGGTGTGGTATAATACAAAAATATATTTGGTCTTTGCCCACAATTCCTGGCAGAGAGCGCCTAAAACCCTTGGAATTTCCTGAGTGATAGGAGTGCCTTTTTGTTGTTATTCATAACAAGCTCCTTTCAATAACCCTGGAATTTATGCTAATGAGGGGACTTAACATGGGACCCCCTAGATAGCCACAGAATAGGGTTGCTCACCATAAAGATTAGAGGACTGGAATTTTGGCCCACCCACAAACCTCTGGGAAGTGGGGGTGGTGCTGGAGATGGAGGCCTATAAAAACTCTTGAACAATGAGATTCAGAGTTTCCCCGTTGGCAAACACATGGACTTGCTGGGTGAGGGGTACGCCTGGAAGGGCATGGAAGCTCCACACTCCCCTCTCCATACCTTGCCCTGCGCATCTCTTCTATCTGGCTGTTCCTGAGTTGTACCCTTTATACTAAATTAGTAAAGATAAGTAAAGTAATTCCCTGAGTTCTGTGAGCCATTCTAGCAAATATTGAACCTGAGGAGGGGACTGTAGGAACCTCTGATTTAAAGCCAGTCAGTCAGAAGTACCGGTGGCCCGGGATTTGTGAATGGCATCTGAAGTGGGGGCAGGCTTGTGGGACTGAACCATTAAATATTTGAAATCTAATGCTAGCCCCAGGTAGTTAGTGTCAGAATTAAATTGAATTGTTGGACATCCAATTGGTATCCAGGGAATTGGAGAGCTGGTTGTTGGTATCAGAATACACTCCAGACTGGGTCATATGGTAACTGTGTGTTTAATATTTGGGGGAAACGCCAAACTGTTTTTCAAAGCAACTGAATCATTTTACATTTCTCCCAGCAGTGTAGGAGGGTTGCAATTTCTCCACCCCCTTGTTAACACTTGCTATTGTCTGTCCTTTTTATTATAGCCATCCTAGGAGGTATGAAGTCATAGCTCATGTGATTTTGATTTGCATTTCTCTAATAATGAATGATGATGAACATCTTCTCATATGTATATTGGCCATATGTATGTCTTCTTTGGAGAAATGTCTATTCAGATCTTTTGCCCATTTTTAATTGGGTTATTTAACTTTTTATTATTGAGTTGTAAGAGTTCTTCATATATTCTAGGTACAAGTCTCTTATCAGATAAACGATTTGTAAATATTTTCTCCCATTTTGTGAATTGTCTTTTCACTTTCTTGATGGTGTCCTTTGGAGCACAAAAGTTTTTAATTTTGATGAAATCCAATTTGTTTTTTTCTTTTGTCACTTGTGATTTTGGTGTCACATTTAAGGAGGCTTTCAGAAACCACATCTTTTAATCTTTCTATGCTTGATGCCAAGCACAAAGCCTGGCATATAGCAGGCACACAATATTTGGAAACTGAGATGACATAGCTTTCTTTTTCTGAACTTGGGGATTTATTGAGCACTGTATTGGTTACCTATTGCTATGGAACAAACAATTTTGTTTTAGTGACTTAAAACCACAAACATTTTATTTTGCTCATAATTCAATGAGTTAGTTGGGCAGTCCTTCTGATCTGGGCTGGCTCAGATGTCTGCATTCAGCTTATAAGATGGCATGTGTTGGATGAGCTAGAATGGCCTCACTCACATGTCTGGTGGTTGGGATGCCTTGGTTCTCCTTCATATAGCGTTTCACCCACTAGCAGGCTAGCTCATCGTTGTCTTAGAGTTCAATTCCAAGCCCCAATACTCAAGTACTTTTCAAGTCTCTCCTTGTATCACATTTGCTCATGTCCAATTGACTAAAGCAAGTCACAGAGCCAAGCCTAGATTTAAGAGATGGAGAAATGGACTCCAGCTCTTATGAGAAGGGAAGAACGTGTGGCCATTTTTGCAATCTACCACAAGCACCTTCTATGTTCCTAGCATTGGTAGGCTCTCATCGAGGGTGTAAAAGGAGAACCTCTCCTCCTTTCAAGGAGTTTACAATATCATTGTCGGTATTCATTCATTCAGCAAATATTTATTGAGCATATACTATGTGCCAGATACAGTTCTGGATGCTTGAGATATCTCAATAAGCAGAACAGACTAAGATCCTTCCTCCTGTGGAATTTACATTCTAGTGGAAATGACAATAGGGAAAATTGCAAATAGAGTTCCAACAAATTGTTCTGGTGGTGGTGAAAATGTATTTGATTGCACCTGTATACAATCAAGATTAAACCCAAGACTTAGTTTGTGGCAGCAGGAGGGAAGCAGAAATTCCCTTAAGAACAAATGGCAAAAGGCGAGAAGACTACAAGAGAGCCTAGGAAAGAAAAGGAGGCTCTTTGTTTTTATATGTTAAAAGTGGATTTGTATCAGTCATGGTTCAACCAGAGGCATATGAGGTCTGACAAAATCCTAGAAAAAATGCTGCATTCCTCATTGCTGAATATCACTACAGTCACCTTCGAAGTGACCATAGCACCCCTTGGGAAGCTATGCACTGATGCCAGTGCCTAGTCCACCCTTCAAAGCAATTTTGGAACTGTTTTTCTGGAACGGACATCAGAGCTGTTGTCGTATTACCCTCGATATCCTGAATGTCATCAAAATGTCTTCCTTTCAATATTTCCTTTATCTTTGGGTAAAGAAAGAAGTCATTGGGGGCCAGATCAGGTGAGTAGGGAGGGTGTTCCAATACAGTTATTTGTTTACTGGCTAAAAACTCCCTCACAGACAGTGTCCTGTGAGCTGGTGCGTTGTTTTGATGCAAGAGCCATGAACTGTTGACAAAAAGTTCAGGTTGTCTAACTTTTTCACACAGCCTTTTCAGCACTTCTAAATAGTAAACCTGGTTACCTGTTTGTCCAGTTGGTACAAGTTCATAATGAATAATCCCTTTGATATCAAAAAAGGTTAGCAACATTATTGCAACAAAATTCGTGAACATAATTGTCAGACCTCGTATAACCAATAGGAGATATATATTAAGAGATTTAGTGAAAAGAATCACCTTATGCAACTGTTGAGGGCTGGCTAGGAAAGTCTGAAATCCATAGGGCAGGCCAGAAAAAGCCTGCTGGAACTTTTGGGCATGAGCTAAAGCTGCAGTGTACAGGCAGAATTTCTTTTTCTTCTGGGAAATCTTAACTCTGCTCTTAAAGTCTTTCACCTGGTTGAATCAGGGTCACCCAGATTATTGAAAATAATCTTCCGTAGTTAACTAAAGTGATTATGGACTTTAATTATATCCACAAAATACCTTCACAGGAGCACCTAGATTAGTGTTTAGTTGAATAATTGGGGACTATAGCCTAGCGAAGTTGACACATAAAACTGACCATCACGATGTTAGATTGCACAACTCTGAATATACTAAAAACCACTGTACACATGAAATGGGTTAATTATATGGTATGTAAAATATCTTAATAAAGCTGAAAAAAAAAGTGGGTTAATTCCATGCTTCGTGAGATCTAACTTTTAAAAAATAAATATGGGGTTCTTTTAAAACAAAACAAAAAAGACTTATTATGAATGTGTTTGACTCAGCATGGGAAGGCAGAACAGAAGATGTAATCCATGAGAAATGTGGGTTAATTCACCCAGAGCCTGGCACTGTCTGTCCTTTCAGCTAGAAATCAGAGTAATTTCTTCATGGCTTCCTTACTGCCTCTGTGCCATAGACCAATTAACGTTTACACTCCCCAGCCAGTCACCGGAGGAGACGGATGCTGGGCACGGATGCTGAGGAGCACAGCCTGTGCTAAGAGACTAGGAGGATCCGCAGGCCCATGCGATGGTTTGGCAATGTGTGACCCGGCGCCACCTAATAAAACCACGTCACCTCCACTTAGCTCTCTGTCGTCTCTGTGCTCAAGTAGCTCTGGCCTGCGGGCAGCTGTTAGAGCTCAGCTACAGAGACAAATGAGTAGGTGGTGAGTTTGGGGGGTTTTTTTGTTTTTGTTTTTTTAATGTGTGGTGAGGGCTAGACATGTCCTAGGGATTTGGAGCAGAGTGAGATCATTCTGAGCTGGAATAGCTTGGAGGAAGCCCATGGGAAAGGAAAGAGGAACAAAACATGGATGTAAATGGGACAGGAGGGCACACAACTGGACCGGGAACGTGTAAATGGCTAGAGGAGGGCAAAGGCTGGGCTGACTGGAGCAGAGGGTCCTGGAGAGGTGGGGCAGGTACAGAAAGGTGAGTGCAGGGCAAGGAGGTTCTGAAAGGACAGACAGAGGAATGGGGACTGGATGAAAGCAAACCAGTGGCCTCCAAAGTAGGGGTGCACACCTCAAGGAGTAGTCAAGATGATACACTGGGGTAGGGGAAGAAAAGACAATAACTTCTTTTAGATTTCTGATCCAAAATAAGAAAATAGACTCAACTAGTTGGTAATATATGGATTGACACCACCACCCTCCCTATCTGTAGGTCCGACAGTCACAAGCCAAGAACAATACTCAAATTATTTTGAAGACAGAGTGGGAGTTCCTCAATTGAGGGGATAAGCCTGGTCATTTGCTTTCAGCATTTTGCAACATCTCAAAGTTTTTTTCTGCCTGGTTAAAAGGTATTTACAGATTCTAGTCGCCAGTTATAATGAAACTAACCCTCACAGAATAAACAGGTGACTTTGAAGAATCCCACAAAGGAAACCCTAGTCGGAAATAATATTGATAAGGCAAAAAGAATCAAACAACCAGAAAATGTTAGACTTCTCCTCTGACAATGCAATAAATGTTGTATTTCTCCTCCTTTTAGAACCTTCTTTGTCTACCATAGTTGAAGTCAAGACAATGACCATCTATTCAGATCTGAAAAGAGGTTGTTCAAAGAACTCAAAATTATCCAGGTATCTGTTGGCAATATGATAGAAAGCTTTCCCAAGGTATAGCCTGTGACTTAATATCCTGGTTAATGATAGCATATTATTTATAAATATACAAGTATGAATATAATGGGGGGGTGTACTACTAAAGGTACACAAGCAAAAAAATTGGAGTTCACTGCTGTAAGCAATGTGAAGGTTTTTTTTCCGAGAATATTGTTCAGTATGTGGGCTGTTCTAGGTTGGATTCCTCCAAACGCCAACCTGGAGGTGAAGATTTGAATGTGAGTAGTTTAATTGAGAGATGGACCCAAGAAGCACTGAGAGGGAAGTGGGGGTATAAAACGGGAAGAGAAGAAAACCCACATAGGGTGTGTTAATGAGCAGGTTATCAACTGAGTGGACAACTGGAAATTGCTATAGAACCTGCCTTAGAGTTGTCCCACCCTAGGGGAAAGGAAGACGGAGTAGTTATACACCAAGTTCTGCCATCATTAGTTAAGAGCCAATCGTGGGGCATTTACTTGTGCCCTGTGCTTGGGTAAGCCCAAGAAAAGCCTCAGACTAATCGTCACAGGGATTTGAAGGAAGAAGCCACTGGCATGCATGGGAATGGTGAGGACCAAACAATACGGGTGGGGCACCCACCATGTCTGCTACCTAGGCTTGTTTATGGTTTGACTTTTTACAATAAGCAGCATTTACTCTCTGTCTCAATATTTCTTGTTTTTAAGCTTTTCACTTGTCAAACTCTGAGCAGGGCGATGAGCCCATGCATGGGGGTCCTGAAGGCCTTGGAAATAATGTACCACCAAAGGCAAAGACACAGCACAAGCAGCCACTTCTGCACTGTTTGTTAGAGGCCATTGCATGGTACTCCCAGCCCATTTTAAAGGAGCTCCTGGGCTGTTGGACTCTACAGAGGAAGGTGGTTTTTGTAAAATGCTGCCTAGAACTCACACGTGTAACAACATGTAACAATAGAAAATACTGAAAGGAAGGGTTAGGCCTGCAAGTTCTCAGGGAGGTTGCAGAAGGTTCAGAAAGTTCATTTCAGCTAGGAATGAAGCCAAGACACCCAGTTTAACCCTAGTTCAGAAGTCAAGTTGAATTAATGCCAGGTCTGCCTTAGAGGATTAGGCCATGTCTGCGTTGCTGTGGGCCAGCCCAGAGAGGTCTGGGTGACAGAAACAACATTTTGAGGGACTCCAACACCAGAGGAGAGGGAGAACTTTGCCCATCGCCTCCCTACAATAAGCCATCCCACCCACCAAACAGAACCTTCTATGTGCTGTGTTTGAAGCGTGTGTGCTTGGAGGGATAAGCAAGTCCTACTCTTTTTGGTCAACCACTTTGGTGCAAGTAGATCTTCAGGCCCAATCTAGAAGGGAGGGACTGCCATTCAGGAATGGAGTTCTTAAAAGGAAGTTCCAGAACAGCATGAAGAGCCAATGAGACAAGGGGTCTCATCGCTCCTACTCTCAGCTGCCCAGGGCAGACCCACCCTATGGGCAAGAGGAACAGGCAGCTAAATACAGAGTAGACATGAGGAGCCCTCACTGGCATGTCCTTTGTCACAATAGGCTTTAGTGGGGACAGATGAAGGCCATTTCTCCCACCACTGAGGGGGTAGGAACAGAGAGAGGCAGAAAGGGGACTTAGCTGTGTGCCAAAGATACACCAGCATTTCATTATTTCTTTAAGTTGCTCTATTGTTAGAATGACTTAGAGGTGATGCCACAGAGGACTCGTTCAAATGCTGCTATTGTTAGTATATTAACACAGGTGAGTGGGTGGGGGAGGGGCATCAAGCTAGTTGATACCTTGAGACCTGAAGGGAAGAGCTACAAGATATTTCAATAGAGAGCATCAATGGGAAGGAGTGGGCAACATAAAGGCCAAAAGCTGGGAATTAATTTGTGTGCAAGATGCCAGACTGATTTCTGAAGTATATATATTGATTTCCTCACTGCAACTCTAAAGGGAGGTTATGTTACCTCCATGTAACAGATGAGGAAAGTGACTCAGAGAGAGGTTAGGTGGCTAGCTGTGTTAATTCATTGGATCCTCTGAGAAGCAGATGCCACGATGGGATTAGATATGCAAAAGATGTATGGGGGAAAGGCCTGTGAAAGGCTCAGGGGAAGGAGCCAGAGAATGCAGGGCACACCTTTGGATGGCGATATCAGTCTGGTCCCTGTGGAGGAGAGAGGGTAGGGAGCAGGACTTCTAGGAAGGGTCCTAGAGAGGCACAGCTCTAGGAAAGTCACAGCCAGGCCATGAGGAGTCCGCAAGCCAAGGTGGAGGAGTCCCGCATGTCCCAGGAATGGCCTATACCAGTACCCTAGCTGTGCTCAGTCATTGGCTGGGAGCAGCCCATGAGAAACACGGCCTGGGTGCAAATGCAGCAGTGTATCCAGAGGGGTAGGAGGTGGGCCCTCAGTCAATTGTGCTCCTGAACCCTGAAAGAACATTTTTATGGCTGCTACGATAGCCTAAAACCAAACAGCCAGTAAATAGTGAGAGTAGGATTTGAGCTGAGACAGTTCTGACTCTAAATCCCCCTTTTTTATTGCCACTGCTCTATATACATATGGTCTTGGGCATGAACAAAGTGGCATCAGAGAACAAGACAAACTTCACAGATGTCCCAACTCTGCTAAAGGCTCCGCACCCCACCCCCGCCAAGGAATGCAGTGGTGATACAAGAGCCACTGGAAACATATTCTGAACTCCCTCAAATCATCTCCAGAAGCCACACAAACTCTGCAGCACAAATTTCTAAAACTGAAATCTAGCTGGGTACCATGCATCTTTATGAAGACATCGGAAAGATTTTTAAATCTTACTAAAATTGTTTTGTCAGTTTGCACCCATTCCTCCCCATTCCCCACAAGAACACACAAATCCACAAGTATTTACTGAGCACTTACTCTGTGCTAGACTCTGCAGCAGGTACTGGGTACACCTACATGGGATTTATGATATGGTGGGAGAGGCAGCCGTTAACAAGTAATGATGAAAACCTATGGTAAGGTTATGAGGGAAAATTCAAGGTGCCTTGAGAGAAAAAACAGGAGAGACTTAACAGAGATCAGGTATGGGAGTGTCCAAATGCCTAAAGCAATGAATGATCCTTGGAGGAATAGCACGGATGTTAGTAGACCTAGGATCTCCCCCAGAGCATGTGTCCTCGACTCCTTTGAGCATGAGAAGAGCAGGAAACGAGACTTAACTTCCTTTCCACAGCCCTGTTTGTACAGTATCTTCCAGGAGGTTTAGCATATCACTTTTAGGAGGTGTTACTTGACTGTGATGTTTATAGTGTTTGAATTCTTAATACCTTGCAATTGATTTGAAAACATATAAATAAAATAAACACACCACATGGTTCTCAGCTTATTTTTTCCCCTGGGAATAAACTAGATTTAAGCTTCCTATCAGCTGGCTGTTCCAGCTATCACAGTAATGATTAAAACCCACGTATTGTATGTTGCCAGTTGGTAAAATGGCAGGGGGTACTCTCAGATTATATTGTTTAAAGGCTGTAAAGCTCCCCTATCTCCTGGTTACAAAAATGTTTGCCTTTTGGTTGACTAACTGATTTTGAGGCTCACTTGTTATACTGCTTATTCAGGTTGGAAATCATTAAACAAAATGATAGCTCTTGGCTTAGGAGACCACCATCTAAAAACAAAACACTTCTTGCGATTGAGTGCTCACCAGTTTCTCACTCCTATTAAAAATAATTCTTTTCCCATATGGAAGCCCACAAGACCAAGCTTTTATTAAACAGGCTCAAAACACTTATCAGTCATCACCTTGTTAATTCTCACACTCTTCCCTGTAAAACAGGGACAAGTGTTATGATGTAACACTGGGCCAAAACCAGAAAGAGTGCAGTTCGGTGGGCGATTATAGGTCTTACAGGAACAGACAGGGCACTCAATTCCCACTGAGGTTTCAAGGTTGACTCAAAGAACAATAGAGTATTAAAGTTGGAATTTTCCATAAAGATGGAGAGGCAAGGTTTAAGAGGAAGTGATCTGCCATTAGCCAGTACTCCACTCAAATGGCAGCTCTGATTTTTACCCCCTTGGATAAGGTTGCAAACCCCTTTAGGACCAGTTCCTCCTCCAGAAAATAAAACAAATGAAACTATCTGCTTACAGTGTGGTTGTAAGAATTGAATCAGAGTGCGCACGTCCAATGCTCAGTGGAGCACTCAATAAATGGTATCTTATTATTAGGCTCAAGAGCAATTCTCCAGAGATTTTAGAGATGAGAATACTGAAGCCAGAGAGGTTGCATGATTTACCCAAGGTCCCAGAGTTACTTAGAGACAGGTTAAGGTAGGGGAGAGGATCAAAACCTCATCCTTCCAGTGACAAAGTAGCAAAGGGAGCCCGGCAAAGATATCCACGCATACCAACAATGTCTTATTAACTGAACACCCTTGACAGACAAGAGCAGACCTGTCCCCTTCCCACTTTCATGCTCTATGCTGGCCCGAGAGTCGGAAGACCTTGCACAAGTCATATCATCTCGGTAGGCCTCCAATCCTCCTCTTGAAAATGAGGAGTTGGCCTGACTCAAACTGACTCAATCAGTAAAGAAATCTCATAGTCCATTACACATTAAAGACTATTGTAAGGTTTTAAAATCCAAATTCATTTATTCTTTTTAAATGATGATAAATTAGCTGGGTGCCATGGACTCAGAGCTGAATGATGTGTCTAGGTCAGGATCATAAGGACTGAGGCAGGGAGAGGCCTCTGGAATAGTCACATGGAGCCATTGGGAGTTGTGCTACCTCTCTAGCTGTGTGGCCTTCAAGCCTGGCTCTCCAGCCCTCTCCAAGACTCAGAAAGTTACCTAATATTTTAAATAAACTCCTTAAACCAGTGAGAGTGAATTCTAGTGCTGACAACTAAGAACTCTGATGGATTCAGAATAGGATATATTTTTAAATGAACCGAATAATGTTCCTACAATTCCCAAAAGGTTCAGAATCAATGCCACAGAATGTTTTTTTAAGTAAAAGTACCTCTTCCAAATTGTAGCAAAATAAGAATGTTTTTGGTTCTTCCACATGTGCATTTACTTCCAAGAATGCCAACAATCTCAAAGCTGAAGAATTTTTATAGGCAAGAAATCTATTGAAGTAAAGATTCTTACTTTGCAATGAGATTTAGTCAACACATTTCTGGCTGTTTCTTTCACAGTATGTCTAAGAGCCTCATTTTAGAAGATGCCTGGCACTGACCTATAAGATAAAAAGATAAACTTCAAAGTCAGACATTTTTTTTTACTAGTACCACCATCTCTTAACTGTGAACTTTGTAATTGTAAAGCTGCAACACCATGTACAATACACTCACTGTAATCAGAAATATCCAGAAGCCCTAACATAGTGTTCTATATTCGCACTGGAATGATGAAAACTATTTATGGTTATCAGAAATCTCCCTCGAAGGATAAGGGAATAAAAATGTCATTGAACACAAGAATGTCACATGCATGAATATTATAACAGACTTAACTGACAAAGTCTGCCCACTTCCTCCCATTATGTAATGGACAATGATAACTATTATACAATTAGTCCACTCTTTTTTACTTCAAGGAGGAAAATAGATGGTGGCATGAATTTCAGGTTTACTGGAACTTGGACAAACTCCCTCTCTAGTGAAGTTTCAATGTACTTTCACAAGAATTATTTAAAGACTCATAATTTCAGTCATACGTTAATATTTTGTTCTTATGTTCAGGCTCCCATTTTAAAAGTTTGTTCTTCAAAACCCTAAATATTTTACCAAAACAACTATTAGAACTAATAAACAAATTCAGCAAAGTAGCAGGATATAAAATGAACACATGAAAATCAGCTGCATTTCTGTAAACTAGAAATCTGAAAAGCAAAGTAAGAAAACAATTGCATTTACAACAGTACCAAAAAGAATAAAATAAGGAATAAACCTAACCGAAGGTGTGAAAGACTTGTACACTGAAAATGACAAACCACTGCTGAAAGAAATTAAAGAAGAGACAAATAAATGAAAAGACATCCTGTGTTCATGGATTGGAAGACTTAATATTGTTAAGACGTCAATACTACCCAAAGTAATCTACAGGTTCAACGTAATCCCTACCAAAATCCCAATGTAGGACTAGAAAAAAAAATCTTAAAATTCACATGGAAGCTCAAGGGACCTCAAATAGCCAAAATAATTTTGGAAAAGGACAAATTTAAAGGACTCATACTTCCTGATTTCAAAACATATTACAAAGCTGCAGTAACGAAAACAGTGAGTACAGGCATAAAGACAGACACATAGATCGATGGACTAGAAGAGAGAGCCCAGAAATGAACCTTTACATATATGGTAAAATGATCTTTGACAAGGGTGCCAAGACAACTGCATAGAGAAAGGACAGACTCTTCAACAATTGGTGTTGGGAAAACTTCATGTCCACATACAAAAGAATGAAGTGGGACCCTTATTTTACACCATATACAAAAATTAATCAAAATTGACTAAAGACCTAAATGTAAAACCCAAAACCATATAACTCCTAGAAGAAAACAGCGGAGAAAACTTTCCTGATATTAAATTTGGCAACAGTTTCTTGGACATGGCACCAAAAGCACAGGCAACAAAAGAAAAAAATAGACAAACAGGACAATATCAAACTTAAAAGCTTTTATACATCAAAGGACATAATCAACAAAATGAAGAGGCAACCTAAGGAATGGAAGAATATATTTGCAAATCATATATCTGATAAGGGGTTAATATCCAGAATATATAAAGAACTCCTATAATTCAACAACAAAAATCAAATAACCTAATTTAAAAATAGGCAAAGGACTTGAACAGACATTTTTCCAAAGATGATATACAAATGGCCAACAAGCATATGAAAAGATGCTCAACATCACGAATCATCAGATAAATGGAAATGAAAACCACAAGGAGATGTCACCTCACACCCATTAGAATGGCCACTCTCAAAAAAACAGAAAATAATAAGTGTTGACGAGGATGCGGAGAAGTTGAAACCTTTATACACTGTTGGTGTGATTGTAAAATGGTAGAACCGCTGTGGAAAACAGTATGGAGATTCCTCAAAAAGTTAAAAATAATACTACCATATGACCCAGCAATCCCATTTCTGGGTATATGTCAAAAAGAACTGAAAGCAGGGCCTCGGGGATATATTTACACACCCAGGTTTGTAGCAGTATTATTCACAATAGCCAAGATGTAGAAGGAACCCAAACGTCCATTGATAGATGAATGGATAAACAAAATGTAGCATACACATACAATGGAATATAGTCAACTTTAAAAAAGAAGGAAATTCTGTCACATGCTGCAACATAGATGAACCTTGAGAACATGATGCTAAGTGAAATAAGCCAGTCACAAAAAAACAAATACTACATGATTCTACATATATGAAGTATCTAGAGTAATCAAATTTATAGAGACAGAAAGTAGAATGGTAGCTACCAAGGGCTGAGGGGAGGGAGTAAAGGAGAGTTGTTTTTTAATGGGTATAGAGTTCAGTTTTGCAACATGAAAAAGTTCTGGGGAACTGTGTCACAACAATGTGACTATGTTTAACACTGTTGAATGGTACACTTAAAAATGGTTAAGATGGGGACCTGCCCGGTGGCTCAGGTGGTTGGAGCGCTGTGCTCCTAACGACAGTGAGAGCTGCCGTGAGCCGCTGTGAGCAGCCGACCGACTACCGGCGACCGACTGCCTCAGCCAGGGGGAGCGCAAGGCTCATAATACCAGCATGGGCCAGGAAGCTGTGTCCTACACAACTAGAATGAGAAACAACAGTTTGAACAGGAGTGGTGGGGAGGTGGAAGAAGGGGGAAAATGGTTAAGATGGTAAATTTTATGTTCTGTGTTTTTTACCATAATAAAAAAGAAAAAAATCTGTACTTCAAAAAATATATAACAGGAAGATGCATGTCAAATCCAGAGACCTCTACCATAAGAGTATACCCCATTATTAGCATGAGAATATATCAACAAAGGCATTCCATATTGATGTTTTTTTCTTGCCCTGTATTTACTCTGCTACTGGGGTAGGACTTTGGTTTCCAATTCAAGTGAGCCCCCTCCCCGGGTATTGCCCAGAATGCAATCCTTAAGCCCTTACCTATCTAGACTCATAAAAATCCATCTATTCCTGCTCTATTGCCATCCCCTTATAAGGATTCCATGGGATTTTCAGTGTCAGCCTGAATATTCCTGCCTCTTTTTGTGGGAGTCAGAACTCATATGACCCTCTTGACCCTGGAGAACACTATAATCACCACAGTTGACCACTGGACCAGGAGAACACTGCAGCTGATGGGACCACTAGTCCCCACTACAGTTGCCAAGGAAGGGGTGCAGCCTAAGAAGCCATGCAATGTGAGAGAATAAATCCAGTGGCCAGGTGTTTTGGGCCCTATCCACATGACCACTTGACCAGGCTAAGCCTGCCCCCAGGAGGATTGCATTGCAACAAGTTCATTGATGCCACACTTCAGATTTAGGAATACCACTTCTGATTCAAAGCTGCAGCCGGCCCGCTGCTCCAGTCTTGCCCACCCCCACAGAGTAATTGCATTGCAGGATCCTTGTTGTCATTCCCTACCTCTGCTGTTTGCTGTGTCGCCTAGGCCCACTTCAACAGATTTCATCTCTGAATCTCAGCAAGAAGGCTTGGTGTTGATAGTACCTTCCCTTCCAGAAGGCCCCTGGCCTTATGCTGATTTTCCCATCTGTCTGCCAGCAACCTTCAAACTCTTTATATTATGAGTTTGCTGAAAAAGAAATGAGAACGAAAATTTACCAGGTACCAAATTACAATGCTTCTCTCTTTTTTAGTGGAAGGGATGGGATGGAGGTAAGGTCAGGTAGAAATATCAAGGTGGGAAGATTCGCGGAATACATATTTCTCACCACAGTTTTTCCCCAGCTAGTGCATTTACCACCTCTGAAAAGCCCAGTGACCTTCCTTCAGTACGCCAATCCCTCTCACCCCTATGTTTCTCTTTGGATCTCTAGTTCTGTCTTCGAAGATTTCCTGTAAGTGTTCCTTGAGTCGAACACTAGGTGAGGTTGGACAGACAAGGGTTATTTCAAACTTCCTTGGCTTTTTTTTTTTATATATAAATCTGAATATTTAATTTGGGGAGTTTATTTAAAGCAGTCACCAAAACAGAGTGGGCCTCTAATTTCTAAATTTTAAATATGAAATTAAATATTCTATAGTTAGATTTTTTTTATTATTATTTTATTAGTTTCAGGTCTAAAGAAAAGAATAAGTGAATGAACTAATCAGAGACAGTTTTGGAAACATGGAGGAAAAACTGAGGGTTGCTAGAGGGGCGGGGGGGTGGGGATAAGGGGAAGGTGAGAGGTTTAGAAAATAGTCGGTAACTTCCTTGGCTTTGGATCAACTGTCAATATATTTCAAAAAGGTACAATTACCCCAAAAGGCAGTAGAAAGTGGGTTCATTCTAGATTTGGCAGTGAGGAGTCACTCTAAGCCTTAAAGGCCATCATCCCCCTCCCCAGAATTCCTTGCCTGGGCCTTGGTAGAGAATGTACTCCATTTTGGAGAAGACGTAGCCATCTGTGGGAAAGGTATGTGTATTGTGGGTGGAGTCACATAACCCAGCTGGGGGCATGAAGATGCAGAGGCTGAGAACCAGGTAGGGATGGGATAGTCCTTGGGTGGCCTCCCGGTGCAGAGGAACCAGTTCTGAGTTTTCCACAGGGGAGTTTAAGGTCATCTCGACACTGGCTGATACCCCAGACCTTCCAGGAAGACAATGGGCATTTTCCCAGAAAATAGCTTACACTCTAATGCATCTCTACAGGTTTTAAAGTTACAATCTAGATTTGAAAATGCATCCAAGATATGATGTTGTGATATTGTAGTGTGTGATATAATGGTGACATTGTCTTCTAACACAAAACATTTATCAAGTGCCTTCTACGTGCTAGGTATCATCTTAGGTGTTAACAACCTTGATCATGCAAACCACACACCATCCTGTGAGATATGTAGAATTATCTCCACTTTGCAAAGGCGGGGACTTAATGTCAGTGTGTGTCTGTGTGTGTGTGTGCACATGAGTGCACCCTAAATGTTTCAGCATGCATCCTTCACCATGATGAGATGCAATACTCCTCCCAGACTATCATCTTCCTAACCTAAACACATGCATTGACATACATACATACTAAGGGAATTTGCTTTAAAAAAAAAAAAAACACAAAAAAACTAAACTGTAGGACTGCTGTTTCTGCAATGCCCGCAACTGAAATGTGACTGAGAAACTTCTGTTTCCCTTCTCAGTGGGTGACATCCAGGAACCCAATTTCCTCCCGGATATTCACGTGTAACTGCGAGCTATATGACATAGAAATAGCTGTAGTGGGTACAAAAAGGACAGGATATGGGGTCAGACTAGTGGTGTGATATAGCCGACTTGCACAGCTTGCAAGAACTGATTCATAAATTTTTAGGAATTTGGCAAGCCAGTTGTTATACAGTCACTATTAAAAATTAAATTATAGGGGCGGACTGGTGGCTCAGTTGGTTAGAGCGCAAGCTCTGGGCAACAGGGCTGCCAGTTCGATTCCCACATGGGCCAGCGAGCTGTGTCCTCTGCAACTAGAATGAAGTCAATGAGCTCCCGCTGAGCTCCCGGGTGGCCAGACGGCGCAGTTGGTTGGAGCGCGGCTCTCAACCACAAGGTTGCCAGTATGACTCCCGCGAGGGATGGTGGGCTGCGTCCCCTGCAACTAACAAAGACAACTGGACCTGGAGCTGAGCTGCGGCCTCCACAACTAAGATTGAAAGGACAACAACTTGACTTGGAAAAAGTCCTGGAAGTACACACTGTTCCCCAATAAAGTCCTGTTCCCCTTCCCCAATAAAATCTTTTTTAAAAAAATTAAATTATATAAACTTACACTTACACCGGACATCACTCTGCAGCTCAACCCTGCCCTCAGTTCCCAGGGCCCATCCAGGGAGGTGGCCATTGCAGCAGGTCACCTGATGGTGGGCACATCCAATGTTGGTTCCTGGACTTCTCCTTGGGCCTGGACCCTATCATGGGGAGTCTTCTTTGGTCCTGTTCTCTTTCTGTTTAGGAGACCTGACTGGGGATGTCATCCTGAGGTCCTCCTTGGTCTGGGGACTTGCTTTTTTCTTGAAAATCATCCTCCCAGATTCTCATGTCTTCTTCCAGACCCCAGCAAGTGGTGAGAGCTTTCAGCCACTCAAAAGAGCTGGATGTTGACTGCCTGTCCTGACCCTAACACTGACCATAACTCTTAAACCTAATCTCTAACCTCTAACCCTAAACCTAACTTTAACTCCTAACAACTAACCAAGCCTAATCCAAACCTCTAACACTAAACCAAAATCCTAACCTACACACCAAACTCTACCCCCAACCCTCTAACCCCAGCTCTAAAATGTAACTCTAACCCCTAACATTAACCCCCAAGCCCCAATCCCTTTTCCTAGAATACTCTACTCACCTGCTACGACTCCTTCCCCATGCCTCCTGCAAGAGTCAGCAGCTATTGTAGACAAGAACGTGCTACTTCCCAGAACCCTTTAGGTTCGGCTAGGCCAACCAGCTGGAAACTCTTTGGTCTACACCTGGAAGTTCATCCAAGTAACTGAGTCATTTGAGCCTGACTTTCTAATCCCAGCATCTCCCTTCCTGCCCCATCCTGCTCCAGGAATAGGTAGTTCCCCAGCCTAATCCTAAAACAGGATGTCAAGTTTCAGTTGCCTAGGAAATTAATTTAGGAGGAAAAACTCTTCTTTCATAATGTTCACTAAATTAGGTAGCTCGAATTCTGGAGCCAGCCTGCTTAACTTCTGGTGTAACCATGGCAAGTTCCTTAACTTCTCTGTGCCTCAATTGTTTCCTCTATAGAATGGGTTTAATAGTACCTCTCTCATGGGGTGGCTGGGAGGATTAAATGAGTTAATATATAAAAGCACTTAGAACAGAACCAGGCACCATGGTAACCACCAAATAAGTGTTTGCTTTTGTTAACATTAGTATGAGTATTGCAAAAAGAAAAAAAAGTATACATTTTCCTCTTCAGACTCCCACTTGCTTTTATGAAGGCAAGGAAAAAAAAAAAAACAACTCAACATGCTTATTTTAGAAATTTGACAAAGAACAGAAAAGTATAAAAAAGAAGAAAAAGAACCCACATCCAGGCAGTTACTTACATTTCGAGGACAAAGGATAATTTGACTTTGCTAACAGTCTGCATTTTAGCAGATTTTCAATTGCTGCAGCCCTGCCCAGCCAAGCAGAGCTGTACTTTGATTTTATTTTGCTCTTGGCACTCAACTATAATTCCAGGCATAACATGGGGTCCCTGTATGTTTGTCTTTCCCACTAGGTTGGAAGTTCCTGGAGGAGAGGAACAGTGTCTCTTTAATCTCTTCATTCCCAGAACACCCAGCACAGAGCCAGGCCAGGAAGATACCCTCTCAGTGATAATATGCACAATTCCACACAGTTGTACCACTTTGGAATTCTGTTTCATGTCTCTTTGCTCAGAAATGCAGGTTTCTAGCAGAACTATCTTTGAAATAAAATGTAAGGAGAAAAAAAATCCCCCATTTTGAATTTGGTGGCGTTCTGTGCTACTTCTCATGAATCTTAGAAAGGCTACTTTCCTCTATTGGGTAATTTCAAACATTTTTTCCACAGGGTATGTGGCTCATTAAAGTGGTGATTTTCCGCTTACAGGTACAAAAATTAAAAGAGGGCTAGCCAAAGCCGTGCCCCAAAGAAACATGGCATCTGTTCTGAGCTTCTTATTTCTGCCAAAGACCACAAACCAATGGGGGAGGGGGGAAGGTCCGTTCTCAACACAGATAAGTGTACTCTAACCAACCTCAGTCCGTCTCCTAGGTAAGCTTAGCAAGTACCACCCCAAGCTGTAAAATGAGAACTAGAAACATGAGACTTAATGTAGCACAGACATGTGATTTTAAGAAACTGTTTTTTAAGAAAAATTTGGAAGGAGCAAGAGAGAAAAATGGAACAGACATGTCAATTCCAGGGATAATCCTGCTTTCTATTCCAGCCCACTTTTGCCCTCTCCTTTCCCTTGATCTTCTTTCCAGTTGGCCTGATGTTCACAGCAGAGCGAGCTGATCTAACTGAGATTTTTCTCTTCCCAGAAAGGCCTTTTGTGATGTTTCCATACAAACTGAATATTCTTACTGGAAGTCAAGTGAGGGACAAATGCAGTAGAATAAATGTGCAAGTTTCCAATCCTAAAAAAACAACAACAGGCTCTTCCTTCAAATTATGAGCAGCTTCTAAACCACACAGAGCAAAGTCAGAAAATATATGTATGTGAACAAAAGAAAAGCTTATGTATAATATAAATCTATGCATCTGCCTCCAAAAGCTGACAATTCGGAAGTAGAAGAAAGTGATCAAGGCTTGAGTCTGTGTACCAAAATCCAGGAAAGGGCCAGGGCTGTCTTGTCATTGGTGTTTTTCCTCCTCCTTCCCTCTTCCACAAGCATTTTACCAGGCTATGGTTAGAAGTGCCTCCCCTGCTGGGAAACCAGCAAGACTTTCCCAAGAGTGTCATCTGGTGGTGCTTCTGTGCATAACAACATGCCTTCTACCTGATGGAGAAACAGCTGAAGCAAGAGGCCAAAACTTGGCATCAGTCATTTCCTGGCTTCAAAAGTTGAACCTTTGGTTGTTTTTGGTTTATATACCACATATCAGTGAAATCACATGGTTCTCTGCTTTTTCTGTCTGACTTATTTCGCTCAGCATTACACTCTCAAGATCCATCCAAGTTGTCACAAATGTTCCTATATCATCTTTTCTTACCGCCGAATAGTATTCCATTGTGTATATATACCACAACTTCTTTATCCACAAAAAATTTTTTTTAAAAAAAGGTGAACCTTTGGGATTTGGCTTTGGATCGTGTGTGGCAAGTGTCGAACACACAAGTGTTGAGAAAAAGTGCTGCCACAAGGTGGAAATCATACATTACGAAACAGAAAGTCTTAGGTCAGCTTGAACGGACAGTTGGTTTCATGAATGAGCACACCCCGTCCATTTTTTTTTTTTTGTATGGAGCCATGGAGATGTTAACAAAATACCACTGTGCGATGATTCGTGAAAATTCAGCTTCTAGAGAAAGGACTTAGAATCACTACATTTTAGAGATAGCGGAATCCCGTTAACTGTGGGCTTCTTAACTGGGGACGATGACTCTGCTTTAGGGAAAGTGAACTTGAAATTGAACATAAAAAGTGGTATATTAGCACATACAGGCATTTTAATATAGAAAAGATGCATAGTTTTTATCAAATTCTTAAAGGAGTCCATGGCCTTTAAAAAGCTAAGAACTAATATTTGAGATCCTAACCTAACCTTATACACTGTAAGAAAATTCTGTCTACAATAGCCTGGACAAATGCATTTACTCTCAGTTTGGACTTGACCGCTGTGGAGACATCATTATTTTGAGGTAGCTGGTCAATGATAATTGCTTCTAAACATTCAGAAGTTTCAATACTGAATTGGACTGTGCTTCCCCAGAATGTCAACCCACAGGGCATAGTCCCACTCTCTACCCCAGCACAGCATAGTCTAGTCCTTTTCCACATGGTGTCCTTTCACACGAGGTGCTAATTTGGATGTCCTGCTACCAAGTCTCCCCTTTCCCTGGCTAAACCCCCCCAGCACCTACAGGTTTCATTTGCCATAACTTTCAGATCCTCCATTTCTCAGGTACCCTCTTTTTTTTTTTTTTTTTTTTTTTTTTTTTTTTTTTGAGATGACACGTCTTTGAAAACTTGATAGACAAAATTGAACATACAACCTGCCATGACAGCCCCTTCTACCTACAGATAGCCTGACTTGAACTTGTTCAGAACACCCAGGGACTCCTTTCTACTTCTGTACCTACCTCCAGTTTCATCAAGAGTCTTTCACCCTTTCCAGTTTCAAGAGCCTTCCCTTAGTAAACAATTAAAAGGGGGGACGAATGAGGAGTTGTGTGGTTCTTCTCCCTGCCACTCGTCTGTATCACTTTACTTGCCCCAAGCAGACATATCCTTTCTTTATTTTATTTCTGATTCAGATACAGCATAAAAGCTTTTTTATTGCTATCATTAGTATTGTTCTCAAATCTGAGCTTAGTCTGGCCTTTTGATTTCCCTTCTGAGATTTGTATGACAGGCTTTGTGTTTATCCTGTAATGATGCCAGATTTCTGATTTTGTACACAGCCCTTTAAAACCAAAGTTCTTGAAGAGCCCTATCTGCTGCTTATCTACCCCAATTACCCCCTTCTCCAGCTTTGTGTGTGTGTGTGTGTGTGTGTGTGCTTATATGTCATTCGCAGTTTTTTAGCAAACATTTCCCTTTGCTCATCTCTATCTTTTGGACTCTCTGGCCATGAGCTCATGCCCATACTTTTTGTAAATTAAAAAAAAAAAAACTTTCCGAAACTCTGGTGACATGCTTGGGGATTCCTTTCTTGGTTAGGTCAATTGTCCTTGTCGTTTTTCCTGTCTCTCATCACTCCCACTGTCACCTCGTTGATGATCATTAGGATCAATGTATTGGTTCTCCTCACACCTTCACATCAGCACCGTAAAGTATGAAAAGTAAACAAAAGAGAGAATGGCCAATGATCAAGACCAGAGATGAAACTACGAAGAAATGGATGGAAAAAGCAGTTCAGGAAGGAACACTATATTTGCTGGCTGCGTCTCACAGCTTTCCTCTTGGGTTCGGCCTGGTGCAGTGGGCAGGGGTGGGTTATCAGAGATCCAGGTGTGGCTCCAAGATCCAGCAACGGGGAGAACAGCAAATGTACAAGGAAAGGGTGGGTGAAAGCTCTTGCCTTCTTCTTACTTTGGGGACACTAATTCCTGAGCACCAGTAGCACAAGTCTTCTGAAACCTCATGATCTGGATGGCCTGAACTTCTTACAATCTCTTACCTGATGTTGTTAAGGAAATCTGGCCAGGCCAGCAGGCCGATAGAAGGCATCAGAGCCTGCAGCTGAGGGACTGAGGACTGATGCAGAGAAAGCAGACCCGCACATACACCTAACATACACCCTGCAGGCAGCAGGCAATTTAGTGTGAGGGACTGTCCTTGTTTGGGAGACGAACAATTCCCACCCACCCTGGCAGACACTGTAGGTGTCCTGCCCATGTCCATTCAGCACTCACCAGTTCTACGCATGCTGGCAGCTTTTTATTGCCAGCCTCTGTCACTCCGCCTGGGCTTTCTCTAGCTACAGAGGGTGCTCACCACGAATCCAGGTTAGGCCCCAGGTTCCAGGGAGCAGCCTTCAACCACTGATGAAAGAGATTTGACTGCAAAATACTCAGCTTCTTCTCCTTAAGAAACCACGTGCACCTGAACCCAGCGTCTCAGCGTCTACTTCTGGGGATAGTTATTGACAAACCTATTTTACTTATTTTTTCCTGACTTTTGCTACGTGAGTGAACTTGAAATAGCTAACTACACCATAAATAACTATTGCGCTCAGTATCAGATTGTTCACAAGCAGTTTCAGTTACATTTAAAGAAGGTGCCTGTGTGGATGTAGGTCATGAAAGCTAATACCGTTTCCTACTCTACCGTCGCTTCTCCCCTTCAGTAATAGCTAAGACTTCATTAACACTGACTGGATTCCAGGCCTTGTTCTAAGCATTTCACGTGTATTATGTCATTTAATCCTCACAGCAACCCTATGACATTGACACTTTTATCATTCCCATTTTATGATGAGGAAACTGAGCACATAGATAGGGACTTGGCCGAGGTCACACAACCAGTAGGTGGCAGAGCCAGCCATCAATCCAAGCAGTCTGCTTCTAAAATCTGTGGCTACCTCGATCTCTCCCTTCGCTGATCCTTAACTTTGACATTCTGGCCTGCCTTGCTCTCCACGTGCTTTATGTGGATAGAGCTTGTCTCAGTGCCAAAGGTGGTAAGTCCCTTGAGAGTGGGACCAACTCATCATGTACTTGGAACTTCTCCCTAGGCCAGGACATGCCCTGCGTATAGTTGTATATTGATGGATCGTGTTCTTCACTAGTTTCCTCCTGCCCAGTCCTTGCTCGTCTTTCTTCAACCACCTCCTCTGGCTATAGGCCCAGGCTTTCTCCTCTTCCTCCTGGTCCATCAGCATCACATGCCATACCAGTAGGTTGTCTAAATCTTACATACTATACAACGAGTTGTGTGTACACTGGCCGAACTTCATGAATATTAGTAACACCCAAGCCTATATAAATCCCCTAGTCCTCTGCCCCAAATCAAGATATATTTTGCATAAATGATAAACGTCTAAGTTTTGCTTTGTCTTGTGCACCTGAAACTAATAAAAAAAAGATATATTTTGCACACTGTGCTGTGTTGTCCAATTCAGTAGCCTCTAGCCACATATGGCTATTTAAATACAAATTAATTAAAATTAAATTAAATTAAAAATTCAGTTCCTCAGTCCACTAGCCACGTTTCAAGTGCTCAATAGCCACATGTGGCTCGTGGCTACCAGAATGGAACAGCACAGATACAGGACATTTCCATCATCGCAGGAAGTCCTATGGGACAGTGAGTGCTACTTCCGGGGCTAACATAGCTGATTTTTCTCTTTAAGACTAAATAAAAATGATTCCTCTTTTGCTAGCTTCAATAGACTCCTACATGTTGCTCCTAAAATGCATCTACCCTAATTTACAGGGATGCTAATATGTTGCCTGGGATGTGGGCTGAAGGATGGAGGGGAAGGTAACCTCTTCCCCAAACCCCCTGGGTCCCAGAGGATGTCGACAGCACCTGGAATTCTGTGGGCTGCAGCCTTGCTTCTTCATTTAGGGAAACCTTCTCGTGCATCAAGCACACTCAAGCACATCTCATCTTATTTGCCAGCACCCACCTCCCAACTCCCCAGTCCTCAAAGAACATGGGAATGAAAAGGTAAATTTTAACACAAAGCTACACAATACACTTTCCCCCCTCTCAATGTGGAAATCTCTGGTTAAAAACAAAATGGGGGCTATAAGCTTTGTCTACGTCCACCTCCGGGGCTACCACGGGATCCAGATTTCTTTTCAGACTTTAAATGCATTCTCTTAGCACCAACACAGATGACATTCTTTAACCATTTGGGTGTTTTCTGCCTTTCGGCTGCAAACAACAGCAGCAGTTTTATCAACCCCTCTCTTACAATCAGTTAAACTCCTTAACAATTGAGTAGTCAGTTCCCGCCAATACACCATCTCTACCTGCATCTCCGAAAGAACTTGCTTATGTTGATCACATCTACTAAACTGACCTTTTAGACAGCCCCAGGTGTTAGTACAAAGTCTCCTGCCAGATGCAAACTGACCTATTAAAAGGGATTTGTTCGGGGACCCAGGAACCAGAGAGCAGTTCCTAGGGGCACCCTGGGCCGGAGAGCTTTCATACTCAGTTGTGTTTTCCTTTTCTACCTTGTTATTTCTTTGTGTTATCCCTACACCTTCAGCAAATGTTTGTTAAATATTATGTTTGTCTTTGGGGAATTAAAGGAGGGGCTGGCATTCACTGCTGGGAACAAAGCTGTAGAGTAAAACCCACTGACCACAAAGCTCTGCAGACACAGGCTGGCTGAAGGGACAGCTCTGACCAGGATGGATCTGTGCGCATATGTAGCCTTCAGCAGGGTCTTTCAGAAATATTTAGAAGGGGGAATCCAGGAGGACTGAAATTGCATTGGTATGGAGGATGGGCAGCGCATCAGGCAGGTCCCTGCAGGAAAGAGATGACACACTCAAAAGTGGAATTAGGGACTGATTAATAAAGAGGCTATGTGCAAAATGATGGCGAGGTTAAAGGAAATCAACAAGGGATGGTGAGACACCCCAGCACAATCAACAGAGGAAGGCAACTCACCCCTAGGCCTGAAGGGGCAAGGGGAGGGAGCACTCACTGAAACTAGGGGAAGTCGTAGGTCTGGGAGAAGCTGCCTGGTGGTAGCTGTGGTCTCTGCTAGAGGAGAACAGCTGCTGTCCAACCCAGTCTGGCAGGGAGCGAGCTGGAGGAATAAATACTCCAACCTCTCTTCTTGTCTCCAATCCCCTGCCAGTGTCTGCACTGGCTGGACCCAACCAGAAGCAACCACTCTACAGATGGGATCTGGAGGGACAAACTGGGGATCTCCAGCTTAGGAACTCAAGCTGTTTTCCAAACTATTATCTGGAGACCTTGAAGACATCCTGGTTACATACACGCACACCAGAGCCACTGTCTGTAGCTTGTCTTTGTCCAGCGCCTCTGCCTTCTTCTTTCTGGTAACAGAAGCCCCTTTATCATGTAGAACTGCCCTTCTCCCACTTTGTGTGGCTCTCTATTCCCCCTGATGACAAAGGTGGCATGTCATTAGGGTCTCCCCCGCCACTGGAAGTGGGAGCATGGGCCAAGGAGAGCCAAATGGGATTCTTCCCTGGTGTTTTATCTCTTTCTTCTGCCCTTTCTTGCTTCCTTCCTATCATGTCTGTCCATCTATCTGTGGATAGTATTAGGTTGGTGCAAAAGTAACTGTGGTTAAAAGGTTAAAAATAATTGCAAAAACTACAATTACTTTTGCACCAACCTAAGAGAAGAGAAAAGCTCTCTTTTCTCTGGGGTCAACTAAGCCAGAATGATGTGGGTTTTGCCCTCTCTCCCTCACTACATGGAAGAATATCTAGGAGATAAAGAGACCAACACAGAGAAATGCAGGGCTGAGAGAAGAGAGCGAGTGGCAGAGAACCCTTATGATGTTATTTGACTTCTTAGAGTCCCTGAGACAAGTTCTACCTCTGGACATGCCAGTTTCCTGAACCAATAAATCCCTCTTTTTTATTAAACTGGCTTGAATTGGATTTCTATTACTTGCACTAGAAATGGTGGAGCGCAAAAGGCCTGACTAACTGAACACATTCAGACATGCACCAACCTA
Source organism: Rhinolophus sinicus (assembly GCF_057876585.1). Classification (NCBI taxonomy): domain Eukaryota; kingdom Metazoa; phylum Chordata; class Mammalia; order Chiroptera; family Rhinolophidae; genus Rhinolophus; species Rhinolophus sinicus. The sequence goes on along the minus strand of NC_142518.1, from coordinate 16,740,738 downwards.
CCCTACCCTCTCCTGGGCAGCCACACCACACTCTTCCGGTCTCCATCCTTATAGCCTGCATTCACAGAAATCTGTAAACTCATTAACCCTCACGGAAACGCAAAATCACTGTGTTATTTTAGTATGGCATATAAGAGAAAGCAACTTTAAGTTTAAAAAAATGAATTTACATCAGTATACTATTAAAGATTATCTTATAATTTCCATTTTAATATATTCTTTAATAATATCCATAATATATAAAGACAAAGTTTGACTCTTCCCCGTTTAACAAGTGATGCATGCTGCTTGATTTATTTTAAATTAAATATGCAAGGAAGAGCATGGTTTATCTACAAATTCAAAATGACATGTTAATATTGTGTTTGGGGACCAAATGTGTATTAATATGTAGATTGAAATTTAACTATGTGTTACAACCCTCCAAACTGCTTCCGTGACCTGATATTTGGAATTCTTGAATTTTGTACTTTAAAAAAATCAATTACTTTATTATTATAATTTTCATGTTTTGTTTCTAAAAGAGGAGAAAGAACACTTTCTGGCTGCTGTTTTCAAGTACTTCTGGATAATTTTATTCCCAATAAAGGAGAAGTCAAATTGGATAAAATTTTCTCCCTTTAACTTTTGTTTTGAAGAACTAGAGATATTCTAGAGTATTAACAAATGACAATATGAATATACTTTACAGGTCTGATGTCAAAATTCAGAATTATTGTATTTATATTGTGTTTAACCCATTGTATTTTTTACCATCTTAACCTTTTTTTTTAAGAGTTTTTTTATTGGGGAAGGGGGAACAGGACTTTATTGGGGAACAGTGTGTACTTCCAGGCCTTTTTTCCAAGTCAAGTTGTTGTCCTTTCAATCTTAGTTGTGGAGGGTGCTGTTCAGCTTCAAGTTGTTGTCCTTTTAGTCTTAGTTGTGGAGGGCGCAGCACAGCTCAGCTCCAGGTCCAGTTGCCGTTTCTAGTGCAAGGGGCACAGCCCGCCATCCCTTGCGGGAGTCAAACCGGCAACCTTGTGGTTGAGAGGACGCACTCTGACCAACTGAGCCATCTGGGAGCTCAGCGGCAGCTCACCTCAAGGTGCCATGTTCAATTTTCGTTGCAGGGGCGCTGCCCACCATCCCTTGCAGGACTCAAGGAATCGAACTGGCAACCTTGTGGTTGAGAGCCCACTGGCCCATGTGGGAATCGAACCGGCAGCCTTTGGAGTTAAGAGCATGGAGCTCTAACCGCCTGAGCCACCAGGCCGGCCCCTATCTTAACCATTTTTAAGTGTACAGTTCTGTAGCTCATCCTAGTCACGAAATCAGTATTCTTGATGCCTCCTCTCTTTAACCAATAATCCATTGTGTTAAACAATTGAATAAAAATAATTGAAAGCTGGAAAATGGTGAAAACCACCACCGTAGCAGATGAAGTAGTTAGCTGCGTAATAAAACAATCATGATGGAAATGTTCTATAATCTGTGCTAATTAGCACTGTCCAATAAAGTAGCCACTAGTCACGTGTAGCATTTGACAATATGGTTAGTACAACTGGGGAATTGCATTTTACATTTTATTTAATTTAAAATTTAATAACCACATATGGGACATAACTATACTAAAACATTATTCATTGCCTACTTGGAATTCAAATTTAATTGGGTGTCCTATATTATTTTTGCTAAATCATGCAACCCTCATTACAGATTCTCAGTAACTTTGACCTTGACTCCTCTAATGGAAAGTTTGAGTGACAAGATCTCTACCCATGACCAGAGGAAACAGATTTGACCAGAACGGGCACCTAGCTGATATTTTTTTTTTTGAAAACAATTTTTCAGAGGAATATGGCTGAGAAAATCAATATAACTGATAACTAAAAAGAAAAACTTGTACTATCATTCATATAGTCATACTTATTTCTATGCAATGGAATCCATCCTCCCAAGGTTGAGATTGGAAATGGGAGGCTGTCCAGAGAGCCTAATTCAGTCACGGATCATTCTGGGCTTGGGGCATAATCCTAGGTAGTACTACCTAGGACTGTAGCAGGGAAAAACGGTATCTGTGGGTCATGCTACTGATTGTAAGCTTTCCCTCCGTAATTGCTTAATCCCTTAATCACCTCAATGAGTAACTGCCACATTCAAGTCATCGTGCGAACTGAAAAAAATAAGACCCAACTTCTTTTCTTATGACTATACTTATCTATACTTATGCTTTGCTTCAAAACAAACCCAAAAAAGTATAGCAACTAGAATATTGCCAGTTCTCAGAAAGACTTGATAACATTTTCCCAACAAACCTATATTTTGAAGATGTGATCAAATAGAGGTGCCTTTCTACCACCATTCACTCTAGCCATCACTCTCTGTCATGACTATCTCCTCTTTGGTTTTGCTAAGAAACCAGTTCTTGATGCCTCCAAGCTCATCCTTGATATAATAGAGTATTATTGTACAGTTACTTATTAAGTAGATATTTGATAACATCGTTTTTTAAGTAGAGGGAGGGATTTTAAGATTGGCACTCCTTCCCTAGGAATAGCAAACAAAGCGTACATGGTATTTGTATGAAGAAAATGGCATTCCAGAAGACAAGTTGATTCTTACAAATCCCAGGCCCTCCTGTTCCTAAGAATGTCTAGGTTGAAGAGTAATGACTATGGTTTTCTCTTTCAAAAGGTTTTAGTGTAACAAACATAGCCACCAGGTTTAAAAACGAATCTTAATTACATTGTGTCTGGACCATCACCTTTGATATTTTCCTATTTTTCTCCATTGCTTAAAATACTCACATGGATATATATATTTAGCTTTGGAGATCCAGCGACCTAGGAAGCAATGTGTCTCTAGCAAGAGATTATTAGGTGATGCAATTGCTCTCCTCTCCCTCCTTCCTCACCTCCCCACCTCCTACAGGCTCCTTCTCTGTCTTTTCTACCCCTTTCACTGAGAAAAGGTATTGAGTCTGGGAGACCATTGGCATTCCGCCCAGAGAACCCAATATTTTGAAGGGGCTCCACTCTCCAAACAATGCCAAAAAAATAACTTCAAAATAACTCTGGTTTCTCAAAGAGTAGCTCAGGTTTAAATTTAGAAATAGGGCGCTCACCCTGGAGGGCTGCCAAGTGACTGGCACACAGACTGTGGTTCTCAGGGTGGATGGTCCCTGGCCCAGCAACAGAAGCAGCATCTAAGAAATTTTTAGAAACGCTAATCCTCAGGGCTGACCCCTGCAGACCTATCTGGATGACTTTAGTTATCCTTTTATTTAAAACCGTTCATGCTTCTCCCTTTCTTCAGAAGCAGAGCACCCTTCCTTCTCACTGGTGTACTCAGACCTTTCCCCATAGAGGAGTGTGGTCCCAGAGGCCAGAAGCATCAGCCTCACCTGGGAACTTGTTAGAGCAGCACGGTCTCAGCACACCCCCGACTAGACCTACTGAATCAGAAACTCAAGAGGGTAGGGCTCAGCCAGCTGTGTTTTAACAAGGCCTCCAGCTGTTCTGATGCGCACTCAAGTATGAGAAACAATTAACTAAGAGTATTTCCTGCTATTGAGCCTATTCTGCGTCTTAGAGGCCTGCCCCCAAAGCCCTGTGATTTTATTCTCGTGAGGTTTTGTTCCTTTGTCAGTTTGCCTTATCCTCAAAAAAGTATTAATACCAGTAAATGCCACTCACAGTATTTCTTCGTGGATATAAATCTCTGTTTCTCAAAAGGGCTCATTTGAAGGAGAGTGTCACAACAGGCTGTATGGATGGGATGGCAAGCCATGGATTTCAAAATGCTTCCTTTCCCCTTTGATGTAGGTAGATGAGTATTTGTTTGTTTATTTAAGTTGGTAGAACAGTTCACCAAGATTTGGAGGTACTGGAGCTGTCATGCAGGGTGTCACACAGGGTCTCTGGTCCCGCTCCCCACATAAGAACCCAGGACATGGTGAGGCCAAAAAGGAACACCCACGGAGCCATAGATAGGGGAGTCATACCACTATATTCTCGTTGGCAGCTGGGTTGGAGACACAAGAGGCAGGAGCCACACTATCCACAACCCGCCATCCACTTGTCTCTGCCAAACAATCTCACTTGCTAGCAATCTGCTTCTCTGCAATCTGCAATCCACACTCCGCTGCTTGCTAGCCCAGCCACCATCTTCTTGCTAGCCCCCATTTTGCTGCTAGCGTAGCCACAGCAGTTATATTAGTGGCCAATGGCTCACTGGTTACAGCTGACGGCCAACAAGCCACAACTGATAGCCATCCAATCACAGTTGATGGCCATTTACTACCTGAGCCAGCGCCTTTCCATGTGAGGCCGAGAGCCTGGAACCTGCACTCGTGGCTCTGTCCCCACAGGAGCATACAAGCCCGTTTTTACAGTCCACCCATGGTCGCCTATCATTGGGGAGAAACTTAAACTCTCAATCTTTAACTTAAAAGATTAATGCTAATTTAGCTTCTCAATCGATTTATACCATAGATATGAATCTAGAGGTTTATTTCAAGCATGATGGGTATGGAAGTAAGGTTTAATCCACAGGCTCTCCCTGTTCAATCCCTCCTTCACATTCCTGTCAGATAAACTGTGTTAAACCACAGCTCCAATCATAGCATTTCCCCTCAACAGTGGCTCCCCAGTATTTACCAAGTTAACTTCGCATTTCTCACCTGGGATTCAAGACTGAAACTTTAGAAACTGGATTGAACCATATGAAATTGCCATTTTAACTGGGCCAAAAGGTCAAATATCAGCAATTTCATATGGTTCAATTTAATATTATCTACCTCACACTTAACTTGTTAAACTTCTCTATATCCTTTTTCTTTTCCATATTATAAGATTTAAGTCACTTGAAATTTTAATGCTTCATCTTAAAACTGCCAGCTCCAACTGCTGGTGAGAAATCTCAGAAAGATGAAGAGAAAATGTTCTTTCTTCCCCTATAGGTACAGAAAAACAGACACTGTTGTGAGGCACAAAGCCAGTTCCGCGTCATCAAATTAGAATTGGGAACATTTACTGAAGTGTCTGTCGCACTCTCCTGGCCCGTATGGAGGTTTGAGAGAAAGGTCACAATCTTGCTTTGTTTTCTGTTACTATAAAACTGCCCTTGGAAGTGTTATTTGTAAAGAAACCTATCTCTTCAGATACCTGGATATTAGAGTTTGTTGCTATGTCCTCTAAAACGGAACCTATAACACCTACAGGTCTGCAATTCTGATTAGTCCTCTTATTTAATAATGTGTTGCTCTGGTAATAACAATACTTAAACTGTCAATCAGTCTTCTGTAAAGTAACAAATATTTCTGTCACAATTCTTTGTTAAGTGGAAGAAGAGCTTTGGAATTTCTTTCTCTTTAGGCGTGAAAATATTACAAATCCCATCATGACTCTGTTGGATTCCTTATTCAAACAGCGGAGCCTTTTTTTTTTTTTCATTTAAATTATCAAGAAGATCCATAATAGGGGTCAACCTGTCATTTCAGCCTTATCTTTCACTTCCCCTCTGCACATACACCAGGCTTCCGCACACTGTGTCCTCTGCGTTCTTTCCCCAGTACTGGTCCTCTGCTTAGAACACCTCTCTCCCCACACCCATCTCAACCTATTGGAATCCAAGCCGAAGGTCATCTCCTTTGTGAGGCTTTCCCCAATTCCACTCATTAAGATTTAACTCTAATGGTATTTGCCATACTCTCCTTGATTTTTAGTCATTTGTGTATTTCCCTTCTCTCTCTGAGTAGACTTAATTTTTTTCCAGTTTTATTGAGATATAATTGACATATAATATTGTATTACTTTTTGGTGTACAACATAATAATTTTTCCCCCTTCTTCTGCCCCCCCAACTCCGGTTCAAGTTGTTTCTCACTCTCGTTGTGTAGGACGCAGCTCCCTGGCCCATGCTGGTATTATGAGCCTTGTGCTGCCGCCGCTGCCCCACCCCACCCCTTCCGCCACAGTAGGTCAGCCACTCATGGCAGCTCCCTCCCGGCACTCACGCTAGCTACCCGCCACTCACTGCAGCACACGGTAGCCCACTGCAGCCCAACTCCAGGGAGAGCTGTTGTTCACAATCTTAGCTGTAGAGGGCGCAGCTCACTGGCCCATGTGGGAATCGAACCCAGGACCTCAGTGTTAGGAGCTCCGCACTCCAACCAACCACTGGAGCCATCAGACCAGCCCAACATAATAATTTGATATACGTATATGTTGCTAAATAATTACCAGAATAAGTTTAGTTTCCATCTATCACCTCACATAATTACGAATATTTTCTCTGAGAAGACTTTAATGCCCCTTAGGATAGAGAATGTGCCTTATTCCTCCTCCAGGGACCTAGCAAAAGGTCCTGCATGTAAGCACACTCTCAATAATTAAAAGGTGACATTGAATAAGTCTCCCATAGCCAGTATTAAGGTTATTAACTTGATCTAGTGAATCCCTAAAATCAAACGACTCTTCTTCCCTACTGTGGGAAGTCAGCTCCTCCAAATACCTTGAAGATTCTAAGGCCTGAGTCACTGTCACTCTTTCCAACACTACCCGGTAAAAATTAGAATTCTCCGTGATTTCAGTATCCACAATGATGATCCTTCCAAGAGCCTGGCCCCTCGGCTTCTCTACCTCCTCTCCTCCTATGATTGTGTTCGCCACACACAGCCACTCTGGTTTTACCCTAGATCTCATCATTACCAATAACCATAGGCCCCCATGATCTCAACTTCAAACGTTCCACTCGCCAAACAATGCCCAAAAATAATTTCAAAATGACTCTGGGCTCTCAAACAGTATGAAGGCGACACAGAGCCCCAGATAACACTTTTTAAAATCACCCCCTTCCCTCTCCACCTCTTGCAGTAGAATGTCCAACGCTTCTGTACAGGAGCTTAGAGCCCAAGAGTAATCCTGCTGGCTGGGGGCGGGACATGAGGGGATTTGTTTTGAAGATATATTTGCATAACACTACACAATTCGGAAAACATCACTTTTCCATTTCAAAGAATACCTCCCTAGCGATTATGGGGGTGGGAAATTTCCCAAACTGCCCCATATACACTCCCCACCGACTTCTTACTCAAGTCTTGGCAATAAACTCTTTACAAAACTCACCCAAAACAGTCCTTCGAAAAAATGTTCCACCAGTCATAGGCTTCTGCCCTTTTAAATAGACAGGGATGAGATAAGGCTGGGCAGCTGTGTGTGTGAGCGCGTGTGTGTATGCAGGAGGACTTTTCCTGTTGTCCCAGAGTTGCTAAAAAGTCCACGGCTGGAAACAAAAAGCATCAGGTGCTCCCACATCCTGACGAAAGATTTCAACCAGCCAGCACACACGTCCTCTCAGAGAGTACTAAGAAATAGCACAGCAGGCCCTATTGTGATTCGGACTGTTCCCTTTAACAACCGCCCTCTGCAAACAGGAGGGGACCGGGAGGCGAGGGAGGGAAACTGAGTGCTCGCAGTGAGAGGCTGCCTCTCCTGGTGCGGAATGGGGAGGGGAGAGGAGTGTGGGTGCCCCTTGCTCCCCCAAGCCGAGAGGCGAGGCGTGTAAGGGAGAATCCTGAAAGAGCTGCTCGAGGAGAGTGGGAAGGTCTGCATGAAGGGAAAGCTAGCATCCAGTTTCCTGCCTGGACTCTCGCTGACCTACACAGATCCGCAGCTCCCCACCCCCACCCCAGAAGCCTTGGGAGCTGTTGGTCGGGAAATTCACGCGAGCTCAACAAATCTCTGTTGTGTGAGAATCTGGAGTCTGGTGCCCTCTTGTGGTCGAGAAATATATGAACGTAGGAGGCTCAAAATGTACTGAGGTGCCTGGAAAGAAAATAGAAACATCACTCCCACCTTGATCCATGACCCCACAGCTTTCAGAGTTCGAAAAAGGACCTCAGCAATTCCTAAGGCTCCAAATGGAGGAGCACAGGGCTTACTAAGTGGGCCGCCCAGGAGATGGGAGACAGAACCTGGAGAAAGGGTTGGGAGTCAGCAGGCAGAGCTGCTCTTCTCTGAGGAAGGCTCAGGGAAAGAGGAATCCAGGTGAAAAACAGAATGGCCCCCTGTGCAGAGACCCCCACTCCCACCTCAGCAGATTACAGCATCAGACCTGGAAAAGGACCATATCCACCAAAGATCCCTGTCTCCCTTCATTTCTCTCTGCTTCCAAGACCAGAGGATAGGATATTGAAATTGTAATTGGGACTTGTCGGGTTTACCAACCAAGAGAGCCCAGAAAGTTATGAGATCTGCCAAGATGTCATAACGAATAGGAAAGGGTGCTCGCATGGTTGAAATCAGTGATTGGAAAAAATAAAATAATTTCATATCTACGGTCTACCACTCAATTGAGACCTGTCAACACATAAGTCACATGTACCCAGCCACAGGCATGGACTTTGGAGGGAGAGAGAAAATATCAACTGTGCCATTGAATAGCTTTGTTGCCTCAGGCAAGTCCTATCTGAGCCTCAGTCTCTTCATTTGTAAGAGGATACCTAATGGGCAAGGTTATTAAAAGATTAGAGGCCGGTGTATACAAACGGAGAGAAGCTACTGTTTATTTATGCACATGTTTACGCATATAGGGAGGCTTTTTTCCCAGTTTCCTTTGACAAAAGATTTGGAGTAGCCTATGTCAAAAGACAAGTAAAAAGAATTAGTAAAATAGAAACAAAAAATAAGGAGCAAGGAACGCTGAAGTGCTTACCATAAATACAAACTTGGTGAGTTCAGTTTCAAATTTGGTTTTGAGTTTCCTGGCAGCTGAGGTGCAAAAGGAAACCTGAGAACTTGTACAACTCTAGTTATCAGAAAGGAGGAGAGATACTACCATCTCGGGGGAGATCAGCTTTTCTTAGCTCCAAATTTCAAAAGCAATGTCTCAGGAGAAGTTTTTCTGCATTGGCTTGTAAGTTAACTGAAACTAACTATTCTTTTTTTCTTTTTGTCATTTATTAAACTTATTGGGTGCCATTGGTTAGTAAAATTATGTTTCAAGTGTACAATTCTGTAATACATAATCTATAAATCACATTGTGTGTTCAGCACCCAGAGTCAGTTCTCCTTCCATCACCATATATTTGACCCCTTTTCCCCTCTTCTACAACCCCCCACCCCCCTTACCCTCTGGTAACCACTAAACTGTTGTCTGTGTCTATGAGTTTTTGTTTCTTTGTCTTATTTGTTGCTTTCAGTTTTATATCCCACATATGAATGAAGTCATATCGTTCTTGACTTTTTCTGTCTGACTTATTTCGCTTAGCATGATAATCTCAAGACCCATTCATGTTGTCGCAAATGGCACTATTTCATCTTCTCTTATGGCTGAGTAGTACTCCTTTGTGTATATATACCACATCTTCTCTATCCAATCATCTATTGAAGGACACTTTGGTTGTTTCCATGTCTTGGCCACCATGAATAATGCTGCAATGAACATAGGGGTACATATATCTTTACTGATAAATGTTTTCAGATTTTTTGGGTAGATACCCAGAAGAAGGATGACTGGATTGTATGATAATTCTATTCTTAATTTTTTGACTATTCTTTACCGTGGATTTCCAAAGTTTTGGAACTAGTGATATAGTAATTGGGACTGGGACAAATTACTGAAGGTGAATGACCCAGATTTCTACACTTCCGATCACAATGGTATTCTGCAGCAATTAATATCCCACAATTCTTCAAATTCTTTTAGATGAGCTTTCCCTAATATATTCATCGTGAGATCATCTGAAGGACATTTAGATTCACCACTTCCGCCCCCTAGGAAATGTTTTATTTGAGGACAGATTTCAACAAAAGTATAGATGTATTTTTAGATAAATTTAGCAAAATTCAAAAGATTCTCCACTTTCCAGGCCCAGTTCTGGCTCATGAAGACCACACTGCTCTCCCTTGAAGGCCAAGGTCACCTTTCAGGGCCATTAGCGCACGAAGTAAACAGTCTGCAAAATAGTGCTACAGGTGAGCTTTCCCACCCCAACCCCAGAGGCACCTCAACTAATCTGCATATGCTAACAGGAGTTTCCAGGAAAGATGCCAAAATAAGCTCCTGTCCTCCCTCACCTTTACTTTAATCCCTACATAGGTTTTGCTTTTACCTTATGGTAATTATTTCCAAATCACAAGTGCAAACACTCACTCTGATTGGAAAATTAGCAGATTTCAAACTCAGGTAATTTGTCCCTAATGAGGAACTTGTTGAACTGAATTTAACAATTAACTCGTACACCCTTTGCTGCCTGACGAGATAAAAGTGAAGCAGGGAAGAAGGGCAAGCTGAGCCTGGACATGGCAGGACGTCAGGTACAAAATGAAAGTTGGGATAGGGCAAGGTGTGTAATGGGGCTGTAGGAACATCAGGAACTTGACTGCTCAAGTGGATATATATAGCCAATTACAGATATATGCCAAAGTAGAGAGAATAATATAATAAGTCTCCTTGTACCCATCACCCAGTTCCCATGGTTATCAACTCATGGCTGCTCTGGTTTATCTCTGCTGAGGAGCTAGAGACCCAGAAATCAGACAGGGAGGAGCAGTGAAAGAAAGAATGAAAGGGCAGGTGGAGCGTTTCCTCTCTCACATCCCCTCTGGTTCCAAGTACCTTGGGGTACAGGTGGGGTAGGGGAGTTTTAACTGCTGGAATGGTTAGTGTCCTCTTCTTAGGTGTTTTGAATATGGCAGAGCAGAGCCTGGCAAAGGGCTGACCCCTTTTTTCCAGTCTCTACCACACTCCTTGCTCCATGGCTGTGGCCACATGTTCTCTATCTGCAAGTTCAGGCCCAAGTGACCACAGGCCCGAGAGGATTTCTGAGAGCTCCAGCTTAGCACATGGAATCACTTCACACATTGTCACTTCCACACCAACTGTGCACTCTGATAATCCGCTCCTGCCTTATCTCAAGGACTGGTACCCAGTTCGTGCCTGAGGCTGTCTCTATGATCTGCTGTTTTGTCCCTCTACAACGGCACTGTCCAACACTATAGCCACACGCAGCTACTGACCACTTGAAATGTGGCTAGTGAGACTGAGGAACTAATTTTTACCTAATTATACCTGAGTTAAATTTCAAAACTGGTACTTGATTCAATTATTGGAAAACTTCTAAATATGTTTGGAAGGTGAGTAAACATTGTTAATAGATTTTATAAATATCTAAATACAGATCAAGTATTTCTGGTGAAAATTTAGCCTCTGAATGAAGACAGGCTGTGTCTGGATTTTGAGGATTTAATAAGAATAAAAGAATGTAAAATGTCTCATTAAGAATATAAAAAATATTAATCACATGAAAATGATAATTTTGGATATACAGGCATACCTCGATTTATTGCACTATGATTTATTGCACTTTGCAGATATTGAATTTTCATCAACATTGAGGCAAGACCCGCCACTAGCAAAAAGATTACGAGTTGCTGAAGGCTCTGGTGATTAGCAGTTTTTAGCAATAAAGTATTTTATTTAAGGGAAGTACATTAATTAAGGTAAGTACATTTTTTAGACACAATGCTATAGCACACTTAATAGACTACAGAATAGTGCAAACATAACGTATATGCCCTGGGAAACCAAAAAATGTGTGTAACTAGCTTTATTGTGATATTTGCTTTATTGCGGTGGTGTGGAACCTAACCCACAATATCTCTGAGGTATGCCTGTATTGGGTTAAATAAATTATTAGGGATAATTTCTCCTGATTCCTTTTACTTATTAAAATGAGGCTACTAAAAAATTAAAAATATGGGGCTCACATTATTTTTCCACTGGACACTACTAACCTAGAACCAGAGCTTTTCCTTCATTTGCAAGTATCATCAAGGAATATAATTCTGTTCCTAAACTCCTGCCCTGTGACGGAGGCCCCAGGTCCGCCAGACATGTACTGCTATACAGAGCCCACCTGGACTTTCCAGGATGATCGTCTCCTGAACCAACTTGACTGCTCCATGTCAGAACATTCTGATGCTACCTGCTTTCACACAACCATCTCACTATGAATGGACAGCTGCTAAGTCATGAGGATACAACTTGCACAAAACTAATTAAAGATAAAGAGTATAAATTTGACCTGGGGTAGGGAAGAGCCTCCAGGTCCTCAGGATACTAAAATGAATGAAGCTTATTCACAAAACATAGCCAGTTAATATGCTCAAAGAGAACCTGAATCAAGTGCTAACATTGGTGGGGATCATCAAAAGGATATGAACAAAACCACAAAACGGTCATCTCAAACAAGACTGAATTTATTTGCATGCCTGGGCAGGGAGCGCCACATTGCTCAAGTGCAAGTTCAGCTGATGTCTGCCTCCGAGTAGTGCTTAAAAGAAACAGAGTGCAAAAGGGAGGGGGTACATCAAATTGGCGAGAATGAGTTCAGTCCTCTGGTGGATTCCCAAGGTGGAGCATGAACTCATCCTTGCAATTATTGCACGTGTTCACCTCTCGATAGTGCAGGCACCATTTCCAAAGATGTCCAGGATGTGTTACAGGAAGCTCAAATGGGCTCAGCGTCACCCAGATGGCATACCAGACATGTCCTTAGAAATCAACCAAAAATCTTTCTTTTACAGGATCAACAACGCATTACACAGCTCGATTCAGAGAGTGAGAATCACCGGTTACCTGTCTCCTCACGCATCTCTTTGTAACTGCCAGACCAAATTTCCTTTCCTTGTTAGGGCAAAAGGCCCAGAAATATACATGTATACTTAGAAAAACAAATTTTATGCAGACAGGCTGCCCTTCAAAGTCGTGACTAAGCAAAACATAAGGGAACACAAACAAATACCTGTACACAAACGTTCATAGTGACATTATTCACAGGAGCGAAAAGGTGGAAGCAATCTGAATGCACGTCAGTGGAGAATGCATAAAGAAAATACGGTGTATGCAAACCACGGGATCTTCTTCACTCATTTAAAAAACGAAGAAACCCTGACACGTGTTACAGCGTGGATGAACCTCAAACACATTATGCCAAGGGAGAGAGGCCAGACACAAAAGACCACATACTGTATGGTTCCATTTGTAGGGAATGTCTAGAGGGGCAAGTCCAAGGAAACAGAAAGCAAACTGGTGGTTTTCGGGGCTAGGGAAGGGGAGGATGGGAACCGAGTGCTCACTGGCTATAGAGATTTCTTTTGGGTGATAAAATGCTTCCAAAATAGAGGTGGTGGCACCACAACACTGTAAAATAGGAAATGCCACTGAATTGTACACTTCACAATAGTAGCTTCTTCTGTAAATTACAACTCCATGAAAAGAAAGGGAGAGAGAAAACAGAAAAGTTCAGGGATCTGTTGAGTCCCACTGAAACACACAGAAGGAGAAAAGAGCTGAGGGAGCAGGGACTGCTGCACAGTTGATGATCACTAAGCCAGGGGAGGGAAAAGAAGGAAAGAGGGGGGTGGGGTGAATTCCACTTCAGAATATAACAAGGTCCCAACACCTGAAAGGCAAACAAATTCAACTCATTTTCAAATGCTTAGCTATTTACTTTTCTATGAAGAAGCAAGAGCGCTAAAACATGTAAACGCTTTTAAAAAGAGACAGACTAAGACTTCCCAAAGTGCCTTTCTAAGGCCAGTGATTGCAGCCTGGGAAAGGAGACCTGTGCTCTGCAGGGGGACCCTAAGTGCAAGGGAGCTTTTGAAAGGGCTGGGGATTAGCAACTGTGCCCTAATCCTTCCGCCCATTTGGGGGTCTCCCCTGTCCTCCATATAGGAGTGACAAGCATCATGTTTAGGTAGTTTTAACATTTTTTTCCCAAACAAACTTGTAAAAATTGCACCTCACACACTGTGCACCAATCATTTCAAGTTAAAACACACACACACACACACACACACACACACACACACACACACACACACACACTTCATTTCACCATTAGAAGCCTTAAACCTAAAAACAAATATCTGGAAGGAAAAACTATTAACCAAAGGAAGCTCAAAATAACAGCTTCAGGAGGGGCGCCGCCAGGCCCCAGGCCGCATCAGTAGAAGCAGACGGTGTGCAGGAAGGACCTGTTGCTCTTCTCCTCCAACTTCAGCAGCAGCTCATCGATCTCATTCTCCATGTCATCCAAGAGCTGAATGTACTGGCAAAGCTTACAGATGACAAACGCCCCCAGGGTGGCCTCCTCCTCGTTGTCCTCGATGTCCACGTTAACCACGTGCACTGGCTGGCAGGTCTCCTGCTCCCTGGAATACAGCTCTTCCACTACCTGGTCGTACACCTTCTCTTCGCAGGTGAGGATGAGGTCGAACTGGTCTTGGCAGTTCTGGAACCTTTCCGGCCTGGGCTTGATTCGCTTGTTTCTGTCCAACATATGCAAAATGCCATTCTGCCTGTAGAAGTGTTCGTCTCTCTTAACCAGATCATTGTACATCTGCTCATAGGTGGTTCTGAAGTCATAAATGTTTGGCTTGTCCCGTGTTCGTCCTGGAAGCTTCACGTGAGTCCCTGTCCCGAAGGACCGGACGTTGAATCCCCGTCTGTTGAGGAAGTGGTGAGCCTCCATGCTCCGGTTCTGGTTGCTCTTGCATACGACGGCCACCCGCAGCTGCGAGGATGCCATGGTGGCGGCGGCCAAGTAAATACTTTCCCGCACCAATCTCTCTCTGGCTCGCACGGATCTCGCTCTGTCCCGCACCGGGCCTCGCACTGTGCGGTACCGGGATTTGCACTGTCCGGTACCAATTTCGCTCTGTCCTGGACAGGGCCTCGACTATTCTGAACCGGGCCTCGCACTGTGCGGTACCGATCTAGCTCTGTCCTTGACAGGGCCTCGCACTATCCCGCACCGGGATTTGCACTGTCCCGCACCAAGACTGTCCGGTACCGATTTCGCTGTCCTCTGGACAGGGCTTCGCACTGTCCCGAACCGATCTCGCTCTGTCCTGGACAGGGCCTCGCACTATCCCGCACCGGGATTTGCACTGTCCCGCACCAAGACTGTCCAGTACCGATTTCGCTGTGTCCTAGACAGGGCTTCGCACTGTCCCGTACCGGGAATTGGACTGTCCCGAACCGGGCCTTGCACTGTCCCGAACCGATCCCGCTCTGTCCTGGACAGGGCCTCGTACTATCCCGCACTGGGCCTCGCACTTGCTGCACAGATCTAGCTCTGTCCTGTGCCGGGACTCACACTGTCCCACACCGGGCCTTGCACTGTCCCACACCGGGACTCGCACTGTCCCACACCGGGCCTTGCACTGTCCCACACCGGGACTCACACTGTCCCGTGCCGATCGCGCTCTGTCCTGGACGGGCCTCGCACTGTCCCACACCGGGACTCACACTGTCCCGTACGGATCTCGCTCTGTCCTGGACAGGGCCTCACACTGTCCCTCACCAGGATTTGCACTGTCCGTTACCGATCTCGCTCTGTCCTGGACAGGGCCTCGCACTATACGGCGCCGGGATTTGCACTTTCCAGCACGGGGACTCACACTGTCCCGCACTGATCTCTCTCTGTCCAACACCGAACTCGCTGGGACTCTCACTCAGGTGCGTCACCTCCGTGCGCAAGAGGGCGCCAGGAGTGAACGGAAGTCCCGAAACAAGCAGTGGCGCATGTGAGGTATCACAACGCAGTACGCGGCCTGTGCAAGGCCCCCCAGCGGCCTCGTGCACGCACAGGCACACCGGGGTCGCCAGGCCAGTGAGTGTGCGGCGGCTGGGGGCATGCGCGGCCCAGGCCCACTATCCTCACAGGGATGCTCACAGGGCGCCGGTTCGAGCAGACATCCTTTGTGGACACTTTTAGGACATCCATGAACTTAATGAGAAAACTAATAAACTTCTATCTTTATTTTCTCTGACCTGTAACTGAAATGGAACATTTCCTCTGCATATGAATATAGGTAAAAAAAAAACCCACAATAGTATTTAAATTTATCGACTAGAAATCACAGATGTTTGCATGTGACATTTCACTATTGTAGATATCTCAAAACGTCATGTGTCATCACTACTTTGAAAGTACAGTAGTTATTAGTCACGCCACTAAACCTGATCGTTTAGTGCATTTAAAAAACATATTTATCATAAATTTATACTTTCAAGGTTGTAATTTAGTAATTGGTTTCCTTTGTAATGGCATATATTTTATTTTATGCACATGAAAAGATTATTCTGAGAAAGGATCCATATGCTTCACCAAATGCCAAAGAGGCCTATTGCCCAGGGGTTAAGAAGCTCTTCATTAGAGTAAGATTGGACTTGTTCTTCCCACTCTATTCTCCGCAGTGAGAGGGCCAGCCCCATGGGTGGGGACGGGTCTGCGGTTCTCCAGCCCTGCCTGTGAGTGGAGAAATCTCCCTAATATGCGGGTGCAGTGTTAGGAAATCTAATTGGTCCAGATCTAAATTATGTCTTCAAAGGTACGTGCATCACGTGTAAAGCAATTATGTTGATGTCCAACTGTCTGACTCCCGATTATCTCTCTTCCAATTGTTCCAAACTATGGCAGAGATGTCAGTGATTATCTCCCCTCAAACAGCAACATATACTGAAGTGACAAAGTATAATCTATCATTTCAACCATATATCTTGGGGTCTCTCCAACCATATGGTGGGCCCACTAGGGACAGGTGTATGTCTTGCCTTCCCAGAGGCACTGGAGAGGGCAGTGCGCTAAAGGGTCTCTGACCCCAGTGGGATCCGATACTGTTAGGACAGGGGATTTTAATGGTGGCGCTAAATCTCTATTTTTGAGATTTGGATCTCTGGTATACTTCAAATTAATAAGTGTAATTTAGCTTGGAACTTTTTGAAAACTTTCTTTGGCTCTGCTTGCTGTACATTTACTATGCAGACCAGTTTCAGTGTTTCTATTTACTTCAGCCCAGTGCTAGCCCTGTGACGGGAGAGGTTTTCCTTCTGTATGACATCCATTCTCCTGGCTCCAACTTAAATCTACGTAACACATGCAAAGGTTGTGATGACCGGCATAACCGCACCTTCCCCCACCTCCAGCTACAGGCCAAAGAAATTTACATCCTGATTAGAAAAGACAAAGACTGGACGCAGTACTTTGCAGCAGTTTCCAGCAGACTCTGCCCAGCCCACCCTCCTCTTACTTTAATAAATCTTCCTTCTCTTGTTCTACCTGACTTGTGAATCGTTCACGGCCCACGCCACAACAATACCTCATAGCTGCCTGACCCTGAGCAAATCACTTAAGCTCCCAATGCCTTGTTTCCTCATGCATAATTACACCTCCCTTACATGGTCCTGGGGAGAACTGAGTGACTTAAAACACGTGAAACAGAACACTGCTTGTCACATAATGAGAACAGAGGGGGGAAATCCCTTACTCTATAGCCTAGGTGCTTTTCGAAACGCAATGAAAACAGCTAAGGATATTTCCCCTGCAGTTAAATACTGAAGTCCTGAAGACAAAGGATGACATTATTAGCTTTTAGGGGGGAAAAAGATATTTAACTACCTGAAACACTACTAAGCCTCTGTCAAGGTTGTCCTCTCCCTTACCAGTAAGAATAAACTCAGCTTTCACTAATAGACCAGGAGGTCAAGGTGCTTTCAGGAGGCAGCACACAAAACAAACCAGACAATACGGGTATCACTTGGAAGATGGGAGAAGCGCGACTGGGACCCTGGAGACGGTGTGTCCATCAAGGAACCTAACATGTTTCTGTTACTTTTAAGAAATAAACAGAAGTCTCTTAGGAAAGTTGAGTGTTTCCTCCCAATGTTCTCAAAACAGAAACCTAGAATGGAATAAAGGACTTTTAAACCTACCATTTATAAGTAAGTACGAATTCTCTATGCAGATACACATACCTGGACTTCACGGGCAGGGCCACACTTTTCTCTCTGGAATCTTCTCTCCACCATCTCCTTGGTCTGTGTGCTGACCTCTGACTTGTAGCATGGGGATAAGCCACTAAAATCGCGAGCCTTGTGTTGGTTCCAATTCTCTCTATTGTGTAGTGATCTTTATATGTGTAACATTCATTATCCCATTGAGATTTTATTATAGTGGCAATCTAGCTTAAATTGCTGAAGTGTAAAATTACATGACTTTTGAATAAGAGCTAGATTCAAAAGAGGTATCGTACTTTTCTTTGGTCTCTGTATTCTCCCCATCCCACCCAGAGCTTAAAACAGTACCAGGAATGTGGGAAGTCCTCCCTAAACAACCTACATAACTGTTGGAATAAACATATACTCTGGCATTTTATTTCAAGGGCTATACTCATTCCTCTTCATTAGTGTGCCAGTTGCATCATATTACCAACCTTGGTGGGGATCATTAAAAGGATATGTACCAAAACCACAAGATGGCCCTCTGAAACAACGCTGAACTTATTTGCATGCCTGGGCAGGGAGCGCCACATTGCTCAAGTGCAAGTTCAGCTGATGTCTGCCTCCAAGTAGTGCTTAAAAGAAACAGATAGAGTGCAAAAGTGAGGACGTATACCCAATCTGCTAAGTTTGTGGGTTCAGGCCTTTGGTGGATTCCCAAGGCGCAGCATGAACTCATCCTTGCAATTGTTGCACGTGTTCACCTCTCGATAGTGCAGGCACCATTTCCAAAGATGTCCAGGATGTGTTACAGGAAGCTCAAATGGGCTCAGCGTCACCCAGATGGCATACCAGACATGTCCTTAGAAGTCAACCAAAAATCTTTCTTTTCAGGATCGACAACGCATTACACAGCTCGGTTCAGAGAGTGAGAATCACCGGTTACCT
Organism: Rhinolophus sinicus; assembly: GCF_057876585.1. Classification (NCBI taxonomy): domain Eukaryota; kingdom Metazoa; phylum Chordata; class Mammalia; order Chiroptera; family Rhinolophidae; genus Rhinolophus; species Rhinolophus sinicus. The sequence goes on along the minus strand of NC_142518.1, from coordinate 16,722,016 downwards.
GTCTCTTCACACATCTCTGCAACTGCCAGACCAAATTTCCTTTCCTCGTTAGGGCAAAAGGCCCAGAAATATACATGTATACTTAGAAAAACAAATTTTATGCAGACAGGCTGCCCTTCAAAGTCGTGACTAAGCAAAACATAAGGGAACACAAACAAATACCTGTACACAAACATTCAAAGCGACATTATTCACAGGAGCGAAAAGGTGGAAGCAATCTGAATGCAAGTCAGTGGAGAATGCATAAAATGCAGTGTATGCAAACCACGGGATCTTCTTCAGTCATTTAAAAAACGAAGAAACCCTGACACGTGTTACAGCGTGGATGAATCTCAAACACATTATGCCAAGGGAGAGAGGCCACACACAAAAGACCACATACTGTATGGTTCCATTTGTAGGGAATGTCTAGAGGGGCAAGTCCAAGGAAACAGAAAGCAAACTGGTGGTTTTCGGGGCTAGGGAAGGGGAGGATGGGAACCGAGTGCTCACTGGCTATAGAGATTTCTTTTGGGTGATAAAATGCTTCCAAAATAGAGGTGTTGGCACCACAACACTGTAAAATAGGAAATGCCACTGAATTGTACACTTCACAATAGTAGCTTCTTCTGTAAATTACAACTACATGAAAAGAAAAGGAGAGAGAAAACAGAAATGTTCAGGGACCTGTTGAGTCCCACTGAAACACACAGAAGGAGAAAAGAGCTGAGGGAGCAGGGACTGCTGCACAGTTGATGATCACTAAGCCAGGGGAGGGAAAAGAAGGAAAGAGGGGGGTGGGGTGAATTCCACCTCAGAATCTAACAAGGTCCCAACACCTGAAAGGCAAACAAATTCAACTCATTTCCAAATGCTTAGCTATTTACTTTCCTGCAAAGAAGCTAGAGTGCTAAAACATGTAAACGCTTTTAAAAAGAGACAGACTAAGACTTCCCAAAGTGCCTTTCTAAGGCCAGTGATTGCAGCCTGGCAAAGGAGACCTGCGCTCTGCAGGGGGCCCTGAGTGCAAGGGAGCTTTTGAAAGGGCTGGAGATTAACAACTGTGCCCTAATCCTTCCGCCCATTTGGGGGTCTCCCCTGTCCTCCACATAAGGGTGACAAGCATCATGTTTAGGTAGTTTTAACATTTTTTTCCAAAGAAACTTGTAAAAATTGCATCTCATGCATTGTGCACCAATCTTTTCAACCAAATAAAACAATACCAAAGTACACACTTATGAACGTTTTTATACTTCATAGGTCGCTTTACTTTATGTGGTGCATAGTGAAACCATTTGTACTAAGCTATGACCTTCCGGACACATGCTACAACATGGATGAATCTTGAGAACGTCATGCTAAGTGAAAGAAGCCAGTCACAAAATGACAAATACTGTATGACCGCACTCATAGAAGTATCTCATTCAGTCTGACTCAGAGAAGCAGAAACTAGAAAGCTGGTTGCCAGGGGCTGGGGGAGAGGGAAAGGAGCAGTTGGTGCTCAGTGGGATGGAGGTTCACCTTTGCAAGATGAAAACAATTCTAGAGACCTGTTGCAGAACATGCAACTTTAAATTGGTTAAGATGCTACATTTTATGTGATGCACTTCTAACTCACTGAAAAGTTTTAAAAACCGTTCATCCTGTTAAAATAACATGATTTCAACTTTATTGGTATTGTAGTTTTATTGTTTTAGAGAAACCATAAACTGAGCCTACTCTGGATTTGATACATTTAGAACATTACAATAAAAATCACTCTGGGCGGCGGCGGTCTTCAGGCTGGACGTGGGCTGGACCTGGACCGGACCTGTAGGACAAGGACGGCCTGGAGAGGTTCAGTCAGTGTCCAAACGCAGGAGCTGGTGGCCTGAAAAAGCCCCGCCCCAGGAGTTTGTTTTCCAGCGTTGCCAGCCCAGATCTGGGAGAGAGAGCACCCGAGAATCAGAAATGCTTCTTGATTTAGTGTTGCCAGTTGTGGATGTGAGACTGGGTGACATTCGAGGACGTAAGCTTCAGCCACGTACACCTGGGTCCACCCTGCTCGTCAGTGTTCTACAACTACATGTGTTGGACACTTAGGAAAACTTCAGCACCACTTCTATTAAACCACATCGGTTAAGAATATTACACGTACCTGGCAAATACAGGTTAAGCACTTTGGCGTAAGATGTTGTGCTAAGGATTCTTTGCAAACAAACAAGTGCGAGATTCAGTTTTTGCTATCACAGTCTTAGAGTCCAGGTGGAAGATGTGACAGAAACTCTAAATGGCAATATAAATCACGAGAGCTGGAAAGTAACAGAAACAAAGCATTGCTCTAAGTTTTCAAATCATCCAGTGAGAACATGAAGCCAAATCTTCTTGTGAGACTTCAGGGACGGCAGAGGACACTGACTTAAAAAAACAAGAATGGCTGTTGGAAGGTCAGAGAACATAACCGATGGTTAAAAAAAAAAAAAAAAAAGATAAAGGATAAAAGTTATAATAATAGTGTAAGAATAGTGTTAGAACTGGGCCAAATTGAGATGAGGCTTGCAAAAACTTTAATTAGACAAAAGGGGCAAATTTTTCGACATTTAAAGAACAGAGTTCTCCTTTTGGGGGGAAATAATGTAGTAAAATAAAATAAAATGACTAAATTTTTATTATAGCATAATGTGTAGAAGAAACAGCTGCTGAAATAGAGTATTGGTAAATAGGTCCCAGTGAAACACTGAGATGCTTATCTGGTACTTAGTAAATGATAGCACTTAATGTGGGCCTTTTTGAAGTTATTCAGTCCCACAAGATAAGATCTATAGCATCTAAGATAATCAGGGGATTCACAGCTGTCATTTTCCTCATCACCACTAGTCACCTTTGAGAACTGATGGGGATTCAGGCACAGGGCCCAAAAGTTAGCGATACGTAAACATTCTTTTTTTAAAATAATGGGCAAAAAGGAAGTTCTGGAAGTTATAGGCCAGTAAGCAGGCTTCACTTCAATCTCCACAGAGCTACAGAACTATTTAGTATTTTGTTTATAAACACTATAAAAAGAAAGAGGTCATCACGTTTTCTAAGAATGATGGAAAACTAAGACTGTTTTTATGGTAAATCACAACTATAACAAGGAACACGCTTATTTGAAAAGGAACTCACTATGTCAACAACCACCACCACCACCCATGCAAGGACATAAGCAAAACAATCCCTGTTTATTAAATCACCTCCTTGCTTCCATGTCAAAGTCATGAGGCTGTGTTTCTGTACAAAGTTTGCACACCTGACAATGTGGAAAATACTGCCACATTAAATAACCAAAAATGAAGTAAAAACTGCACTTAATTGGAGTCCTGCTCTTGAGTTTTTCAAAAGAGAGAACACAATGCAAGACTCAGGAGTTGGGAGTGCTGGGCGGGCCTCCATTCATTTTACCTTTTGACTGGCTTGCTGTCTGCAGGCCCCCACCTGGCTGAGCTGTTGCCACAGCCCTTGGGTGCTTAACAATTCTCAACTGCACCAGCCAGGGCGGCGTTGGACTCTGCTGCTGCTGCTGCTGCTGCTGCTGCTGCTGCTGCTGCTGCTGGTGCTGCTGCTGCTGGTGCTGCTGCTGCTGCTGCTGCTGCTGCTGCTGCTGGAGCTGCTGCTGCTGCTGCTGGTGCTGCTGCTGCTGCTGCTCTTGCAGCTGCTGCTGCTGCTGCTGCTGGTGCTGCTGCTGCTGCTCTTGCAGCTGCTGCAGCTGCTGCTGCAGCTGCTGCTGCTGCTGGTGCTGCTGCTCTTGCAGCTGCTGCAGCTGCTGCTCTTGCAGCTGCTGCTGCTGCTGCTGCTGCTGCTGCTGCTGGACGGCAGAGAGCAGGACCATCTGCTGGGGAAGGTTTTGCCTGGGTCTTCTCTGGGCAGAGCCAAGCTGACACAACACGGCAGCCCGGGCCTGCAGAATGCGGCCTCGGCCTCTTCCCACTTCACTGAGGTTGACGACAACAGCGTGCTGAGCAGATGAGGCTGGGTTTTGACGGGTTGAATCTTGTGCACTGGAACCCTGCGACACCGGCTGCTGAAAATGAGAAGTGGAGGGCCGCTGCTGTTGTTGCCCTGGAATCACCTGACATAGCCACTGCTGTGGCTGCCGGGCCCGCTGCTGGGTGTTCAAAATGACTGAACCTTGTGGGACCTGGAGTAGAGTTAAGGGCCTGAGATCTGAAGCGGGTTTTAAAATATACTGTACACCCGTTGGAGAAGGAGCCTGCGGTGCAGCGGACTGTGCATTTGGTGGCTGGCCTCCTGAGGACAGCCTGCTGGCGTTCACTCCTGAAGGATAACTGGTCCCAACGGTGGAGAGCTGCACTGGGTTGGAACATCTCACCACAGTCTGGGTTCCAACAACAGGATTCACCACTTTGATGACATTGACGCCAGCATAGCTGGCCTTGACCTGGGTGACCAGGGCTCTTAGCGATGAGCTGGCAGGGAACGGCGTGGCTGCAGGCAGCGTGCTGACTTGGTTCACTTCCACAGAGGATTTCTGGGCAAGGCCCGGTGCCTTAGACGCAGGAGCAGGAAATGGAGGTTTAGGAAAGGGGCTTGGCTGCTGTGGAGTGAAACTGTTACCTGAGGAACTCTTTCCGGAGCTCGAGGGAAGTTTGGTGGCTGGAGGTATGTGTTTCACTCCCTTCCCCAGTACTGATGATGTGGCCTGAGGCTGTTCTGCTCCTTTCCCTGGAGAAAGTTGGCTGAGACTGGCTGAGCCACTGGAGCTGAGTGACGTCTTGACTGGACGTTCGGTGTTCTTCTGCAGCAATTCCTCGGACCGACCGACTACCTTCCCAGCATCAGTCTTTAATGCAGGCATCAAACTATTTGAATGGTCATCTGGGGAAGAGTGTGGGTGAGACAGCTGTCTCTCACATGTGGCTTCTTGACGTGACTGGCTTTGTCCATAGAGAAGTGAATCACCGAGCGGCTGCGCGAAGGTCAGCTTTGTCGTCGGGGACCGATCGCCAGCTTCACGTCCAAATACAGAACCGTCGTTGAAATCCAGGGCGGGCCAGACTGTCGGTTCTGAGTCGTCGTATTTGACAGACCTCACCCCTTTAGCATATTTCTCCACCTCCACTTCAGAAGGGACCTCCAAGTCACAGGGTCGCTGTTTCCATGTATCTACACAATTTCCTGCTTCGGAAATCCTGAGGCCTGCTTTACTTTCTTTGCTTTTTTTGCAAGAAGTCCATACTCTTAGCTCAGGAGGTAATGCCTGAGGAGGCATCTTCTGCTGCCGACACAGGGAGGCTGCAGAATACCGCTTCAAGCTCCTCCTCATCGGGTGAGTGTTCATCTTTTGCTTGTTATACAGCAGCCTGTTTGCAGTGCAGGCTACCGATACAGAAGGCTCAAGACACAGTGGTTCAGCTGTCGCCAAGATCAGCTGGCTCTCAAGCAAAAGTTTGTCTTCCTGGGTCCATTTCTGGTTATCGCCGGTAATGGACTGTACGTCGCAGGCTAACGTCTGCATCGTGGGACGTAAGAGAATATGCCTGCTTCGGTAACCCGGGCCTTCCGTATGACTGGACTGCCGATAGTCCCGTATTTCTGCTATGACACACCCACTGTGAAACATGTTAACCGGACATTTGTCCAGGAGATCCAACAAAACGGGAGGTAATTCTTCTGCATCCAAGTATTCAAGCAGTTCCGCTTCTTCGTAAGGCAACCGAATGGTCTCTGAATAAGATCCATCTAATCCCTTGAGCATCAGCGAATAGCCCTCCTTTCCTGGGTATAGGTTGACCACTAAACACGACAATGACTCTCTCATCAGAAGCTTCTCTAACAAGTTCACATTGCTTATTAATTCCTCCGTGACCTCGGGCTCTTTTCCACATTCTTCAACATATATGTCATACAGTTTTTCATGGAGAGATCTTCCCCCACTAGAGGAGTCTTTCCGTGGAGGAGGTCTCTGCTGGGCACTTTCAATGACATACTCCGCACGATCCAAAGCTCGTTCTAAAGCTTTTTGCATCGTGGGATGAAATAGGGCCCCTAAAAGAAGAGCAAATGTAAGTGCGTTGATGCACGGCGTGAGCATCCCGTCTTGAATATCGACGCACACCTAGTAGTTTTACAAACGCCACAACTCCACAGTGGAGCGACCAACCTTCCTTCTAAACAGACACCAAGCAACCCGCCCCCCAAGAGGCACTACACAAAATACTTACGATTCGATTCGGGGAACCGCCTATACGTGCAGGAGCCTTCACCTCGCAGCTGCTCGTGGCTGCAGCCCGAGCGGGAAGTGGATGTGATCCCCAGCAGCCCTCAGCAGCCGCCTCCGCCGCCGCCGCCACCTTCCCGTTTCCCCAGTCCCGGGCCGGGCTCATTTGTGCGCATGCGCACTCGCTGTCCCCTCCTCCTCCTCCTCCTTCCCGCCTCCAGCTCCACTCCTCCCCCACCCTTACTGCACACCACTGCGAAGGTAGGCCTCGGGCTTTGCCTCCGGGGACTCGAGGCCCGAGTGCCCACACTTTCGCTGGAGGCTGTGCCAGGCAGCACCCTTTCTTTGCGTTTACCCTTAAAGGCATGCACGCCGAAGCAGGAGCCACCGACGACAAAAATCCATCACTTTTTGGTGTGGTTTTAATACCCACCGATGTTCCCAGGAATTCAGTTGCTGGGAAAGTCACGGAAGGTGGTCATTTGTTTTCTCGGTTACTGGTTTTGAAATCTCTTGTCATCGGTGGCAGGCCTGCTCTTGGTATCCGCCACCAGTTTAACACGCCCCAAAGAGCCCAAATTCGTACCTCCTGCATGCCTGGAGGCTGTGGTGAGAGCATCGGAATTCTTCACTCAGTCTAGCAGCGGTCTCCTTCCTGCCTACCGGTTTTCCTCCAGATGTGCACATAACCTGGAATTCTCATGCATAGTACTTATCTTTCATCTCCCTATGTATTACAGTGAGGGCTTTATTGTTTGTTTTTTAAGTAGGTAAGTTTGTGGTAGGTAAATTATATTGTCTACGAATTACAGTAGTCCTGGATTACACTACTTCTTTTAGAAGGTCATTCACATCTGATAGAGTTGAGAACTATCCTTCCAGGAGATGGCGGTAAATTTGAATGATTGCTGTAACTCTAGACCGTGGCTACAGTCCTGAGGATGGATTTGGAGAGATATGGAGTCTTAGGTCATTTGTGGGACATTGTTTGCCATCACCTTGACATCTGCCAGTCTTTTTGAACAGGTTTTTAAAAGAATATCTTGGTGTTTAGATGTAGACATAATGATAACGTGATATCGTGGTAGAGTCTCACAAATGAGAAGAAAACAAGTCAAATTGGTGAATCTCCTGAATTACAGACTACTCGAAAAGGAATGTGTTTTTTAACACCAATAGCAATTATGATAATTATATACATAGTAGATATACAGTCTATTGCAATAGATTTAAAAACCTCTTGACTAAGAGTTCCTTAAAGATGACCCTCACTCAGGAATAGACAAGAATAATTGCCTCCCAGCATGTCAATTGTCTTTGGGCACACCTGTGGAGTGCCTCAAGGCTGCTTGAAATCAGTTGAGTGTCTTAACTCTTTTAAGCATCCTTCCCTGTCTCTCTCTCTCTTCTCCACATGCCCAAATTTAGGCAAAGCGTAAGACTGGATAGCTAAATCATATTTTTCTATCCAGTAATCCAAATAGCCAATTTTAATAAAGCCCACCCGAATTAGTGAGGTCAACGTGAGCTCTGACCCTCATTCAAAGCACTGCCTTGTTCTTCCAACTTGAATGGATGAACTGCCGGGCAGACGCTCGCAGGCTTCTCACCAGTCACGATCCCGTTCAGCTTCTGCCCTCAGGAATCTGCTGCGTGTTGGGTCTGAAAAGGCGTCATTCTGTAGCAGTATTCCATGTCGCTGGGAAAGCTCATTAGAAAGGGAAAGCTCTGCTTTCTTGTTGACCTGAGCTAGAGATTTTGTTGGATGAGAAGTGGCCCCGGGGACCTGTGTTGGAGTCAGGTTATCCTCCTCAAAATTAAAGAGGCCCAAGGCTTCTGCTGGCTGCTCCTGGCCTGCGGCCTGCATTTCCTAGCTTTCAGCCTGGTAAAGGAGGAGGGCCCGGACTAGGGTGAGGCAAGTAGGGGGCCTGTGGCACCAGTAGGAAGGAGACACCTACTCTCCGGGACCTACTCATGAAGTCCCATCAGGGTCAGTGCCTTAGATGCGTCACTTGCCTCACCTTGTCGCAGCCCTGCACGTAGGCCCCTCGCCACCTGGGGCCTGCCCCAGCCTCATCTCTCTCCTCTCTTTCCCACGTCTCTAAGCTCTGAGCACAGCCTCCCTGCTGCAGGCAGGCCACCCCGTTCCGGGCTCTGCGCCCTTGCAAAGGGCTATTTCCTCTGCTGAAGGCCCCTCTCTGCCTAGGCCCCTGCCGATCCCCACCTGTCACCTCCAATATCCCCTCTTGGCTTCAGGAAGCGTGCCTCCTTGTCGCTGCTCTTCTGCCAAAGCGCTCTTTCCATAGGCCTTATTCGAGCCATGTACCTCATTCGAGCCAGGCTTCACCGTGGAAAGGAATGGAGTGTTTGAACTCTCGCTCCACACCCAGCCTAGGGATTCTCTGAGGGCAGAGATGATGTCTATTTTCGCTTTGTTCAGTCACCAACTTGGCCATTGTTGGCACAAGATTGGCACTATTGAATAAAGGAATGGTCGACTCCGCGTTCTAATTCCCTCAACACAAGGCTCATAAAAACCTTGTGAAGTAAATATTTCATCCCTCTTTTAGAGATGAGGAAAATACCCAGAGCCGGGTCTTGTGACACTGGAGCGATGCTGGGCCACGGTTTCTGAACCTTGGCACTGTTGACACTTATTGTGGGGGGATGTCCTGTGCACTGTAGGATGTTGAGCAGCACTAGATGGCAGTAGCCCTCATCCCCAGCTGTGATGATCCAAATGGCTCCCGTTGTGCCCAAATATCCCCTGGGGGTAAATCGTACCCTGGTTGAGAAGCACTCAGCTACCCGCTCTGTCCACCACGAGTGTGATCCAAATGCAGCCTCTTTGCTGACGTCCCAGGGTACCTCTCACTTTGTAGAGAGGTGTATCTGCCCACTGTGGTATGGTTCGGACTGGCTCTTCAGTTGTTGCATTGACGGTGTGTGAGGTGGGGTTTCCCCAGAAGCATACCCTGACAAGCGGATGTGAATGCCAGTCGTTTACTTGGGTGTCATCCGGTGAAGCCCTGCTGAGGGAAAGGGGAGCTGAGCCAGGGATGGATGGGAAAGAAGACAGCAGAAGGCACATTCAGGAGCAGGAGACTGCTGTGAATAAATGGTCCCTGCGGGGGACCTGGGAGACAGTACGGAGCAAGCCTCAGGTTGTTCCACCCCAGAGGTAAGGAAGCGGGGGTATGTATCCATTCACTCCTCTCTCTCACTGACTGAGGACAGTCCTGGGGAACAGACATTATTCCCTGTCATTCTGGGTTACCACATAGGAAGAACACTCATGTGGTGTGATGTGGCCGGAGAATGCCTTCATACAGAGGGTCACAAGTACTTGTGACTTGTGACTGTGCATGCGTATAGAATGGCGAGTACACGGGGTGGTGGGCGGGACACCGGCAGCTTCTGTTCCACCTACGACCAAAGTTAAGTGGGAGAACTTGGACATTCATTTTTTTTTTTTAATTTAATTCTTTTTTAATTGGGGAATATTGTGGAACAGTGCGTTTCTCCAGGGCCCATCAGGTCCAAGTCGTTGTCCTTCAATCTAGTTGTAGAGGGTGCAGCTCAGCTCCAAGTCCAGTTGCCGTTTTCAATCTTTGGTTGCAGGGGGTGCAGCCCACCATCCCATGTTGAACCGGCGACCTTGTTGTTGAGAGCTGGCACTCTACCCAACTGAGCCATCCGGCCGCCCCCTTGGACATTCATTGTTAACGCTATAGAGAAGTGTGCCATGTGATGTATCTGGGCATATGGAGAAGTGAAATTGTACTCCATCCAAGTGAAATGGGTAAGTGGATGTGGTTTTTTTCCAGTCAGCTATTAAAGCCCATGGCCCCAAAGGGAGGCTGTGACCCCCTCCTTGCTTCCCGCCGAGAGGACCCCAAGGCCACCTGAGCTTATGGGTGCACTGGATGAGACTCTGAACCTGGCTGTGCGTGTGTCCCAGCGTGCATTAGTTGGCCTGGCGGTGCTCATCGTGGCTCCGCCATGCCCTTCACCTGAGCTCGCTGATTGCCTGGTCTTTGCACAAGATGAGCTTTTTACAATTACTCTGGGCTCGCTGTCCTTGGAGCCTTCCGAGCGTGTCAATGAGCATGCTGGCTCATTATAAGGACTCTGACTCCTGCCCTCCCCTACAGCAGCTCTGGGGAGATGCACATGCTGAGAAAAGTCATGGCCAGACTGAGGTATACTAGAGGAAGGAGAGAATTGTATTAATTGCAAGATAATTTGCCTAATTTGCAAATGTTAACTTTTTGTTCCATATTAATTGAGTTCAAGGTAAAGTTTTTTTTATTAAGTATAATATACAGAGTATAATTTTCCTTTTTAGTGTATAGTTCTGTGAGTTTTGTAGCATGTTGTCATTTGTGCGACCCCCACTACAATCACGATATAGACATTTTTCAACGTGCAAAAAATGACCTCATACATATTGGGAGTCAATTTGTCCTCCACCCAGAGTCCTTGGCAACCATTTATCTGTTTTCTGTTCCCGTAGGTTGCCTTTTCCAGAATGTCAAATAAGTGGCATTGTAAATCACATAGCTCTTGGGACTGGATTCTGTCACATCACTACATGTAAGCTTTATCCTTTTTTCACATATTATTAGTTTGTTCCATTTCATTGCTGTATAATATTCCATTGTATTGATGTATCAGAATTGTTTACCCATTTAACAGTTGGAAGATGTGCATGTTGTGTCCAGTTTTTGGTGATGATAAACAAAGTTGAAGTAAACATTTGCAAACAAGATTTTCTGTGAACGTAAGTTTTCATTTTCACTTGGGTAAATACTCAGGTGGGACAATGTTGTCATGTGGTAGATATATGTTTATAAGAAACTACCAATCTATTTTTTTAAAGTGTCTGTACCCTTTTGTATTTCCAACAGCTATACTTAGTGTCCCAGTTGCTCCAAACCCTTGTTAGCACTTGATATTGTCTGGTTTGTTTTGTTTTGAGCCATTCTAGTGTCCAGTGTACCTCATAGTGGTTTTAATTCACATTTTCCTAATTATTAATGATGTTGAGTATCTTTTTATGAGCTTGTTTTCTATCCATATATGTTTGTTGATATGTCTCTTCAAATATTTTGCCTATTTTTCATTGGGTTGTTTTCTTATCAATGAGGTTTGAAACATTGATATGGTCTGGATACAAGTCATTTAGGAATATGTGTCTGGCAAATATTTTCTCCCAGTCTTTAGTTAATCTTTTCATTCTCCTAACAGTGCATTTTTGAAGAGCAGAATTTCTTAATATTGATGAAGTCCAATTTATCACTTTTTTCTTTTCTAAATCGTGCTTTTAGAGTCAGATCTAAGAAATTGTTGCCAAATCCAAGGTCACAAAGATATTCTGCTATGTTTTCTTCTGAAAGTTTTATAGTTTTAAGTTTTATATTTAAGTTTATTGTCAATTTTGAGTTCATTTTTGTATGAGGTGTGAGGTATAAGTCAAGGTTCATTTTTTGCTTATGAATGTCCAAGTGTTCCAGCATCATTTGTTGAAAAGATTGTCATTTCTCCATTGAATTGCCTTTTCAACTTTGTGGAAAATCAATTGACCATAGATGTGAAGCCCTATTTCTGGACTCTCAATTCTGGGCTACTGATCTATCTGTTTATTTTTGTGCCAATACCACTCTGTCTTAATGACTGTAGCTTTATAATAAATTTTGAAATCGGGTAGTGATAAAGCTTGAACTTTATTCTTATTTTGCAAAATAATTTTGGCTATCCTAGTCCTTTCATCTTTCCATATACGTTTTAGAATCACCTTGTCAATTTCTACAGATTTCTGGGTCTAAACCCTAGTTCCATTAATTATCTGCGCACCCTTGAGCAAGTTACTTGACTCTTTTGTGCCCCTGTTTCTTTATTTATAAATTGGGGCGGTGGTGGTGATGATGATGCCTATTTCATTTAGATGTCGTGATGTCTAAGTAACATGAGTTGTGATAAAAAAATACAGTGAATGTTTCAATTTAAAAAAAGTATTACAGTAAAAGACACATTGCCATTAATCCCCCTCAAAATACTCCCCTTTTCTTCAGACACACTTATCCCATCGTTCTTGCCACTTTCTGAAGCAGTTCTGGAAGTTCTGTTTTGTGAGTGTCTTTAGTTACGTTGTCGTGGCTGCCTCGACACATTTACCATATTGTTTGATCACACCTCGTAGTCCTTATAAACTATGTCCATGGAATAATGCCTTGCACACAGTGGGAACTCATTAAAGGTTAGCCATGCTTTCCTTCACCACCACCCTTCTGATTGCTTCAGAATCTTTATATTTTATTTTTGGGGGATATTAGGGAACTAATGAATGGTTTGAAGAGAAATAGTCACTTCTTTTAGCATGTTAACTAGAGTCATGGTAAGGACAATGGATTGGAGTGGGGCGAGACTGGTGGCAAGAAACAGGTTAGGAAGTGATTGCTATACCCAGTGGCAACTCATGGGGTCAATATTAGGGAAGATGTAAAAGAAATACTGGAGTCATTTCTCATTCTTAGATTGAGCAGGACTTGATAAGTAGTTGGTTATAAGAGTTGAAAACAAGGAAAGAGTTGAATTTGACTCAGAGTTGCTAGCTTTAAGAGATGAGTGGCTTCTGGTGATTTATATGGTGTAACATATAATTTATAACCTCATAACCTTTTTTTTTTTTTTTTTTTTTTTTTGGTCAAGACTGTAGGACCTTGGGGAATGGCAGCATTCTTTAGACTATAAGCAGCCATAAGAGCAGGGACTGCTATTTTTTTGCTCACTACTGCTTACCCAGGGCATAGCACAATGCCTTGCATATAACTAGGTACTTGTAGACAGAATTATGTCCGCCCCCAAGATGTCCACCTCCTAATCTGTGGAACCAATGACTATGTTACCTTCCAATGCAAAGGGGACTTTGTAGGTATGATTAAGATATGGAGCTTGAGATAGGCTATTATCCTTGATTTTCTGGGTGGGCTCAATATAATCACTAGGGTCCTCATAAGGGACAGAGGGAGGCAGGAGAGTCAGAGAGAGAGATTGGAAGATTCTACACTTCTGGCCTTGAAGATGGAGGAAAGGGCCATGAGCCAAGGAATGCAGACAGCCTCTAGAAGCTGGAAAAGGCTAGAAAACAGATCCTCCCTGGAGTCTCCAAAAAGGAATGCAGCCTTGTCAACACCTTAATTTTGGGGTAGCGAGATTCATTTCAGACTTCTGACTTCCAGCACTGTAAGATTATAACTTTATGTTGTTTTAAGCCACCACATTAGTGGTAATTTGTTATAGCAGCACTAGAAAATGAATACTTATTTTATGTGATAGATGGTGCTGAGAATTAGGGAAGACCTGTATTCTGCTGCCTGCAGTTCTCTGAATCTAAATTTCCAGAACTCCACAAATTCTCTAACAAAAGAATGCTACCTGGTTGTGTAATAACTGATTGAAATTAAGGGAAAAAAATGATGCATGCAAAAGATGCAGGCAGCCTTTCCCAGGACTTCTAATGTCATCCTTCTTTAATTTAATTTTATAGCATGTTTTGTTTCCAAGATTTCAAATTTCAGAAACAAATAAGTAAGGAGTTTAGGGTCTTTGGGGAATGCAGAGCAAACCTAATGAGAACAATATAGTTGAGTAGAACTCAGGCTCTGAAACCAGATAGGGCTCTTTCATATGCCTGGGTTTGCTCCATTTATGTGAGCACTGACGCGTTTTAAAACCTTTCTGAGTCTATTTCCTCCTCTGTACAATTAAGACTTTGAGAGAGTAAGGTAAGCAAACACTCAGTAGATGGTGAATGCTCAATAAATGTTAGCCATGGTCATTCTATAAAGGTAAATGGACCTCTAGAGCAGGTAATCTCAGTTTACGTCATGGGGTTAACCCTGTCTCTGGTCACACTCAGGGCAGGGAGATGGAGTTGATGAGTATAAACTGTGAGCTGAGAGCAGAGAGGAGCTGGCAGTGTATGTGCTGGGAAAGTGACCAGGCCAAAAGTCCTGCAGAAATGGAACATTCCCCCCACAGGCCTCTGCGGGGAAAATGGGGAGCTGGTATCCTCCTCCTCTTTCTCCTCCTCCTCCTCCTCCTCCTCCTCCTGCTTCTCCTCCTCCTCCTCCTTCTTTTCCTCCTCCTCCTCCATCCATCAGCAGTGGCTTGGGAGAAGCACACAGAAACAACCCCCCTAGCAAAATATATCTCTTGGTTTTGGTGTTTTTCTGGAAGACCAGCTTTATCTTTCCCCTGCAATTAAAATGTTCTGCCTAGAAGCCTGTGGGCTTCCTAACATTTATATTAAAAATGGCATCTTGTGCACCTGAAACTAATTAATAAAAAAAAAAAAAAAAAAAAGGCAGATATTCTAGCAAGGACTTTAGGAATCACAGCTTCTGCTTCCCCCACCCCCACCCGCACCCCCCACCCTATTTCTAATTCTTCCCAAGGCGAAGCACTTATTCAGGTGAAGCTTACATTCCATAGAACCTTAATTAGCAGACCCTCAAAATGCTAGAAGGAAGAAAATCACAAGAAAACGAACAGGTCCAAAAGGTATTCGTATCCAGGAGACTTATCACGCAGACAACATTCAGGATTACGATCTGGAAGCAAAGCAAGATGGGTGTCATCATTCAAAGCCTCAGTTACATCCACTATGCCACACCTGCCAAGGTCCAAAAGTGGACTCATGCTACCACTTAGAAAGTTTTCCAAGGGCAAGGGCTAAAAAAACTAAAGACCTTTTTCATTATCCACAACACTCTAATACCTATACCAGCCCATAGATTGCATGGTTTTGCAAGAATTACCAAATGTAGCTCCAAAAGTGAAAAGTATGCTTGGTGCTGAGAAAAATAAAGTTATATTTGTATATATTGATATGTATATATTATAATTTTATATATAAATGCTAAAATTTTATACATAAACATTGTCTAAATATTATATATGGTAAATATAAAGATATCAAGTACAACAGTAGGCTTTGGTATATATAATTTTTATATTTATACATTAAGTTATATGTACATTCAAGCTCACTGTTTTTTTACCTTACCCAAAGAAGTTTCTGTAGGCAAAGTACCTCCTATTTAGTCATCTACATTTTGAAAAGAGTTAAAAACTTAAAATATTTTTACAAGAAAAAAATTGTGTCATCAGATTCGTTTTAATAAGGCTGACTAATGTTACTAAGTATATAACACTGTCTAATACCAAATTACAGTTGGAATGCATTACTAGGAAAAGATGATAACCTCAACTATAATTTTACTTTTGTCAGATATAAAAGCTAGATATGACTCCTGGACGACATTTTTCTAGAAATAGCATTCATTATCTGTTCATCTGTCTCAGAGAGTCAATGCCTTGTGCCATTGTCATTTTGATAACAATCTGGCCCTTACAAGGCCAAGGTATGAAGGTGTCATCTCTTGTAAGAACCTCTCACATCTGGTGTGACACTTAAACTCTAAATGTAACCCAAGCATTAGCTTCTCCTACTCTCTTTAAAGGTGTCTTTTTTTTCTGTTATATTTGGAGAAAAGGGGGTTTGTCACCTCTCTTCTCCAGAGTCATCCACTTGGCACCTCCTTTCCTGCTTTGTGAGCTCCTGCTCTGGGCCACAACCTGTGGCCATGTCTTCCTCCTTGTGACAATGCTATCCTGGGGCAGTAGTGTGATAAGGGGTGGGCCACATTCTCTGCAGTAGCCTACCTTCCATTTCCCCAGAATAGCAGGTGAGAATGTGTTTAAGACTTGACTGACCTGTTGGGGAAAATTTAATGGCATGGCAAGGTAGAAAATACTTTTAACTGGACGTCTAATATGACTCCTCTCATCATCCAAAAGAAAACAACTAAGGACATTAAACACTTCACTGAGGAGCATGGAGTCCTTTTAAAGGCACATCCCACTTCACAACCTCACTTACAGGCCCACTCTCCTCTGTCGCTTCCAGAGAGAGAGAGCCCTCTTCTTTCAATTTATTCTGTATAGTTTTCACTCCACTGTCAAAAACTCCATCCCTTACCTTCTGGGGTTAGCTTCTGCCAGGGCATATCACCTTCTGAGGTGGACACTCTTCAGGCCCCACCCAGGTCCCCTTGGATCCCGTTTACAATTTCTACATGCCCCTCACCTGCCTTCTGTGTGCTTTTGCTTTTAACGGTCTGTATCTGCAACTCTTCTCAGGAAATTACTCTTAGGTTATTGGAACCGCTTTGAAGAGCCAGAAAGAGCCAGGGACAGACAGGGACAGACAGGGACAGGAGTGGGAAAACCCAGCTCGCTGTTGACTCTAGTCATCATGTTGTATATTACATTCCAAGTACTTATTTATGCTATAACTAGAAGTTTATACATTTTGACCACCTTCCTTCAGTCCCCTCTCTTCCCACCCCTTGCATCTGGTAACCACAAATCTGATCTCTTTTGCTATGAGTTTCTGGGTTTTTTTTGTGGGTTTCTTTTTTTTGGGGGGAAAGGAGGATTAAAATCCCCGTGTAAGTGCGACTCTAAGGTATTTGTTTTTCTCTGTCTAACTTATTTCACTTAACATAATGCCCCAAGGTCCATCCATGTTGTCGCAAATGATAGAATTTCCTCCTTGTTTCAGGAGAATAACTGTCCATGGACATCAAAATTTTGCCCAGGAAGCTGAGGGTTGAAAGTGCAGTAATCATTTCCAACTGCTCTGGGACTTGCAGAGGCAGGAACCTGTAGAGGTGTCATTCCAACTCTTAGAGCAGCAGCCAAGTGGTAGTGCCCTTGTGTCTCCCTCATGTGGGAGGACAAGATGAGGCCCAGGAATGCTCTATCTGCATCGAGGCCCAGGGTCTAGACACAGAAGCAAATCTTTCTTGAACATGGAGCTGCCGCCAAATAGATAACAGGATGCCACGACCACAGGTGGTAGGTAGGAGTGAGTGAGAGGAGGTGGCCATAATCAAGATGGACAAAACGAATATGCAGAACCTTTTGACACATTTCTAGCAACCTAGGCAAAAACACTGAATTGTAGGAGCAGATTTATCTGATATTCATTCATTCATTTGTTACTCATTCGCTCAGGAAATATTTATTGATCATTTGGCATGTGCTAGATGCTAGGTGTTGGTAAAAATGGAGCTTACAATATAGTGGAGGAGACAGACATTAAATAAATAGCTCTGAGGAGCAGTATAGCATAATTATTAATAGAGAAGACTCAAACTATTTGGGGTCACATTTCAGCTCTGCCACTTACTAGTGTCAAGTTAGCTTAACCTCTCTGTGACTCAGTTTTCTAATCTATTAAGTAGGGTTAATAATAATATCTACCTTCTTTGAGATTATCCAACTGAACTACACACAACATAGATGAATGTTGGATGAAAGAAGCCAGACACAAGAGTACACACTGTATGACTCCATTTATATAAAGTTCAAAAACAGGCAAAATGAAATATCTATGGCGTCAGAAGTCAGGATAGTGGTTACCATTGGTGGTGGTGGGAAGCGTGATGGTGTGATTACTGGAAGGAGAAATGAGGGGTACTTTAGGGTGCAGGTAATACTTTATTTCTTGATTTGGGTGTTGGTTACATGAATGTGCTCACTTTGTGAAAATTCATTGAGCTGAACATTCATGTGAATTTTTCTATATGTATGTAACATTTCCATATAAAGTTAGGGGGAAAAAATTCAGGAACAAAGTTAAAAGGTTTAGATAAATATAATTTTTACTCGTATACACAGATATGTTCTTTATAGTTTTATTTATGCCTATGGAAAGAGACAGGCTGAAAGTCTGACAACTTTTTAAAAGATAATCATGGTGACAATAACATGGAAAAATTCTCGGAGTCTATTACTAATTGATCAAAGCAGAACATACATTTTGAACATAAACTACAACTTTATTTCTATAATAATTAAAATCTATCATTAAAAATAAAGGGTGGCCAGTTAGCTCAGTTGGTTAGAACGTGGTGCTAGTAACACCAAGGTTGCTGGTTCTATCCCTGCATGGGCCACTGTGAGCTGCGCCCTCCTTAAAAAAATAAAAATAAAAAAGTTATAAAAACAAATAAAAATAAAAAAGTTATAAAAAAATAAAAATAATGACATTGTTGGGTTGTTGGGAAGATTAAGTGGGATTTTATATTTAAAGGGCATAGAAAAGTACTTAGCAGGTAGTAAATACTCAAAATGTTAACTGTTATTATTTTTATACAAATATGTAATTCCAGAAGGTGAGATTAAATGTAAAGAAAAATGTGGTGTTACAAGAGTGGATCCAGGATCCAGATTATGTTCTCAAAACAAAGGATTCCTGTCATCCAGGATGCCATGATGCTGACACCGAGCTTCAACCACTAACAGGCCTTGCAATCAGAGTTCTGAGCCACCAACCTCAGAATGGGCCACAAGTGAACACCCAGATAGAAAAGGCTGCAGACATTCACTGATAACAGCAATAATACAGTACCTGGACATAGTTCATTGCAGTTTAAGAAGCATTTTCACCCAAAAAGACTCATGTAGTCATTAACAATAAACTGGTGAGGTAGATAATGTTCCCATTCTTCAGACGAAATGACTGAGATGTAATGACTTCTTTAACGTAACATAGAAAAGGGAAGGGGTGACATTTGAGCTTCAGTTGGTTGAGTCATTTGTCTGTATGTGTAACTTCAAAACCCACATTTTCCCCAATGCCCCAGAGGTTCCACAAACAGACAAAGAAGGCACTCAACCTCCCATCTGGCCCTTGGAATCCGGAAAGGAAAGAGTTAATAGAAGACTGCAATCCAGTGTCTCTTTCTGCTCAAGGACTCCCTGGGAAGGAAGGACTGGAGAGCCAGTCAAACCGCCTTATACAGATGCTAATGACAGACCTCCAGGCAAACACTCTAATAGTGAGAGTCTTTATTGAATGGTTTTCCGAGGATGTACTTGGTTTGTCCGGCATTGTGTGTGGTGAACAAACCTGGAATACGTGTATTTATAAGGCATGGCTCCCTGGAAAATAAGCTATGTAATAATCAAAGTATAAAATGGAGACATGCCGTCACCAAAATAGCCCTCTTTTCTGTGGGCTGTGATGACTGTGTGCGTTGCTTAAAGACCTCAGTGTTAAGTCTGGGCTGGTGTGCATCTTAATGTGGCCAGAAGGGACCAGGAGAGCTGCATTGGCAGTCCTTGATGTTTCCCTGCTTTGCCTGTGCGCATGATTACTTGTACCCTTGAAATTATTAGTAAAGCTTGATCCTGGGTGAGATTTCTGATTTTTAAAATCTGATTTGCCTGTTTTGTGCATTGTATTATCTCAGAAATGACGGGTGCAGAGCATTAAATGTAGCTGTAGTTGTTGGGTGTCCAAAGAGCACACTCAATGGGAAAACATCCCCAGACCAATTCTCTAGGGCTTCAGCCACATCAGGGGGCATCCCAGGACCTCCAAAGATGTGAGTAGCCCAAACTAGGGTAGAGTCACTCCAGATGGGGTTTTGTTTCCCAAAGGGGACAGGATGGTTCCACTGAGCGATAGACAAGTCTTTGTAGACCGTCACAGGTTCTTGAACTAGAACCTTAACTCTAAGAAACACTCAAACTTATTTTTCTCCACTCCTCAGATCTAAACGCTGGTTCACATTCCAAGTTTGCTGGTGATACTTTATTTTAACTAAAGATGATTTGATAAAAAAAAAAAAAAGAAGAAAAAGAAATTCTTCTACAGAAGGCTTGCCTGTTCATAACACACCTCTTCTACATGTCCCTCATTGGCCTACTTGATTTTAATCGCTTTAATTATTTTAACTGGTCCATAGGGAGGCCTCCAGGCACTCCTTGCATTCTTTCCTTTTGCCTTAAGTAAGCCCAAGTACTGCCCACAAGCTTAGACCTAGGATTACCTTGTGAATATTTCAAATACCAGGCAAATGCAGAATTTTCCATCACTCATCCAGAAGCTTATCTTGCTGAAGCAGGGAAAGGAAATCCTTGTCATAGCCAATAAGTTGGTGGCTCACAATGAGGGAAAACTGCAATATCTCTCTCTCCAAACCTACAAATAAAAGTTGTTGTTCTTCAATGACTATATAGATCAGAGTCTTCTGTAGAAGCATCTGTTATTATAAATGTAAACACTTCATCTGCTATGTGAGGTCTCACAATTAAGTTTGTGAACTTGTTGCAAGGATGTTGCTAAACTTTTTTGATATCTGAGGGATTATTCATTATGAATTTGTACCAAGTGGACAAACACTTAACCAAGTTTACTATTTAGAAGTGCTGAAAAGGCTGCGTGAAAAAGTTAGACGACCTGAACTTTTCTCCAACAATTCATGGCTCTTGCGTCACGACAATGCACCAGCTCACATGGCACTGTCTGTGAGGGAGTTTTTAGCCAGTAAACAAATAGCTGTATTGGAACACCCTCCCTACTCACCTGATCTGGCCCCCAATGACTTCTTTCTTTACCTGAAGATAAAGGAAATATTGAAAGGAAGATAGTTTGATGACATTCAGGATATCAAGTGTAATACGATGACAGCTCAGGTGGCCATTCCAGAAAAAGAGTTCCAGAATTGTTTTGAAGGGTGGATTAGGCACAAGTGTCAGTGCATAGCTTCCCAAGGGGAGTACTTCAAAGGTGACTGTAGTGATATTCAGCAGTGAGGTATGTAGCACTTTTTCTAGGATGAGTTCGCGAACTTAATTGTCCTACCTCATATGTAATCTATTTCCAGAAAGAATTCTTCTGCTCTGCTTGGAAATTAGGCCACAACTTTCAACTCCAGGGTGTAGTGTATAAAAGCTAGATCTTCTGTCTTTGTCATTTAAGGCTGTATCATAATGGAGTAGAGCTGGCCATGGCTGACCAGGCGAAATGGATTGGAGAACAAAATTGTCTAAGTGGTTTCTGGTGGTTATATCTCAGTCCCTGAGCCCCAACATAATACTTACCTGGTCAATACATACTGTAGAGCATACTGTGTTCTGTCTTACTTGTGGGAATAGATTCTGTCTACTTGGCCAATGGGTACAAAAACCTGGATGCATGACAGTTAGATAGAGTTTACTAGCTTTTATAATTTTTTATGAAAAAATTCCGCAGGCACACATAAGGCTGGCCCTAGAGAAAGATGAAGGTGTCAAGAAGCAGGGTTAATCTTGGATAAAAATGTTGAAGTCTATATTCCTCTTACCCTGTTGTGTGCTTCCTCTCTCTGTCCCCAGATGAAAACTGAGAAAGATGAAGTGTACCTTTGTATCTACCATTATTTTCTTTCTCTCCCTAAAATGGCCATTCCTCTTATACAAAAGTATCCATTCTCTAAATGTTATACAGTTCCGAACACACACACACACACACACACACACACACACACACACACACACATCCCTTGCTGTGTCCCAAAGTTCTCTATCAGGTAACAGAAACTCTGAAAATGTAATCATCCACTTCATTCACTCATTAATTAATTCATTAATTTACTAAATATTATTGGGACTGTTTTGTGTCAGGCATGTTAAGTTGTTGGGGACACAAAGATGTGTAAGAAAGATCCTTCTTTTCCTTCTTCCCTGCCCACTCATCTGATCGTCACAAAATTCTGTTGCTTTGGCCTCTTAAAAATCTCCTGTGTTCTCTCTTCCCTTTCTACATCCCCGCCACCATCATTTTGACTCAGTTCTCATGAACTAATATTGGATCTATGGCAGTGGTTTTAACTACCCATCCTCTTTCCATCCCTTTCCCTCAAACCCAGTCCCCATATATGGATTAATATTCCTAAAATGTTCTTGTTGCTCCTCGCTGCCTTCAGGTTCTCCATGATCTGACCTCTAGGCTTATCCATTCCCATTCTGTAATAGTTATGCCAAGCTGCTTATGTTTTTGGAATATACTGTGCTCTTGTGCTTCCATGCCTTGCTGGCCCTATGGAACTTTTTTCAAACAGTTTTACTAAGATATACTTCACATATCATATTCACCCAGTAAAAGTATATAATTCAATGGTTTTAGTATATCCACAAAGTTGTGCAACCATCACCACAATCAATTTTAGAACATTTTTATCACACTCAAGAAATGCTCATTCTGTCACTCCCTATTTCTCCCCAGTCCCCCCCTCAGTCCTAGGCAATTGCCAGTATATTTTCTGTCTCTCTGACTTTGCCTATTTTGGACATTTCATATGAATGGAATCATATAATATTTGGCCTTTTGTGTCTTGCTTCTTTCCTTTGCACTATGATATAGCATGGAGTAATACTTCATTTCTTGTTATTGACAAACAATATTCTGTTGTACGAATATACCACATTTTATTTATCCATTCTTCAGTTGATGGACATTTGGATGGTATCCACATTTTGGCTATTATTAATAATACAGCTATGAACTTTTCGTGTACAAATATCTGTGTGAACATATGTCTTTACTTCTTTTGGGTATCATATATCTTGGAGTGGAATTGCTGGATCATATGGTAACTCCATGTTTAACCTTTTGAGAAATTGGCAGGCTGTTTTCCAAAGAAGCTACACCATTTTACATTCCCACCAACAGGGTATGAAATGCCAATTTCTCCACAACCTCACCAACTCTTATTATTAGCTGTCTTTTTGATTATAGATATCCTAGTAGGGGGTATAGTGGAATCTCATTGTGGTTTGATTTGTATTTCTCTGGTGATTAATGACACTGACCATCTTTCCATGTGATTATAGAGATCTTCTGTGGAGAACATCTAGCTTTCTGCTCTATGCTCTTCTCTTGGCTTGAGTGCCCTCTCTACCACCTTGTCCCCATACCTGGTTTGCTGGGAACTTCTACTAATCCTTCAAGATCTAGCTTAATCATATTTTCTCTGAGACCTTTCCTGACTCTGCTGTGTAGGATTAATCACTGTCTCCTTTGGGCCACCCTCATATGCTCTGTAGCACTTGTCACCTTGTGTTCTCCAACATAGGAATTAATTCCCCACATCACTGACTTTGGGCTTCCACACACGCAACTTGCTGTGGCCAATGGAACAAATGTATACAATACACCACTCAAAGGGTTCAAAAGAATAGAGTGAAAGTAAACCTTTGCTGATAAGGGATTATTATTCAAAATATATAAAGAACTTTAAAAATTCAACAATAAGAAAACAACCCAATTAAAAAATGGGTGAACGACCCGAATCAAAAAATAAAAATAAGAGTCAGATTCTTGCAAAAAAAAAAAAAAAAAAAAAGTAAGCCTTTGTTCTCCCCACCTCACTACTCTATCTCTTAGGTGATCAGTTCCCAACATTCAGTAGGGCATTTTAAATCCAGAGACATTTCAGAGGCTTCATCTGGAAATCTTACTGATTAAGCCACCAAATTGGTATTTACTACTGACAAGTTGAAACTTGAATGGCTTCTAGTTCCTCTTATTTTGAATGGCAATGCTCTGAAGGGCTGGTGAGCAGTGAAATGGCTAAAAGGTGGGACTTGGGGGGTATGAGAGTCAAGGAGCATGAATAATTTACTACTGAGGGACCTCCCTGTGATAACTGAGAAGATACCCCTGAGAATTACACCCATATCTGAGAGGTCTAAAGAAGAAATGCGTAGGTGTCAAGAAGCAGGGTTAATCTTGGATAAATTGGTTGAAGTCTATATTCCTCTTACCCTGTTGTGTGCTTCCTCTCTCTGTCCCCAAAAACAACCCTTAAAATGAAAGTGTTTTCTCTTCATAGGTCATTTTTATTTTCATCTGTCCATTTATTCAACAGGTATTTGTTGAACACCTAATATGTGCCAGACACTGTTCTGGACACTAAATGGGTTGGGGAATCCCTGTGCATGAGGACCTGACCTTGTGAAGCTCACATTTAAGGGGGGGGCAGACAATAAATGAAATAAGTAAGTAAATTAGAATGTGTTAAGAACCAGGGAGAGAAAATAGAGCAACAAAGGGAGATAGAGTGCTAGGAGGAGGTGGTCAGGGAAAGCATCACTAAGAAGGTAATATTTAAGCAAAGACTGAAGGAGGTGAGGGAGCAAGCCTTGTAGATATCTAAGGGAAGAGCATTACAGGCAGAGGGAACAGCAACTGCAAAGGCTGTAGGGTGCTCGGTTTGTGAACAGTAAGGAGGACTGTGGTTAGAGTGGAATGAGTATGGAGATAAGTAATGGGAGATAAGGATGGAGAGGGAAGAAGAAAGGGGACTAGATAATGGGGATTGTGTAGACCACTGGAAAGAGTGTGAAATGGGAGACCATTGGAGAGTTTTAAGCAGAGAGATGGCATGACCAGACATGTCATAACAGGCTTCCTCTAGGTGCTGTGTTGAGCATAAAATGTAGGAGGGCAAGGGTAGAAGCCAGGAGACTAATTGGAAGGCTAGTGAAGCAGTCTAGGCAACAGGATTGTGTCTTCACCCAGGGCAGTAGCCGTGGATGTAGCTGGATTCTAAAGCTATTTTGAAGACAGAGACTATACGATGCACTAATAGGATGTAGGGAGGAAAACAGAAAGGGAATAATTGAGGATGATTCCAAGGTTTCTGGCCTGAGCAACTAGAAAGATGGACTTGTTATCAATTGAGATGGGGAAGACTGCTCTGGAAGACTGTTCAACTTAGCTAGACTGGGACTGTATTTCCTAGGATTCTTTTCCCTTTGTGGTTCTTGGTTAGGGCTAACCAAAAGAGAAATTTTCATGAGATATGTAAGACAGAAGTGAAGCAGCAGCCATTATACTCTAAAGGTCGGTGCAGGGAGCCAGGCATCACCGCAGCTCACACACATTGATGCTGATCATCTGGCTTCCCTTGTTGGGTGGTGGGGAGCGTAGGCAGCAGCTGCGCCCACAGCCAGCTCCCACTGGATCTCTTCCTTCAGTTTCTCTGAGCCCTGGGCCAAATGCTTGAGCAGCTCCATGACAGAAAGCACCAGGTCACCTACATCATCAAAGTTAGTGACAGTGAAAGACAGACATGGGTTTGTCCTCACTAGATGTGGAAGCTAGTCCTCATGGGTTCCAGTTGGTCCATACTCTCTCTTGCTTCATGCCCAGCTTTTCTTCCTGACTGCCTGCTCTACTGACCTCCAGTGGTATCAGGCAAACCTCCAGATGCAGAAGCAACAGCCTTCCATAGACTTCTTCACCTGATTAGTGACTTTATCTGGTCTTCCAGCTGTCTTCTTCCAGACTTTTACTTCCCTAGCTTCTCCCACAATTGTGTGAGGTCTGATCCCTATAAATAAATATGTTATTCCATATCACTCATAGTGATTCCGTTTTCCTGATCGAACCCCACTGATACACTGCCAAAGGGACAAGTTTGGATAGAAGATCAGGAGTTGGGTTTGGACATGTTAAATTTAAAATTCCCATTAGGCATCCAGGTGGAGATTTTGAATAGGAAGTTTGACATTCTGAGTTTATAGTTCAGGGGAGAGGTCCAGGCTGGAGACATAAATTTGGAAACCATCTGTGTATTGATGGTACTTAAACCCAAGAGACTAGGTGAAGGCATCAAAGGACTGGCTATAAATAGCAAAAAAAAAAAAAAAAAAGAAAAAAAAAGTGGTAGAAGGACTGAGTCCAGGGACTCTCCGACATTAAAAAAACAAAACAGAGTACAGAGAACACACAATGAATGAGCGATGTTGAATGAAGACCAAAGAAAAAATCATTGAAATGAACAAAGTGTCTCAGTAGTTGAATAAACCTTGAAAATTTGGAAATGGTTAGTGATGGTTCATAACGCAGATGAATAAAAAAAAAAATCTGCTTGTTTAGTTTTTAAAATCTACCTTTTAAAGATTCAACGATGTTTTTGTTTGCATTTCTCCCACAGGCCAGGGACTCTATTTATTAATCAAATCCAATGGCAAATTTCAAGCATTAGCAAGATAATTCAAGGCCAACCATAACAGTAATTTAAGCAAAAAGAAAAATTAAATTAAAAATCACATCTATAATTTGAACTGTCCTAGAAATTGAGGTGTAAAGTGTTTCGTGGTTTGGGGATTACTGCTTCATTTCTCCCGACCCAGTTTTGTGCTACCATGGGGCGGTGGTTCTCAGCTGCTCATAGTTTTGCCCCTCAGGGGACATTTAGCTATATCTGGAGACATTTTGGTGTCTTAACTGGGAGGGGCCAGCTACTGGCATCTAGTGGATAGAATCCAGGAATGCTGCTAAACATCCCACAGTGCACAGGACAGACCCCCGCCCCCCCCCCCGCCCCCCAGCCACGACAGTGTGATCAATGCAGAGGTTGAGAAACTCTGACTTATGATATGGCTATTTCTCTCAGGGAGTAGAATGAAAGTCTTCACTGAGCAACAAAACCAGAACAAAATCAAATTTTATTTTTCACTAAAATGGTAAAAAGATGCACAAGTGAAAAAAGGGAAGGGGGATCATTTGGGAAAAGGTAAAGGAGGAAAGAGGGGGAAGGGGAAAATATGCTGTGCAACACTTAGAGGCTCTGAGAAGTTCTTAGATCCAATAAACAATTAGCAGATGTGGAAGCACTGAATGACATAACAGGCTGTGGGAGTGATTGTCACTCATATATCTCACAGAGCTACAACATTCACTGGGATTTGCTGTGCTGTCTGGGGCCTGATCACAGGAAAAGCACATTAAGGCTCAAGGCGAGTGATGGAAGGTTAAGCCCAGCTAGGACCAACAAGCACTGTATCTTCACCTTCCCAATTTTTGCTCCCTGTAGTTCCAGGTACTGTGGCTGGTCCCTCTAATTAGCTACAGCAGAGCGAGGTGGCAAAGACCTAGACCTCAACAATTATGGTACAAACCAGTTTGCTAATTGTAACTTAGGCAAATTATCTTGCAATTAATACAATTCTCTCCTTCCTCTAGTATACCTCAGTCTGGCCATGACTTTTCTCAGCATGTGCATCTCCCCAGAGCTGCTGTAGGGGAGGGCAGGAGTCAGAGTCCTTATAATGAGCCAGCATGCTCATTGACACGCTCGGAAGGCTCCAAGGACAGCGAGCCCAGAGTAATTGTAAAAAGCTCATCTTGTGCAAAGACCAGGCAATCAGCGAGCTCAGGTGAAGGGCATGGCGGAGCCACGATGAGCACCGCCAGGCCAACTAATGCACGCTGGGACACACGCACAGCCAGGTTCAGAGTCTCATCCAGTGCACCCATAAGCTCAGGTGGCCTTGGGGTCCTCTCGGCGGGAAGCAAGGAGGGGGTCACAGCCTCCCTTTGGGGCCATGGGCTTTAATAGCTGACTGGAAAAAAACCACATCCACTTACCCATTTCACTTGGATGGAGTACAATTTCACTTCTCCATATGCCCAGATACATCACATGGCACACTTCTCTATAGCGTTAACAATGAATGTCCAAGGGGGCGGCCGGATGGCTCAGTTGGGTAGAGTGCCAGCTCTCAACAACAAGGTCACCGGTTCAACATGGGATGGTGGGCTGCACCCCCTGCAACCAAAGATTGAAAACGGCAACTGGACTTGGAGCTGAGCTGCACCCTCTACAACTAGATTGAAGGACAACGACTTGGACCTGATGGGCCCTGGAGAAACGCACTGTTCCACAATATTCCCCAATTAAAAAAGAATTAAATTAAAAAAAAAAAATGAATGTCCAAGTTCTCCCACTTAACTTTGGTCGTAGGTGGAACAGAAGCTGCCGGTGTCCCGCCCACCACCCCGTGTACTCGCCATTCTATACGCATGCACAGTCACAAGTCACAAGTACTTGTGACCCTCTGTATGAAGGCATTCTCCGGCCACATCACACCACATGAGTGTTCTTCCTATGTGGTAACCCAGAATGACAGGGAATAATGTCTGTTCCCCAGGACTGTCCTCAGTCAGTGAGAGAGAGGAGTGAATGGATACATACCCCCGCTTCCTTACCTCTGGGGTGGAACAACCTGAGGCTTGCTCCGTACTGTCTCCCAGGTCCCCCGCAGGGACCATTTATTCACAGCAGTCTCCTGCTCCTGAATGTGCCTTCTGCTGTCTTCTTTCCCATCCATCCCTGGCTCAGCTCCCCTTTCCCTCAGCAGGGCTTCACCGGATGACACCCAAGTAAACGACTGGCATTCACATCCGCTTGTCAGGGTATGCTTCTGGGGAAACCCCACCTCACACACCGTCAATGCAACAACTGAAGAGCCAGTCCGAACCATACCACAGTGGGCAGATACACCTCTCTACAAAGTGAGAGGTACCCTGGGACGTCAGCAAAGAGGCTGCATTTGGATCACACTCGTGGTGGACAGAGCGGGTAGCTGAGTGCTTCTCAACCAGGGTACGATTTACCCCCAGGGGATATTTGGGCACAACGGGAGCCATTTGGATCATCACAGCTGGGGATGAGGGCTACTGCCATCTAGTGCTGCTCAACATCCTACAGTGCACAGGACATCCCCCCACAATAAGTGTCAACAGTGCCAAGGTTCAGAAACCGTGGCCCAGCATCGCTCCAGTGTCACAAGACCCGGCTCTGGGTATTTTCCTCATCTCTAAAAGAGGGATGAAATATTTACTTCACAAGGTTTTTATGAGCCTTGTGTTGAGGGAATTAGAACGCGGAGTCGACCATTCCTTTATTCAATAGTGCCAATCTTGTGCCAACAATGGCCAAGTTGGTGACTGAACAAAGCGAAAATAGACATCATCTCTGCCCTCAGAGAATCCCTAGGCTGGGTGTGGAGCGAGAGTTCAAACACTCCATTCCTTTCCACGGTGAAGCCTGGCTCGAATGAGGTACATGGCTCGAATAAGGCCTATGGAAAGAGCGCTTTGGCAGAAGAGCAGCGACAAGGAGGCACGCTTCCTGAAGCCAAGAGGGGATATTGGAGGTGACAGGTGGGGATCGGCAGGGGCCTAGGCAGAGAGGGGCCTTCAGCAGAGGAAATAGCCCTTTGCAAGGGCGCAGAGCCCGGAACGGGGTGGCCTGCCTGCAGCAGGGAGGCTGTGCTCAGAGCTTAGAGACGTGGGAAAGAGAGGAGAGAGATGAGGCTGGGGCAGGCCCCAGGTGGCGAGGGGCCTACGTGCAGGGCTGCGACAAGGTGAGGCAAGTGACGCATCTAAGGCACTGACCCTGATGGGACTTCATGAGTAGGTCCCGGAGAGTAGGTGTCTCCTTCCTACTGGTGCCACAGGCCCCCTACTTGCCTCACCCTAGTCCGGGCCCTCCTCCTTTACCAGGCTGAAAGCTAGGAAATGCAGGCCGCAGGCCAGGAGCAGCCAGCAGAAGCCTTGGGCCTCTTTAATTTTGAGGAGGATAACCTGACTCCAACACAGGTCCCCGGGGCCACTTCTCATCCAACAAAATCTCTAGCTCAGGTCAACAAGAAAGCAGAGCTTTCCCTTTCTAATGAGCTTTCCCAGCGACATGGAATACTGCTACAGAATGACGCCTTTTCAGACCCAACACGCAGCAGATTCCTGAGGGCAGAAGCTGAACGGGATCGTGACTGGTGAGAAGCCTGCGAGCGTCTGCCCGGCAGTTCATCCATTCAAGTTGGAAGAACAAGGCAGTGCTTTGAATGAGGGTCAGAGCTCACGTTGACCTCACTAATTCGGGTGGGCTTTATTAAAATTGGCTATTTGGATTACTGGATAGAAAAATATGATTTAGCTATCCAGTCTTACGCTTTGCCTAAATTTGGGCATGTGGAGAAGAGAGAGAGAGACAGGGAAGGATGCTTAAAAGAGTTAAGACACTCAACTGATTTCAAGCAGCCTTGAGGCACTCCACAGGTGTGCCCAAAGACAATTGACATGCTGGGAGGCAATTATTCTTGTCTATTCCTGAGTGAGGGTCATCTTTAAGGAACTCTTAGTCAAGAGGTTTTTAAATCTATTGCAATAGACTGTATATCTACTATGTATATAATTATCATAATTGCTATTGGTGTTAAAAAACACATTCCTTTTCGAGTAGTCTGTAATTCAGGAGATTCACCAATTTGACTTGTTTTCTTCTCATTTGTGAGACTCTACCACGATATCACGTTATCATTATGTCTACATCTAAACACCAAGATATTCTTTTAAAAACCTGTTCAAAAAGACTGGCAGATGTCAAGGTGATGGCAAACAATGTCCCACAAATGACCTAAGACTCCATATCTCTCCAAATCCATCCTCAGGACTGTAGCCACGGTCTAGAGTTACAGCAATCATTCAAATTTACCGCCATCTCCTGGAAGGATAGTTCTCAACTCTATCAGATGTGAATGACCTTCTAAAAGAAGTAGTGTAATCCAGGACTACTGTAATTCGTAGACAATATAATTTACCTACCACAAACTTACCTACTTAAAAAACAAACAATAAAGCCCTCACTGTAATACATAGGGAGATGAAAGATAAGTACTATGCATGAGAATTCCAGGTTATGTGCACATCTGGAGGAAAACCGGTAGGCAGGAAGGAGACCGCTGCTAGACTGAGTGAAGAATTCCGATGCTCTCACCACAGCCTCCAGGCATGCAGGAGGTACGAATTTGGGCTCTTTGGGGCGTGTTAAACTGGTGGCGGATACCAAGAGCAGGCCTGCCACCGATGACAAGAGATTTCAAAACCAGTAACCGAGAAAACAAATGACCACCTTCCGTGACTTTCCCAGCAACTGAATTCCTGGGAACATCGGTGGGTATTAAAACCACACCAAAAAGTGATGGATTTTTGTCGTCGGTGGCTCCTGCTTCGGCGTGCATGCCTTTAAGGGTAAACGCAAAGAAAGGGTGCTGCCTGGCACAGCCTCCAGCGAAAGTGTGGGCACTCGGGCCTCGAGTCCCCGGAGGCAAAGCCCGAGGCCTACCTTCGCAGTGGTGTGCAGTAAGGGTGGGGGAGGAGTGGAGCTGGAGGCGGGAAGGAGGAGGAGGAGGAGGGGACAGCGAGTGCGCATGCGCACAAATGAGCCCGGCCCGGGACTGGGGAAACGGGAAGGTGGCGGCGGCGGCGGAGGCGGCTGCTGAGGGCTGCTGGGGATCACATCCACTTCCCGCTCGGGCTGCAGCCACGAGCAGCTGCGAGGTGAAGGCTCCTGCACGTATAGGCGGTTCCCCGAATCGAATCGTAAGTATTTTGTGTAGTGCCTCTTGGGGGGCGGGTTGCTTGGTGTCTGTTTAGAAGGAAGGTTGGTCGCTCCACTGTGGAGTTGTGGCGTTTGTAAAACTACTAGGTGTGCGTCGATATTCAAGACGGGATGCTCACGCCGTGCATCAACGCACTTACATTTGCTCTTCTTTTAGGGGCCCTATTTCATCCCACGATGCAAAAAGCTTTAGAACGAGCTTTGGATCGTGCGGAGTATGTCATTGAAAGTGCCCAGCAGAGACCTCCTCCACGGAAAGACTCCTCTAGTGGGGGAAGATCTCTCCATGAAAAACTGTATGACATATATGTTGAAGAATGTGGAAAAGAGCCCGAGGTCACGGAGGAATTAATAAGCAATGTGAACTTGTTAGAGAAGCTTCTGATGAGAGAGTCATTGTCGTGTTTAGTGGTCAACCTATACCCAGGAAAGGAGGGCTATTCGCTGATGCTCAAGGGATTAGATGGATCTTATTCAGAGACCATTCGGTTGCCTTACGAAGAAGCGGAACTGCTTGAATACTTGGATGCAGAAGAATTACCTCCCGTTTTGTTGGATCTCCTGGACAAATGTCCGGTTAACATGTTTCACAGTGGGTGTGTCATAGCAGAAATACGGGACTATCGGCAGTCCAGTCATACGGAAGGCCCGGGTTACCGAAGCAGGCATATTCTCTTACGTCCCACGATGCAGACGTTAGCCTGCGACGTACAGTCCATTACCGGCGATAACCAGAAATGGACCCAGGAAGACAAACTTTTGCTTGAGAGCCAGCTGATCTTGGCGACAGCTGAACCACTGTGTCTTGAGCCTTCTGTATCGGTAGCCTGCACTGCAAACAGGCTGCTGTATAACAAGCAAAAGATGAACACTCACCCGATGAGGAGGAGCTTGAAGCGGTATTCTGCAGCCTCCCTGTGTCGGCAGCAGAAGATGCCTCCTCAGGCATTACCTCCTGAGCTAAGAGTATGGACTTCTTGCAAAAAAAGCAAAGAAAGTAAAGCAGGCCTCAGGATTTCCGAAGCAGGAAATTGTGTAGATACATGGAAACAGCGACCCTGTGACTTGGAGGTCCCTTCTGAAGTGGAGGTGGAGAAATATGCTAAAGGGGTGAGGTCTGTCAAATACGACGACTCAGAACCGACAGTCTGGCCCGCCCTGGATTTCAACGACGGTTCTGTATTTGGACGTGAAGCTGGCGATCGGTCCCCGACGACAAAGCTGACCTTCGCGCAGCCGCTCGGTGATTCACTTCTCTATGGACAAAGCCAGTCACGTCAAGAAGCCACATGTGAGAGACAGCTGTCTCACCCACACTCTTCCCCAGATGACCATTCAAATAGTTTGATGCCTGCATTAAAGACTGATGCTGGGAAGGTAGTCGGTCGGTCCGAGGAATTGCTGCAGAAGAACACCGAACGTCCAGTCAAGACGTCACTCAGCTCCAGTGGCTCAGCCAGTCTCAGCCAACTTTCTCCAGGGAAAGGAGCAGAACAGCCTCAGGCCACATCATCAGTACTGGGGAAGGGAGTGAAACACATACCTCCAGCCACCAAACTTCCCTCGAGCTCCGGAAAGAGTTCCTCAGGTAACAGTTTCACTCCACAGCAGCCAAGCCCCTTTCCTAAACCTCCATTTCCTGCTCCTGCGTCTAAGGCACCGGGCCTTGCCCAGAAATCCTCTGTGGAAGTGAACCAAGTCAGCACGCTGCCTGCAGCCACGCCGTTCCCTGCCAGCTCATCGCTAAGAGCCCTGGTCACCCAGGTCAAGGCCAGCTATGCTGGCGTCAATGTCATCAAAGTGGTGAATCCTGTTGTTGGAACCCAGACTGTGGTGAGATGTTCCAACCCAGTGCAGCTCTCCACCGTTGGGACCAGTTATCCTTCAGGAGTGAACGCCAGCAGGCTGTCCTCAGGAGGCCAGCCACCAAATGCACAGTCCGCTGCACCGCAGGCTCCTTCTCCAACGGGTGTACAGTATATTTTAAAACCCGCTTCAGATCTCAGGCCCTTAACTCTACTCCAGGTCCCACAAGGTTCAGTCATTTTGAACACCCAGCAGCGGGCCCGGCAGCCACAGCAGTGGCTATGTCAGGTGATTCCAGGGCAACAACAGCAGCGGCCCTCCACTTCTCATTTTCAGCAGCCGGTGTCGCAGGGTTCCAGTGCACAAGATTCAACCCGTCAAAACCCAGCCTCATCTGCTCAGCACGCTGTTGTCGTCAACCTCAGTGAAGTGGGAAGAGGCCGAGGCCGCATTCTGCAGGCCCGGGCTGCCGTGTTGTGTCAGCTTGGCTCTGCCCAGAGAAGACCCAGGCAAAACCTTCCCCAGCAGATGGTCCTGCTCTCTGCCGTCCAGCAGCAGCAGCAGCAGCAGCAGCAGCAGCAGCTGCAAGAGCAGCAGCTGCAGCAGCTGCAAGAGCAGCAGCACCAGCAGCAGCAGCAGCTGCAGCAGCAGCTGCAGCAGCTGCAAGAGCAGCAGCAGCAGCACCAGCAGCAGCAGCAGCAGCAGCTGCAAGAGCAGCAGCAGCAGCAGCACCAGCAGCAGCAGCAGCAGCTCCAGCAGCAGCAGCAGCAGCAGCAGCAGCAGCAGCACCAGCAGCAGCAGCACCAGCAGCAGCAGCAGCAGCAGCAGCAGCAGCAGCAGCAGCAGCAGCAGAGTCCAACGCCGCCCTGGCTGGTGCAGTTGAGAATTGTTAAGCACCCAAGGGCTGTGGCAACAGCTCAGCCAGGTGGGGGCCTGCAGACAGCAAGCCAGTCAAAAGGTAAAATGAATGGAGGCCCGCCCAGCACTCCCAACTCCTGAGTCTTGCATTGTGTTCTCTCTTTTGAAAAACTCAAGAGCAGGACTCCAATTAAGTGCAGTTTTTACTTCATTTTTGGTTATTTAATGTGGCAGTATTTTCCACATTGTCAGGTGTGCAAACTTTGTACAGAAACACAGCCTCATGACTTTGACATGGAAGCAAGGAGGTGATTTAATAAACAGGGATTGTTTTGCTTATGTCCTTGCATGGGTGGTGGTGGTGGTTGTTGACATAGTGAGTTCCTTTTCAAATAAGCGTGTTCCTTGTTATAGTTGTGATTTACCATAAAAACAGTCTTAGTTTTCCATCATTCTTAGAAAACGTGATGACCTCTTTCTTTTTATAGTGTTTATAAACAAAATACTAAATAGTTCTGTAGCTCTGTGGAGATTGAAGTGAAGCCTGCTTACTGGCCTATAACTTCCAGAACTTCCTTTTTGCCCATTATTTTAAAAAAAGAATGTTTACGTATCGCTAACTTTTGGGCCCTGTGCCTGAATCCCCATCAGTTCTCAAAGGTGACTAGTGGTGATGAGGAAAATGACAGCTGTGAATCCCCTGATTATCTTAGATGCTATAGATCTTATCTTGTGGGACTGAATAACTTCAAAAAGGCCCACATTAAGTGCTATCATTTACTAAGTACCAGATAAGCATCTCAGTGTTTCACTGGGACCTATTTACCAATACTCTATTTCAGCAGCTGTTTCTTCTACACATTATGCTATAATAAAAATTTAGTCATTTTATTTTATTTTACTACATTATTTCCCCCCAAAAGGAGAACTCTGTTCTTTAAATGTCGAAAAATTTGCCCCTTTTGTCTAATTAAAGTTTTTGCAAGCCTCATCTCAATTTGGCCCAGTTCTAACACTATTCTTACACTATTATTATAACTTTTATCCTTTATCTTTTTTTTTTTTTTTTTAACCATCGGTTATGTTCTCTGACCTTCCAACAGCCATTCTTGTTTTTTTAAGTCAGTGTCCTCTGCCGTCCCTGAAGTCTCACAAGAAGATTTGGCTTCATGTTCTCACTGGATGATTTGAAAACTTAGAGCAATGCTTTGTTTCTGTTACTTTCCAGCTCTCGTGATTTATATTGCCATTTAGAGTTTCTGTCACATCTTCCACCTGGACTCTAAGACTGTGATAGCAAAAACTGAATCTCGCACTTGTTTGTTTGCAAAGAATCCTTAGCACAACATCTTACGCCAAAGTGCTTAACCTGTATTTGCCAGGTACGTGTAATATTCTTAACCGATGTGGTTTAATAGAAGTGGTGCTGAAGTTTTCCTAAGTGTCCAACACATGTAGTTGTAGAACACTGACGAGCAGGGTGGACCCAGGTGTACGTGGCTGAAGCTTACGTCCTCGAATGTCACCCAGTCTCACATCCACAACTGGCAACACTAAATCAAGAAGCATTTCTGATTCTCGGGTGCTCTCTCTCCCAGATCTGGGCTGGCAACGCTGGAAAACAAACTCCTGGGGCGGGGGCTTTTTCAGGCCACCAGCTCCTGCGTTTGGACACTGACTGAACCTCTCCAGGCCGTCCTTGTCCTACAGGTCCGGTCCAGGTCCAGCCCACGTCCAGCCTGAAGACCGCCGCCGCCCAGAGTGATTTTTATTGTAATGTTCTAAATGTATCAAATCCAGAGTAGGCTCAGTTTATGGTTTCTCTAAAACAATAAAACTACAATACCAATAAAGTTGAAATCATGTTATTTTAACAGGATGAACGGTTTTTAAAACTTTTCAGTGAGTTAGAAGTGCATCACATAAAATGTAGCATCTTAACCAATTTAAAGTTGCATGTTCTGCAACAGGTCTCTAGAATTGTTTTCATCTTGCAAAGATGAACCTCCATCCCCACTGAGCACCAACTGCTCCTTTCCCTCTCCCCCAGCCCCTGGCAACCAGCTTTCTAGTTTCTGCTTCTCTGAGTCAGACTGAATGAGATACTTCTATGAGTGCGGTCATACAGTATTTGTCATTTTGTGACTGGCTTCTTTCACTTAGCATGACGTTCTCAAGATTCATCCATGTTGTAGCATGTGTCCGGAAGGTCATAGCTTAGTACAAATGGTTTCACTATGCACCACATAAAGTAAAGCGACCTATGAAGTATAAAAACGTTCATAAGTGTGTACTTTGGTATTGTTTTATTTGGTTGAAAAGATTGGTGCACAATGCATGAGATGCAATTTTTACAAGTTTCTTTGGAAAAAAATGTTAAAATTACCTAAACATGATGCTTGTCACCCTTATGTGGAGGACAGGGGAGACCCCCAAATGGGCGGAAGGATTAGGGCACAGTTGTTAATCTCCAGCCCTTTCAAAAGCTCCCTTGCACTCAGGGCCCCCTGCAGAGCGCAGGTCTCCTTTCCCAGGCTGCAATCACTGGCCTTAGAAAGGCACTTTGGGAAGTCTTAGTCTGTCTCTTTTTAAAAGCGTTTACATGTTTTAGCACTCTAGCTTCTTTGCAGGAAAGTAAATAGCTAAGCATTTGAAAATGAGTTGAATTTGTTTGCCTTTCAGGTGTTGGGACCTTGTTAGATTCTGAGGTGGAATTCACCCCACCCCCCTCTTTCCTTCTTTTCCCTCCCCTGGCTTAGTGATCATCAACTGTGCAGCAGTCCCTGCTCCCTCAGCTCTTTTCTCCTTCTGTGTGTTTCAGTGGGACTCAACAGGTCCCTGAACATTTCTGTTTTCTCTCTCCTTTTCTTTTCATGTAGTTGTAATTTACAGAAGAAGCTACTATTGTGAAGTGTACAATTCAGTGGCATTTCCTATTTTACAGTGTTGTGGTGCCAACACCTCTATTTTGGAAGCATTTTATCACCCAAAAGAAATCTCTATAGCCAGTGAGCACTCGGTTCCCATCCTCCCCTTCCCTAGCCCCGAAAACCACCAGTTTGCTTTCTGTTTCCTTGGACTTGCCCCTCTAGACATTCCCTACAAATGGAACCATACAGTATGTGGTCTTTTGTGTGTGGCCTCTCTCCCTTGGCATAATGTGTTTGAGATTCATCCACGCTGTAACACGTGTCAGGGTTTCTTCGTTTTTTAAATGACTGAAGAAGATCCCGTGGTTTGCATACACTGCATTTTATGCATTCTCCACTGACTTGCATTCAGATTGCTTCCACCTTTTCGCTCCTGTGAATAATGTCGCTTTGAATGTTTGTGTACAGGTATTTGTTTGTGTTCCCTTATGTTTTGCTTAGTCACGACTTTGAAGGGCAGCCTGTCTGCATAAAATTTGTTTTTCTAAGTATACACGTATATTTCTGGGCCATTTGCCCTAACGAGGAGAGGAAATTTGGTCTGGCAGTTGCAGAGATGGTTGACTTCTAAGGACATGTCTAGTATGCCATCTGGGTGACGCTGAGCCCATTTGAGCTTCCTGTAACACATCCTGGACATCTTTGGAAATGGTGCCTGCACTATCGAGAGGTGAACACGTGCAACAATTGCAAGGATGAGTTTTGGTACATATCCTTCTAATGATCCCCACCAAGGTTGGTAATATGATGCAACTGGCACACTAATGAAGAGGAATGAGTATAGCCCTTGAAATAAAATGCCAGAGTATATGTTTATTCCAACAGTTATGTAGGTTGTTTAGGGAGGACTTCCCACATTCCTGGTACTGTTTTAAGCCCTGGGTGGAATGGGGAGAATACAGAGACCAAAGAAAAGTACGATACCTCTTTCGAATCTAGATCTTATTCAAAAGTCATGTAATTTTACACTTCAGCAATTTAAGCTAGATTGCCACTATAACAAAATCTCAATGGGATAATGAATGTTACACATATAAAGATCACTACACAATAGAGAGAATTGGAACCAACACAAGGCTCGCGATTTTAGTGGCTTATCCCCATGCTACAAGTCAGAGGTCAGCACACAGACCAAGGAGATGGTGGAGAGAAGATTCCAGAGAGAAAAGTGTTGCCCTTCCTGTGAAGTCCAGGTAAGTGTATCTGCAAAGTAGTGCGTCCAGTCTTTGTCTTTTCTAATCAGGATGTAAATTTCTTTGGCCTGTAGTTGGAGGTGGGGGAAGGTGCGGTTATGCCGGTCATCACAACCTTTGCATGTGTTCCGTAGATTTAAGTTGGAGCCAGGAGAGTGGATGTCATAGAGATGGAAAACCTCTCCCAAGTCACAGGGCTAGCACTGGGCTGAAGTAAATAAAAACACTGAAACTGGTCTGCGTAGTAAATGTACAGCAAGCAGAGCCAAAGAAAGTTTTCAAAAAGTTCCAAGCTAAATTACACTTATTAATTTGAAGTATATCAGAGATCCAAATCTCAAAAATAGGAGATTTAGCACCCACTGGGGTCAGAGACCCTTTAGCGCACTGCCCTCTCCAGTGCCTCTGGGAAGGCAAGACATACACCTGTCTCTAGTGGGCCCACCATATGGTTGGAGAGACCCCAAGATATATGGTTGAAATGATAGATTATACTTTGTCACTTCAGTATATGTTGCTGTTTGAGGGGAGATAATCACTGACATCTCTGCCATAGTTTGGAACAATTGGAAGAGAGATAATCGGGAGTCAGACAGCTGGACATCAACATAATTGCTTTACACGTGATGCACGTACCTTTGAGGACATAACTTAGATCTGGACCAAGTAGATTTCCTAACACTGCACCCGCATATTAGGGAGATTCCTCCACTCACAGGCAGGGCTGGAGAACCGCAGACCCATCCCCACCCATGGGGCTGGCCCTCTCACTGCGGAGAATAGAGTGGGAAGAACAAGTCCAATCTTACTGTAATGAAGAGCTTCTTAACCCCTGGGCAATAGGCCTCTTTGGCATTTGGTGAAGCATATGGATCCTTTCTCAGAATAATCTTTTCATGTGCATAAAATAAAATATATGCCATTACAAAGGAAACCAATTACTAAAATACAACCCTGAAAGTATAAATTTATGATAAATATGTTTTTTAAATGCACTAAACGATCAGGTTTAGTGGCGTGACTAATAACTACTGTACTTTCAAAGTAGTGATGACACATGACGTTTTGAGATATCTACAATAGTGAAATGTCACATGCAAACATCTGTGATTTCTAGTCGATAAATTTAAATACTATTGTGGGGTTTTTTTTTACCTATATTCATATGCAGAGGAAATGTTCCATTTCAGTTACAGGTCAGAGAAAATAAAGATAGAAGTTTATTAGTTTTCTCATTAAGTTCATGGATGTCCTAAAAGTGTCCACAGAGGATGTCGGCTCGAACCGGCGCCCTGTGAGCATCCCTGTGAGGATAGTGGGCCTGGGCCGCGCATGCCCCCAGCCGCCGCACACTCACTGGCCTGGCGACCCCGGTGTGCCTGTGCGTGCACGAGGCCGCTGGGGGGCCTTGCACAGGCCGCGTACTGCGTTGTGATACCTCACATGCGCCACTGCTTGTTTCGGGACTTCCGTTCACTCCTGGCGCCCTCTTGCGCACGGAGGTGACGCACCTGAGTGAGAGTCCCAGCGAGTTCGGTGCTGGACAGAGAGAGAATTCGGTGCGGGACAGTGTGAGTCCCCATGCTGGAAAGTGCAAATCCCGGCGCCGTATAGTGCGAGGCCCTGTCCAGGACAGAGCGGGATCGGTAACGGACAGTGCAAATCCCGGTGAGGGACAGTGTGAGGCCCTGTCCAGGACAGAGCGAGATCGGCACAGGACAGTGTGAGTCCCGGTGCAGGTCAGTGTGAGTCCCGGTGTGGGACAGTGCAAGGCCCGGTGTGGGACAGTGTGAGTCCCGGCACAGGACAGTGCGAGATCCGTACGGGACAGTGTGAGTCCCGGTGCGGGACAGTGCGAGGCCCGGTGTGGGACAGTGTGAGGCCCTGTCCAGGACAGAGCAAGATCTGTGCAGCAAGTGCGAGGCCCGGTGCGGGATAGTACGAGGCCCTGTCCAGGACAGTGCGAGATCGGTTCGGGACAGTGCGAAGCCCTGTCCAGAGGACAGCGAAATCGGTACCGGACAGTCTTGGTGCGGGACAGTGCAAATCCCGGTGCGGGATAGTGCGAGGCCCTGTCAAGGACAGAGCTAGATCGGTACCGCACAGTGCGAGGCCCGGTTCAGAATAGTCGAAGCCCTGTCCAGGACAGAGCGAAATTGGTACCGGACAGTGCAAATCCCGGTACCGCACAGTGCGAGGCCCGGTGCGGGACAGAGCGAGATCCGTGCGAGCCAGAGAGAGATTGGTGCGGGAAAGTATTTACTTGGCCGCCGCCACCATGGCATCCTCGCAGCTGCGGGTGGCCGTCGTATGCAAGAGCAACCAGAACCGGAGCATGGAGGCTCACCACTTCCTCAACAGACGGGGATTCAACGTCCGGTCCTTCGGGACAGGGACTCACGTGAAGCT
Organism: Rhinolophus sinicus; assembly: GCF_057876585.1. Classification (NCBI taxonomy): domain Eukaryota; kingdom Metazoa; phylum Chordata; class Mammalia; order Chiroptera; family Rhinolophidae; genus Rhinolophus; species Rhinolophus sinicus. The sequence goes on along the minus strand of NC_142518.1, from coordinate 16,681,548 downwards.
TCCAGGACGAACACGGGACAAGCCAAACATTTATGACTTCAGAACCACCTATGAGCAGATGTACAATGATCTGGTTAAGAGAGACGAACACTTCTACAGGCAGAATGGCATTTTGCATATGTTGGACAGAAACAAGCGAATCAAGCCCAGGCCGGAAAGGTTCCAGAACTGCCAAGACCAGTTCGACCTCATCCTCACCTGCGAAGAGAAGGTGTATGACCAGGTAGTGGAAGAGCTGTATTCCAGGGAGCAGGAGACCTGCCAGCCAGTGCACGTGGTTAACGTGGACATCGAGGACAACGAGGAGGAGGCCACCCTGGGGGCGTTTGTCATCTGTAAGCTTTGCCAGTACATTCAGCTCTTGGATGACATGGAGAATGAGATCGATGAGCTGCTGCTGAAGTTGGAGGAGAAGAGCAACAGGTCCTTCCTGCACACCGTCTGCTTCTACTGATGCGGCCTGGGGCCTGGCGGGGCCCCTCCTGAAGCTGTTATTTTGAGCTTCCTTTGGTTAATAGTTTTTCCTTCCAGATATTTGTTTTTAGGTTTAAGGCTTCTAATGGTGAAATGAAGTGTGTGTGTGTGTGTGTGTGTGTGTGTGTGTGTGTGTGTGTGTGTGTGTGTTTTAACTTGAAATGATTGGTGCACAGTGTGTGAGGTGCAATTTTTACAAGTTTGTTTGGAAAAAAATGTTAAAACTACCTAAACATGATGCTTGTCACTCCTATATGGAGGACAGGGGAGACCCCCAAATGGGCGGAAGGATTAGGGCACAGTTGCTAATCCCCAGCCCTTTCAAAAGCTCCCTTGCACTTAGGGTCCCCCTGCAGAGCCCAGGTCTCCTTTGCCAGGCTGCAATCACTGGCCTTAGAAAGGCACTTTGGGAAGTCTTAGTCTGTCTCTTTTTAAAAGCATTTACATGTTTTAGCGCTCTTGCTTCTTCATAGAAAAGTAAATAGCTAAGCATTTGAAAATGAGTTGAATTTGTTTGCCTTTCAGGTGTTGGGACCTTGTTATATTCTGAAGTGGAATTCACCCCACCCCCCTCTTTCCTTCTTTTCCCTCCCCTGGCTTAGTGATCATCAACTGTGCAGCAGTCCCTGCTCCCTCAGCTCTTTTCTCCTTCTGTGTGTTTCAGTGGGACTCAACAGATCCCTGAACTTTTCTGTTTTCTCTCTCCCTTTCTTTTCATGGAGTTGTAATTCACACAAGAAGCTACTATTGTGAAGTGTACAATTCAGTGGCATTTCCTATTTTACAGTGTTGTGGTGCCAACACCTCTATTTTGGAAGCATTTTATCACCCAAAAGAAATCTCTATAGCCAGTGAGCACTCGGTTCCCATCCTCCCCTTCCCTAGCCCCGAAAACCACCAGTTTGCTTTCTGTTTCCTTGGACTTGCCCCTCTAGACATTCCCTACAAATGGAACCATACAGTATGTGGTCTTTTGTGTCTGGCCTCTCTCCCTTGGCATAATGTGTTTGAGGTTCATCCACGCTGTAACACGTGTCAGGGTTTCTTCATTTTTTAAATGAGTGAAGAAGATCCCGTGGTTTGCATACACCGTATTTTCTTTATGCATTCTCCACTGACGTGCATTCAGATTGCTTCCACCTTTTCGCTCCTGTGAATAATGTCACTATGAACGTTTGTGTACAGGTATTTGTTTGTGTTCCCTTATGTTTTGCTTAGTCACGACTTTGAAGGGCAGCCTGTCTGCATAAAATTTGTTTTTCTAAGTATACATGTATATTTCTGGGCCTTTTGCCCTAACAAGGAAAGGAAATTTGGTCTGGCAGTTACAAAGAGATGCGTGAGGAGACAGGTAACCGGTGATTCTCACTCTCTGAATCGAGCTGTGTAATGCGTTGTTGATCCTGTAAAAGAAAGATTTTTGGTTGATTTCTAAGGACATGTCTGTATGCCATCTGGGTGACGCTGAGCCCATTTGAGCTTCCTGTAACACATCCTGGACATCTTTGGAAATGGTGCCTGCACTATCGAGAGGTGAACACGTGCAATAATTGCAAGGATAAGTTCATGCTCCACCTTGGGAATCCACCAGAGGACTGAACTCATTCTCGCCAATTTGATGTACCCCCTCCCTTTTGCACTCTGTTTCTTTTAAGCACTACTCGGAGGCAGACATCAGCTGAACTTGCACTTGAGCAATGTGGCGCTCCCTGCCCAGGCATGCAAATAAGTTCAGTGTTGTTTCAGAGGGCCATCTTGTGGTTTTGGTACATATCCTTCTAATGATCCCCACCAAGGTTGGTAGTATGATGCAACTGGCACACTAATGAAGAGGAATGAGTATAGCCCTTGAAATAAAATGCCAGAGTATATGTTTATTCCAACAATTATGTAGGTTGTTTAGGGAGGACTTCCCACATTCCTGGTACTGTTTTAAGCTCTGGGTGGGATGGGGAGAATACAGAGACCAAAGAAAAGTACGATACCTCTTTCGAATCTAGCTCTTATTCAAAAGTCATGTAATTTTACACTTCAGCAATTTAAGCTAGATTGCCACTATAACAAAATCTCAATGGGATAATGAATGTTACACATATAAAGATCACTACACAATAGAGAGAATTGGAACCAACACAAGGCTCGCGATTTTAGTGGCTTATCCCTATGCTACAAGTCAGAGGTCAGCACACAGACCAAGGAGATGGTGGAGGAAGATTCCAGAGAGAAAAGTGTGGCCCTGCCCGTGAAGTCCAGGTATGTGTATCTGCATAGAGAATTCGTACTTACTTATAAATGGTAGGTTTAAAAGTCCTTTATTCCATTCTAGGTTTCTGTTTTGAGAACATTGGGAGGAAACACTCAACTTTCCTAAGAGACTTCTGTTTATTTCTTAAAAGTAACAGAAACATGTTAGGTTCCTTGATGGACACACCGTCTCCAGGGTCCTAGTCGCGCTTCTCCCATCTTCCAAGTGATACCCATATTGTCTGGTTTGTTTTGTGTGCTGCCTCCTGAAAGCACCTTGACCTCCTGGTCTATTAGTGAAAGCTGAGTTTATTCTTACTGGTAAGGGAGAGGACAACCTTGACAGAGGCTTAGTAGTGTTTCAGGTAGTTAAATATCTTTTTCCCCCTAAAAGCTAATAATGTCATCCTTTGTCTTCAGGACTTCAGTATTTAACTGCAGGGGAAATATCCTTAGCTGTTTTCATTGCGTTTCGAAAAGCACCTAGGCTATAGAGTAAGGGATTTCCCCCCTCTGTTCTCATTATGTGACAAGCAGTGTTCTGTTTCACGTGTTCTAAGTCACTCAGTTCTCCCCAGGACCATGTAAGGGAGGTGTAATTATGCATGAGGAAACAAGGCATTGGGAGCTTAAGTGATTTGCTCAGGGTCAGGCAGCTATGAGGTATTGTTGTGGCGTGGGCCGTGAACGATTCACAAGTCAGGTAGAACTAGAGAAGGAAGGTTTATTAAAGTAAGAGGAGGGTGGGCTGGGCAGAGTCTGCTGGAAACTACTGCAAAGTAGTGCGTCCAGTCTTTGTCTTTTCTAATCAGGATGTAAATTTCTTTGGCCTGTAGCTGGAGGTGGGGGAAGGTGTGGTTATGCCGGTCATCACAACCTTTGCATGTGTTACATAGATTTAAGTTGGAGCCAGGAGAGTGGATGTCATACAGATGGAAAACCTCTCCCAAGTCACAGGGCTAGCACTGGGCTGAAGTAAATAGAAACACTGAAACTGGTCTGTGTAGTAAATGTACAGCAAGCATAGCCAAAGAAAGTTTTCAAAAAGTTCCAAGCTAAATTACACTTATTAATTTGAAGTATATCAGAGATCCTAATCACAAATAGAGATTTAGCGCCACCGTTAAAATCCCCTGTCCTAACAGTATCGGATCCCACTGGGGTCAGAGACCCTTTAGCACACTGCCCTCTCCAGTGCCTCAGGGAGGGCAAGACATAGACCTGTCCCCAGTAACCCCACCATATGGTTGGAGAGACCCCAAGATATATGGTTGAAATGATAGATTATACTTTGTCACTTCAGTATATGTTGCTGTTTGAGGGGAGATAATCACTGACATCTCTGCCATAGTTTGGAACATTTGGAAGAGAGATAATCGGGAGTCAGACAGCTGGACATCAACATAATTGCTTTACACGTGATGCACGTACCTTTGAGGACATAATTTAGATCTGGACCAAGTAGATTTCCTAACACTGCACCCGCATATTAGGGAGATTCCTCCACTCACAGGCAGGGCTGGAGAACCGCAGACCCGTCCCCACCCATGGGGCTGGCCCTCTCACTACGGAGAATAGAGTGGGAAGAACAAGTCCAATCTTACTGTAATGAAGAGCTTCTTAACCCCTGGGCAATAGGCCTCTTTGGCATTTGGTGAAGCATATGGATCCTTTCTCAGAATAATCTTTTCATGTGCATAAAATAAAATATATGCCATTACAAAGGAAACCAATTACTAAAATACAACCCTGAAAGTATAAATTTATGATAAATATGTGTTTTTTAAATGCACTAAACGATCAGGTTTAGTGGCGTGACTAATAACTACTGTACTTTCAAAGTAGTGATGACACATGACGTTTTGAGATATCTACAATAGTGAAATGTCACATGCAAACATCTGTGATTTCTAGTCGATAAATTTAAATACTATTGTGGGTTTTTTACCTATATTCATATGCAGAGGAAATGTTCCATTTCAGTTACAGGTCAGAGAAAATAAAGATAGAAGTTTATTAGTTTTCTCATTAAGTTCATGGATGTCCTAAAAGTGTCCACAGAGGATGTCGGCTCGAACCGGCGCCCTGTGAGCATCCCTGTGAGGATAGTGGGCCTAGACCACGCATGCTCCTAGCAGTCACGTGCTCACTGGCCTGACAACCGTTGTGTGCCTGTGCGTGCACGAGGCCGCCGGGGAGCGTTGCACAGGCCGCGTACTGCGTTGTGATACCTCACGTGCGCCACTGCTTCTGTCTTGGGACTTCCGGTCACTCCTGGCGCCATCTTGCGCGCCGAGGTGTCGCACCTGAGTGAGAGTCCCAGCGAAGTCGGTGCTGGACAGAGAGAGATCGGTGCGGGACAGTGTGTCTCTCGGTGTGGGACAGTGTGACTGTCAGTGTGGGACACTGAGTCCCGGTGCGGGACAGTCGAATCCCAGTACGGGACAGTGCAAGGCCCGGTTTGGGACAGTCCAATTCCCGGTACGGGACAGTGCGAAGCCCTGTCCAGAGGACAGCGAAATCGGTACCGGACAGTCTTGGTGCGGGACAGTGCAAATCCCGGTGCGGGATAGTGCGAGGCCCTGTCAAGGACAGAGCTAGATCGGTACCGCACAGTGCGAGGCCCGGTTCAGAATAGTCGAGGCCCTGTCCAGGACAGAGCGAAATTGGTACCGGACAGTGCAAATCCCGGTACCGCACAGTGCGAGGCCCGGTGCGGGACAGAGCGAGATCCGTGCGAGCCAGAGAGAGATTGGTGCGGGAAAGTATTTACTTGGCAGCCGCCACTATGGCATCCTCACAGCTGCGGGTGGCCGTCGTGTGTCTGAGCAACCAGAACCGGAGCATGGAGGTTCACCACATCCTCAACAGACGGGGATTCAACGTCCGGTCCTTCGGGACAGGGACTCACGTGAAGCTTCCAGGACGAACACCGGACAAGCCAAACATTTATGACTTCAGAACCACCTATGAGCAGATGTACAATGATCTGGTTAAGAGAGACGAACACTTCTACAGGCAGAATGGCATTTTGCATATGTTGGACAGAAACAAGCGAATCAAGCCCGGACCGGAAAGGTTCCAGAACTGCCAAGACCAGTTCGACCTCATCCTCACCTGCGAAGAGAAGGTGTACGACCAGGTAGTGGAAGAGCTGTATTCCAGGGAGCAGGAGACCTGCCAGCCAGTGCACGTGGTTAACGTGGACATCGAGGACAACGAGGAGGAGGCCACCCTGGGGGCGTTTGTCATCTGTGAGCTTTGCCAGTACATTCAGCTCTTGGATGACATGGAGAATGAGATCGATGAGCTGCTGCTGAAGTTGGAGGAGAAGAGCAACAGGTCCTTCCTGCACACCGTCTGCTTCTACTGATGCGGCCTGGGGCCTGGCGGGGCCCCTCCTGAAGCTGTTATTTTGAGCTTCCTTTGGTTAATAGTTTTTCCTTCCAGATATTTGTTTTTAGGTTTAAGGCTTCTAATGGTGAAATGAAGAGTGTGTGTGTGTGTGTTTTAACTTGAAATGATTGGTGCACAGTGTGTGAGGTGCAATTTTTACAAGTTTGTTTGGGGAAAAAAATGTTAAAACTACCTAAACATGATGCTTGTCACCCCTATATGGAGGACAGGGGAGACCCCCAAATGGGCGGAAGGATTAGGGCACAGTTGCTAATCCCCAGCCCTTTCAAAAGCTCCCTTGCACTTAGGGTCCCCCTGCAGAGCCCAGGTCTCCTTTCCCAGGCTGCAATCACTGGCCTTAGAAAGGCACTTTGGGAAGTCTTAGTCTGTCTCTTTTTAAAAGCGTTTACATGTTTTAGCACTCTAGCTTCTTTGCAGGAAAGTAAATAGCTAAGCATTTGAAAATGAGTTGAATTTGTTTGCCTTTCAGGTGTTGGGACCTTGTTAGATTCTGAGGTGGAATTCACCCCACCCCCCTCTTTCCTTCTTTTCCCTCCCCTGGCTTAGTGATCACCAACTGTGCAGCAGTCCCTGCTCCCTCAGCTCTTTTCTCCTTCTGTGTGTTTCAGTGGGACTCAACAGGTCCCTGAACTTTTCTGTTTTCTCTCTCCCTTTCTTTTCATGGAGTTGTAATTTACATAAGAAGCTACTATTGTGAAGTGTACAATTCAATTTATTATTTTACAGTGTTGTAGTACCAATATAAACTCTACACATAAATGAGTAGATATACATAAATGCCAGGTTAAGAACAATGAAGTTTTTTATCCAACTTTTATGTAAGAGTGTGATATTATGAAGGGTTTTATTTTAAGCAAAAAATAAAAAAATCTTTATGGTACATTTCCCCCAATATATCTCTGTCTTTGATTGTGCATTCCCTCTCTTTCTCCCCCACCTGTCTGGAATGTAGAAATACTTGACTATAGCTCTGTTAAAAAAAAAAAGTCCATGGACCTCAGGTTAGGAATACTTGGTCTAATGGAAGCCCCTTTCCTGCAAACAGAAGTAGGTAATAAGCATCATCTCGAGCCATATATATTATATGAGCGAGACGATAGGTGATGATCAAGTTTGCTGAAATTGTACATAAGTGGCCAGAATATTGAATGGTTATCACAGCAGCTTGGAAAGGAGTTGCTTACAATGCATGCATTATTCATTCAGTTTTTTTAAATGGCCCTATTCATAGTTAGTGTTAACTCAATTTTCAAGTGAGAAAACTGGCAGGTTTATGTAACTTGTCAAAGATCACACACTTCCAATTTATAGAGGGTCCACGATTTGAATCTAGATAGTCTGGCTCCAGAACCCAAGGTCTTAAGCAGTAAACTAAAACTGCTTAATAAGTTTAGAGGGCTAGCCTAGGAATAACTAGGGCTAGGTCTAACTACTGTTTATAAGGTTATTTCCCGGCCTGCCTGGTGGCTCAGGCAGTTGGAGCTCCATGCTCCTAATGCCGAAGGCTGCGGGGTTCGATTCCCACATGGGCCAGTGGGCTCTCAACACAAGGTTGCTGGTTTGACTCCTCGACTCCCTCAAGGGCTGGTGGGCTCTGCCCCCTGCAACTAAGATTGAACACGGCACCTTGAGCTGAGCTGCCGCTGAGCTCCCAGATGGCTCACTTGGTTGGAGCGCGCCCTCTCAACCACAAGGTTGTGGGTTCAACTCCTCGACTACCGCAAGGGATGGTGGGCTTTGCCCCCTGCAACTAACAACGGCAACTGGACCTGGAGCTGAGCTGTGCCCTCCACAACTAAGATCGAAAGGATATCAACTTGACTTGGAAAAAACACACTGTTCCCCAATAAAGTTTTGTTCCCCTTCCCCAATAAAATCTTTTTTAAAAAAAGGATTATCAAAGAAAACAAATTTCAAAAAACAAGTTATTTACATAGGAAAATACATATTAAAAAATCCTTAGAAGTCAACCCTTCCATAAATTGGACTTTCTCCATAGAGATCAGGGATTATTGAACACCCTGTAATTGCCAGTTACCCACTGTATTAAAATAAGCAGAATTATCCAATGTGACCTCATTCTGGCTTGCTGTGCAGAGCAGAGTATGGAGGGAGTCTCCCGCTTAACTCAGGTATTTGACAGGAGGGCACGTGACTTCTAATGGGCTCTGTTGAGAACTGTGAAGGGTACAAGACTTTACCTGCTTGAAAGCTAATAAGTTGGTTTGTCTCAGTTTCATGGATGCCAGCAGAAGATACAGGAATATTGGGTCAGAGACAAAGGACTGTATTACTCATAGCACAACAGGCAGCATGAGCTTCATGTTTGCATTGGTTCCCTCTACTCCTAAGTCCCATGGTGTCAACACAGAGATGGGCCCAAGTGGATGCTGCGTAAGCAGTGAATGTGTGTCACAGGGGAGGAACCCACACTTAGGAAATACCAATATTTTAAAGGGGGCTGCAAGTAAACCTGTCAAAATTCTACTCTAGAGGGAGACACTATCTTTATTACATCCATAAATAAATTTGTCTTTGGCTCCATAGGGAGACTCTATCTCCTAAGGCTGCTCACTATATGAACTTCCGGGAAAGTTAGTCTAAAATAAAAGCTGTCAGTGTCTTTGCTCACAAGACATGCAGAAACAAGAGAAACCCATGGAGAAGTGTCTCCGAACAGCCTTCCAGTGCCCGCAGCTAGAATTCCCAGACAACTCCTTTAAATAGCTACAGTCCAACTCCAGACTGCCTGGCACCCAAGCAGTTTGTATTGATAAGGTCCCCTCATTGATAAGGTCCCTTTCTCAGGCTCATTCTATAAAAGGAGAGCAATAAGGTGCAAGTTCCTCTATGGGAACATGGACCCACATATGTATGCAGGAGGGTGCAGTGGCACCTGCACTCTTCTCTAATGGATGACGAGAAGAAGGTGACGAGAAGAAGGCTTTCCCTTCTCTTGCTACCCTGGCCTTCTAAGTTTTCCTTTCCCCCAATAAAACCGATGACTGAATTCATTTGAGGCCCTGGTGCATGACAGGTGAGACCCAAATGGTCTCAGTACCAGTAGATAAAGAAAAATAACAAAACATCTAAGAGCTCTCAAGCAGCCAGAAGGAGGAAATTAAATAGCACAGGCACCCAGCAAAACAGAATTACTAGAGGAGACAGATCACAACTTTAAAAAACAATAAAACTAGGATTTACAGAGATTCAAATACAGCATTAGGATGACCAACTGTCCCGATTTACCTGGGGCTGAGGGAGTTACAGGGACATAGGACTTCCAATGCTAAAACCAGGGAAGTCCTAGGTAAACCAGGAGAAGCTGGTTACCCTATATACGCACACCTCTTCTCATACATACAATTTCTGTAACTAGATGCCATGATTTCAAACTTAAAAATACGTTAGATGAATTAAAGGAAAGGATGGCTACGGTTACAGCCGGAGTTAGTATTCTGGGTGAAGGGGAAGAAATATCTCAAAGCATAATATCTCAAAAATGCAGAACTCATAGGAAAAAAGAGTGTTGGAGGATAGCTCTAGGAGACATAACAAGCAAAAACAGAAGATCAAGGAGGAAAAAAACTGATGGAGAAGCATAATTAAGAAAGTAATAAACGAAAATTTCCTTGAACAAAACAAAGAGCTAAGTTTACAGATTTAAAAAGTGCACCAAGCCGTTATGGAAGGCAGTGTGGAGGTTCCTCAAAAAATGACGAACAGAATTACCATATGACCCAGCAATCCCTCTCCTGGGTATCTACCCAAAAAATCTGAAAACATTTATCCATAAAGACACGTGTGCTCCAATGTTCATTGCAGCTTTATTTACGGTGGCCAAGACATGCAAACAACCAAGATGTCCTTCGATAGATGAATAGATAAAGAAGTTGTGCTATATATACACCATGGAATACTATTCGGCGGTAAGAAAAGATGATATAGGAACATTTGTGACAACATGGATGGATCTTGAGAGTATAATGCTAAGTGAAATAAGTCAGACAGAAAAAGCAGAGAACCATATGATTTCACTGACATGTGGTATATAAACCAAAAACAACAAAAGAACAAGACAAATGAGACACAAAAACTCATAGACACAGACAACAGTTTAGTGGTTACTAGAGGATAAGGGGGGTGGGGGTGGGAGATGAGCGTAAGAGGGGTCAAATATATGCTGATGGAAGGAGAACTGACTCTGGGTGGTGAACACACAATGGGATTTATAGATGATGTAATACAGAATTATACACCTGAAATCTATGTAATTTTACTAACAACTGTCACCCCAATACATTAAAAAAAAAAAGTGCACCAAGTTCCCAGTAGGTTCCATGACACTTACAGTAGGTAATTTATACATAACAGTAGATTAAATTACTGTCCAACAAATATTGATTCCCTCCCCTTTATCTAACATGAACGAGCAGATTGTACTTCCCTAACCCTTGGCTTTAAGTTGTCAGTGTGACTCACTTTGGCCAATGGACTGTTATGCATGTGATAAAAGCAGAAGTTTGAATTATACCTGCATGGTGTGCTCCCTGTCCTGTGCTTCTGCTTTCTGCCATGAGGAGAGCATGCTTTGGGAGGCTCCTGATCTGAGGAGGATGAAAAAATATACCAAAGATCTGCACCCAACCTAAATCTCAAAGTCAAACCCAGCCTAGATTTGTAGATGTGTGAGTGATCAATAGATGCTTATTGTTTTTTTAAAATACATCCTAAATTTATATTTGTCAGAGTGAATATTTAAAATTATTTAAAGGAAAGGGGAGACAAAGAAGACAGACTCTCGGACTATCCTATCCATTTGAGCTCACGCGTGCCAGTGGGATGGGCATACTTAAATGAGAGGCAGGAGCGGGTGTGTTGGCTGTAGCCTCTGAATTCGCAAGATTTAGGCCTTCCAGAAAGTTGGGGAGACTTGGTGATATGGGAGCCCCCTCACTATAGAAATTTTAAGTCTCCTTTTCCCTAGTTTCTTAGCTCTTTAGCCCCTGGCTTTGCTTACTCTTCTAATCAGTTTCTGAATCCAAGACTAAAGATTGCTCCTCAGAATGTCTCTCATCCCTGCTTCAGATAACTACTTAAAAGCCTGTGACTTCCCAACATCCCCCTAGCCATTCCAGACACCTCCCCACCCCCAGGCCAGTATACTTGTTGATTATAATCATTGAAGCCTAAAGTTCTTTCCAACCCATTTTGGGCCCAGCTCCTAGACAACTGAGGCCACCTAAATGACTGAATTGCCACAGGCTCTATAGAGCTAACGGATTTAGTCATTAAAATCAATTTTTCCTCATTCAGGGGTCTTGGGGATACAGAGGATACCCCAGCAAGATTGCCAGTGGCAACCAAAGAAGCCAATGTGGTCTTCCAGGCGGATCTCGAGATCCTTTCCTTTCATCTGAGATCAGATAGGGTGAGAGTTCTGTGAATCCCCCAGTAGGTACGGACAGCTCTATGCCCCTGCCCAGCAGGAAGCAGATACAGAGAAGACCTTCTGTCCCTCAACTTCCCATAGAGATTTTATGGGGATCACATCTCTCAAGGGGAAAACAAGGCAGGCAGTTAGAGATAGACATCGGGTCTCTGCATTACCGCCCAAAATACCTCCCCTCTCTGTCCAAAACTTCCCCTTCTCACTGTAATTATCTACCCCTATGAGGAAACAAATGGGTACAAAATACCCAACTAGATTAGACCAGTCACTCACACCTGCACAGTAAAGGCCACAATGGCCTTTGTTTCACCTGCGCCTCATTATACCATCATTATAATATCATACATATGCCAGGAAGTTCATTATAACACACTGAATTCTAGGAAAGAACATGCACAGTCTAAAAAGATGAGGTAATAGCCTCTTGTCAATCACAGGAGTCAATCAAGTGGTCTCACACCTGGAAAGGAACAGCCCATTCTAGAGAAAAAGGGATAAAAACTCCAAGTCCTCCCCAGTCAGTCCCTTTTTTGAGCCCGGGCCTTGGCCCTTTGGCCCCCCCTTTTTTTTTGAGCCTCTTCTTTTGCTCAGCCCGCTCCACACATTTTGGAGTGTACTAGCCCTTTTAATAGTGGCCCTTAAGCCACTGCTTTCTACTCAGGCCCGCTTCTATTTCTTTAAAGTGTACCTTTTCTTCTCATAAAATGCTTTTTCGCCACTTTATCTCGGTATCGCGTTCAATTCTTTGCTTCAGACGCCAAGAACCTGGATATAGGGGGAGAACATTGGGAGGCAGAGCCCCGCTGCGTAGCTCCTCCGAGAACATCTGCATCTGTGGCTGTTCCTCTTTGCTCAGCTCTCCCCACTCACCCTTCAAAACAAAACTGAACATGTGTCTTGGAGAGGGAGAGCCCCAGCAAGGGCGCAGAGAGCGCACCTGGAGAAGAGGGGCTGGCAACCCTCGGGAACAAGGCTGGGGTCTATCATGCAGGGTGTCATGCAGGGTCTCTGGTCCTGCTCCCTGCATAAAAACGTAGGACATGGTGAGGCCAAAAAGGAACACCCATGGAGCCACAGATAGGGGAGTCATACCGCTATATTCTCTATATTCTCGCTGGCTGCTGGGGGCGAGACACATGCAGTAGGATCCAGAGGATCGTAGTGCGCCATTCACTTTTTTCTGCCTGCCAACCAACCAACCAATCAACACAGCCCGGGCAGTTACAGCAGTAGCCAATTGGCTAACCGGTTACAGCTGACGGCCAACCAATCACAGTTGATGTTCATTCACTACCCGAGCCAGTACCTCCCCAAGCCAGGCCGAGAGACTGCTCTCTGGGACTCTGTCCCCATAGGTCCCTGCCGGGCGCCCTTGCCCTACTGCTTTTCAGGGGCTCCATTGACCATAAGTCCGTGCAGGCCGCCACCGTAGGTCAGCTCCTTGTGTACAGCAGTGGCGGCTGCAGAGCAGTCACACACGATCGCTGAAGGCTCCGGCCATGGGCAGGCGGAAATCGAATGTGGGCACCAGGCCGGCAGTGGAGTAGGGAGCCATGAAGGCCAAGTCGCTGCGGAGTAGGCGAGGCACAGGGGGCTGAGGCCGAGAGGCGCAGCCCGCGGGTAGGCACCCGCGTCAGCGCCGAAGTGACTGGCGTTGGGCTACGGTGAGAAGGCCAAGTGGCTGCTCAGCGAGCCCAGCACCCCAAGAGCCATGGCACTGACCAGCAAAGGTCTGGTGCGGGGATGCAGCGGGCCAGCCTGCAGCGGTGCAGGCAGGCTGCCGCCCCCTTCCCGCCCCCCACCCCCACCCCACCCCCCGCATGCAAGGGTGTCGACACAGCCTGGGCACCAGTCCTCTGCAGCTGCTACTGCACCCACGGCGGCCTTATCAGGGGGTGCGGCAGGTCTGGGGCTGAGGCCAGCTGCCAGGACCCCAAGGTAGTGGTTCAGCACTTGCTCGATCGCCTGCATTATGTCACCACCGCAGCCCTGCAACACCAGCTCCAGGATGCCTCACCAGTGGCCCGGGAAGACGCGCATCAAGATGTCCAGCGGTGTCCACTGCCATGGACCTGGGCCTCCGTCCAGCCCTGGTGCGGGCACGGTCTCACCATCTTGTCCGCTTCCAAACCGGATTCCGAGCCCAGAGGGCTAGCCGGACCTGGGCTGTTGTCCTCACCACCACCTCCGGGGCCAGCGCTGCCTGGGTAGCTGCTACCTGCCTCCTTGGAGGCCCAGCACAGGTGTGACCCTGAAAAGGACTTGCCGTTGCCATTCTCAGAGCCCGAGCCCAGCCGCACCTCCAGAGACCATATCCCGGGACCAAGTAGTCTGCACTGTCGGGTGATAAGGGCTTCCCTAGTGGCGGTAGTGGGCTGCCCGGGAGGCCTGCCTGAAGCAGCATCTTGGTTAACACGTAAAACTTCTGTAACTTGACCTCTGAGCTCCCGGTGTCCACTGCGCCGCCTCCGGTCCCCGCTGGCGCTGCGGCTCCGAGCCACCCCACCCCCACCCCACCATTGGGTGGCACACACAGAGCCGAAGACCTTGGAGGCGGGTTGTGGAGGGATGATGCAGTTGGTGGTGTCCAGTACCAGACCCTCCAGAGTACCGTACAGCAGCTGTAGCTCCCACGCCTCCTTCTCTTCCTGCGCCTGTTGCCTCATGCAGTGGTTGCGGTAGCACACACACTTCAGGGTCCGCGGGTACCTATCTGCGGCTGGCAACAACAGTGGCGGCACCCGCTGGTAGCCAGCCACCCACCACGCTCACGGGTAGTGAATCAGCCGCCTCCCAGATGCTTACTGTTTAACGCCAATGAAATGTTTGTGGTAGTTTGTTACATAGCATTATTGTGACAACAGCTGATATACATACTTAGGCATACCTTGGTCAAATTTTAAATCTCGAATGAAAAATAAATTTCAAGTTTCCAATCAGAAAGAATAAGTTATCTACAAATGAAAAGTAAGATGACTATTGGACTTCTCTTATACAAAACTAGAAGTCCTAGATGCTAGAAGATGATACTGAATGTAAAGGACTGTGACCGAAGAATCTCATACCCAGCCAGTATTTCATTCATCTATCAGCGTGAAAAAGAAAATATTTTTAATTTTTTAAGAATTAAAAAAACTTTAACAACCACATGACCTATTTGAGAAAAATACTCAAGAAATTCTGACCAAGCAACAAATGAGTAAAAACAGAGGCCTCAAGTACTGAAGTTTAAATTAAGCAGATAATGATTGTAGTTTTAAAAATATGTAATATGGAGTTACAATTGCGTTCTCTGAGTTCCTATATCCTTGCCAGCGCCTCCCGGATGTCCTCCCAGAACTGCAACCCAACTGCCGCCAGTGTTGCCACAGCCGGTGAAGGAGCCAAGCCTAGCAGAGGCACCGCACAGAGCCTCATGGGCAAGAAGTTACAGCAAGAGCCAATGACCCTCATAATGTCTGGCGACAAAGGAATTTCTGCCTTCCCTGAATCAGATAACCTTTTAAAATGGGGGTGGAGGGAGCATCCATGGAGCAGCTGGCACAGTATATGAAGACCTGAGGTATAAGATCTCCCTAGAGTTCCGCAGTGACTACCCCTACAACGTGCCCACAGTGAAGTTTCTCACGCCCTGCTATCACCCCAACGTGGACACCCAGGGTAACATCTGCCTGGATATCCTGAATGACAAGTGGTCTGCCCTGTATGAAGTCAGGACCATCCTGCTTTCCATCCAGAGCTTGCTAGGAGAACCCAACATTGATGGACCATTGCCGAGCTCTGGAAAAACCCCACAGCCTTTAAAAAGAAACCTTCCCAAAGCAGGTCTCCAGCCAAGAGCCCTGACCCGGGCTGTCCAGCCTCTCTCATTGTGCTATCTTTTTTTTCCCTTAGATGGTCTATCCCTGATTTCTGTATAGGACTCTGTATCTTCAGCTGTAGTGTCGTATTTGTTTAGTTTCTGTTTTTAAATTAAGTCTCTGGTTAAGTCCCTGTACTGAATATATTAAATAAATACATCTTGGGGTTTTTTTTTGTTTGTTTGTTTTTTTACAAAAAATATACTAATGTAGTTTCATCTAAAACAATCATAAATGAATGTCTTGGAATATGTAATATGAGCACTAGATAAGGATTCTTAAAATAAATGAGGTTGCTGCAAAGGCAATTTTAATAATAATCTAGAACTAAATTAGTTCAGAAAAACCTAGGCATTGGATGTGGTGAGCATGGAGGTGGAGTAGGGAAAGAGCATTTGAAACTTCTCAACTAGGGCGAGAAGGGCACGGGAAATGCAAACAGTCTAATCATCTCATCTTATTGGGGTAGGGGACACAAAGAAAAAGACTGTCTTGGTGATAAAATAGTCGAGGTGGCTTATTTTCAAATAACGATAACAAAATATGCAATCGATTAAGAATACCAGAGAATAGCTCTCGCCAGTCACTGGTGCCTGAGTGGTTCACACCTCACTTCTCTCCCAGCCGAAGCCCTAAACCCGGGGGACTAGAGCCAGAATCGGTGACTGTGTTCTGAGGCATGCTGACAGCCCTCGACTACCACAACCCTGCTGGCTTCAAATACAAAGATGAAACAGAATTTAGAAACTTTATTGTTTGGCTTGAAGACCAGAAAATCAGACACTACAAGATTGAAGACAGAGGTTAATTTAAGAAACATCCACAACAGTGACTGGCCCCAGTTCTTTGAAAATTATCTCAGAGATGTTCATTGTCCTTTCAAGATTCAAGATCGACAAGACACAATTGACTGGTTTCTTGGTTTAGCTGTTAGACTTGAGCATGGAGATAATGCTGAAAAATACAAGGACTTGGTACCTGATAATACAAGAAATGCTGACAATGCAGCTAAAAATGCAGAGCCATTGATCAATTTGGATGTAAATAATTTTGATTTTAAGGCTGGTGTTAATGGCTTTGGCTAACCTTCAGATTCAGCCTCAGGATGATTACCTGGTGATGCTTAAGGCAACTCACATTTTGCAAAAACAAATCAAACAAAAGAGGGCTTGCCTGTTGCTTTAGACAAGCATATTCTTGGTTTTGGCACAGGAGATGCAGTTCTTAATGAAGCTGCTCAAATTCTGCGATTGCTGCATAGAGAAGAGCTCAGAGAGCTACAGGCAAAAGTTAATGAAGCCATAGTAGCTGTTCAGGCAATTATTGATGATCCAAAGACAGACCGCAGACTGGGGAAAGTTGGAAGATGAACACTTTAGGATTTCAGCCTCTCACCTACTTAGTACAATTGGGAACCATGTACACTCTGGCATGTGTTTGGAAATCAAATGTCACATTTTCGAGGGAAGAGTCCCAGAAAATTTACTATGTTATAGAGATTTATCGTCATTGCTTTTTCTTTAGTAAATTTTGGGAAAGTGAAAAAAAAAAAAAAAAAAAAGAATACCAGAGAATAATAAGTTGCCATTAAAAGAATGGAAAAGTACAATGGAATGTCCATATTAGTAAGAACAAAAAAATAGGATAGCAACTTAATAAAAGTAGCAAAAATAAGGAAAAAGTGGGTGGCCAGTTTGATCAGTGGTTAGAACGAGGTGCTCATAACACCAAGGTCGCCGGTTCGAGTCCCACATGGGCCAGTGAGCTGCACCTTCCACAACTAGAGTGAAAACAATGATTTGACTTGGAGCTGAGCTGCGCCTCCACAGCGAGATTGAAAACAACTTGACTTGGAGCTGATGGGTCCTGGAAAAACATTGTCCCCCAATATTCCCCCAATTAAAAATACATAAATAAATACATAAATAAGGAAAAAGAAGAACCATCAAAGTAAAATGATACAGCATAAATACAATATAGAAGGAATAAAATCAAGTACAGTTATACGATGTTTCTGTCAATGATGGACCACATACATGATGGTAGTCCCATCAGATTATACTGTTATAGCCTAGGTGTGTAGTAGGTTATACCACTTAGGTTGTGTAAGTACATTCTATAATGTTTGCACGAGGAAATCGCCTAATGACACATTTCTCTACGTTTCCTTGTCGTTAAGCAATGCATGTCTATATATCAGTCTTACATGATAATTTATAAGAAACAAAGAGCTAGCAGGTCGATATCATGAAAAACAGAAATGGCAATATTATTATCAGGAAAGGAGGAATTGAAGATGAAAGAACCTACAAGAGACTGAAGAGGGATGCTGTGCAATAACAAAAGGTACAAATTTAAAAAGCAAGTGTCAAAAACTGATATGTCTCCACAATATAGCAGCTAACTATACGAGGTGTGATAAAAAATACAGTGAATGTTTAATGTAAAAAAAAATTATTACAGTAAAAGACACATTGCCATTAATCCCCCTCAAAATACTCCCTCACACTTATCCCACTGTTTTTGCCACTTTTTGAAGCAGATCTGAAAGTCTTCTTTCATGTCTTTAGTTGTGCTGTCGTGGCTGCCTCACTGTCCTGAATCATTTTGACTTTGGGGAAGAGGCAGAAGTCGCACGGTGCCAGATCCAGTGAATAAGGTGAATGAGGACACACCATAATATTTTTATTTGAGAGAAATTGCCATACCAGAAGTGATGTGTGACACAGGGTGTTGTCCTGATGGAGGATAAAATAAAGATGCTCACAAAAGAAGACTTCCAGAACTGCCACAGAAAGTGGCAAGAGCAATGGGACAAGTGTGTTTGAAACAAGGGGGAATATTTTGAGGGGGATTAATGGCAATGTGTCTTTTACTGTAATAATTCTTTTTAAATTTAAACATTCACCATATGTTTTGATCATACCTCATAAAATGAAAGCCTAGGATTGAATCTTGAAAGATGCCAGCATTTATGGGTTGGGAAGAAAATAAGCTGGAATGGGCTTTTGAGAAGGAGTGGTCAAGGAAGAAGAAAAAGAGCGGGAAGGTGGGTGATGATAATTTCTGGAAGTCCCAACCAAAATACAGGTAAAGGTGACCCCAGCAACAGTGGTCAGACAGACTCTCCACCCAGGGCCAGCTCCAGGATCAGAAAAGACAGGACCTGGGTGATAATATTCCCTTCCCCACAGGCAGGCTGTGGGATGCCAGCCATTTCACAAAGCCCACCTTTCGCCTGCATCTGCAATTTGTAAGATTGTAATTGAGATGCACAGTGCACAATTAAGTTCTTTTATCTAAATGTGAGTTTTGTAGGCTTGAAGTGTTGTTAAGAAAGGAGCAGCTGCCCCAATGTATGGGTGATACTGTGGAACACACCAGTATGTAGAAATAAAAAGAGGGTGCCCATTATTTCCCATTAAAAGAGGCATTTAACTTCCTGATACTTAAAAAGTCAGCCCATGTTAAGACACTATAATGTTTCTGACCCACTAAAGATCCCCTTTTCTATTGACTAATCAGGAATCTACACTTATTATCAAATTTTAGCAACAATTTTAGGGAATGTTTTTCTAATATCTGTAGGAAATACAACTGTTTGATATTGGCAAATACAGGTTAAATCCCATTTCTATGCCATAAGCTGTGCAGAACTTGCAGTTTTCAGTTATAGTGATCTGTGGCAACTAGTCAATTCTCTAAACAATACTCTCACTCTGCCCCTCTTGACACACACACACACACACACACACACACACACACACACGGGCTCTTTTTTCTGGAACAGGCAGTAAATTATGAAAGAAAAATAATGCACTGCACACACTACAGATCTGATCAAGATGCCATTTACCTTGGATTTCTACCTCTTCCTAGTCTTCAAGCTGTTGCTGGCATTTCCAATATGTTAGGGAATTGGGGCAGGAGGATAAAATGTAGCTGACCAGGTTTGAACAGGAGGCGGGAAATAAAAGGGCAGTTGATGTCCCAAACACCTCTTGCCCTGGTTGGGGGAACTGGGGAGATGTTATTAAAGGGTACAAACTTACAACTAGAAGATGAAGAAGTTCTGGAGATCTCATACACAGCATCATGATTATAGTCAATAGCACTGTATTGTAGACTTCAAAATTGCTAAGAGACTAGATCTTAAATGTTCTCACCACAAAAAATAAATGATAATTATGTGATGTGATGGAGGTATGAGCTAAAGCTACTGTGGCAATCATATTGCAATATATAAATGCATCAAATAAACACATACATCTTAAACTTACACATGTCAATTTTATCTCAATTTTTAAAACAAAGTTTTAAAAAAACTTTCACTGAGAACATTTGAAAATGGCTAATAGCATTCACTTGGAATTTTCCTTGAAACAAATATAATCAAAATCTACAGCCCCGCTACCCAAAGCATGGTCTCCTAACCAGCAACATTGGAAGGCCAAGGGCTCCCGTTAGAAATGCAGACTCTCAGACTACATCCCAGACCTGCTAAGTCAGAATCTGCATTTTGCCAAGGCCCCCAGTAGGTTTGTGAATTGCCACTACGGGAAACCTGGAGAACTAACAAAGAGCAGAGTCCCAGGCTTGCTCAGGCAAGCTTGACCTCTGCATTTTTAACAAGTTCCTCAGGTGTCTCTGATGCCAGCCAAAATTTGAGCACCACTGCATGAGAGCTGTGCTGTTCAATACAGTAGCCATTAGCCACATATGGCTATTTACATTTAAATTACTTAAAATTGAACAAGATTGTGGGGCAGCTGGATGGCTCAGTTGGTTAGAGCGTAAGCTCTCAACAGCAAGGTTGGCGGTTCAATGCCCTCCATGGGATGGTGGGCTGCACCCCCTGCAACTAAAGATTGAAAATGGCAACTGGACTTGGAGCTGAGCTGCACCCTCCACTAGACTGAAGGACAACAACTTGGAGCTGATGGGCCCTGGAGAAACGCACTGTTCCCCAATGTTCCCCAACAAAAATTAAAAAAATAATTGAACAAGATTAAAAATTCAGTCATGCTAGCCACATTTCAGGGCTCAAATGAGAGCCACATGTGGCTAGTGGCCAGTCTATTGGACGACGCAGGTATAACATTTCCATCATTGCAGAAAGTTCTGTTGGACAGCAGCGGTCTGGTTCGTTCCCAATCTTGGCTACATATTAGAATCACTGAACATAGTTTTTTTTGTTAATTTGTTTTCAATTTTAATACATAGTGCTGATTTTAGGCCTCATCCTACAGGCATTTTATCTTCATAGAAACTTTCTATTATTGGATATTCAGGTTAGTTTCCATTTCTCATTCATTAATGAGTTTTTAGGTCTGCAAAGTTGCTCAGTGTTCAAGTAGAGGCTTAAGTGAGATAAATTGCTCTGCCTAACAAAGTGGGAGGCTTTTTTGATGTCATTTTGGAGTTTGGGTGTTTGGAGATTTTTTGTTTGTTTTCTGGTGGGCTGCAGAGAAGAGAAAGAATTAAGTAGGGCAGTGCTGTGGGCTTGGTCCTGGAGTTGGTGACCGGCTTCAGTGAGACGATCATGGCAGCTCGGACTGGTCAGAGGGCCCTGAGAAAGATGGTCTCGGTCTCGGGTTGTCGTCCAAAGTCAACGACAGCAGCTGGAGCCCCCAATCTGGCACAGGGGCCTGCGCGGAATGTCAGATATTTAGCTTCCTGTGGTATACTGATGAGCAGAACTCTTCCACCAAATACTTCAGTGTTGCCTAAGGAGATATATGCAAGAACTTTCTTCAAAGTAGCTGCACCATTAATAAGCAAAAGAATATTCAGAGAGGAAAATTATTGGATACTCTATGCAGGAAATGTATGATGTCGTATCAGGAATGGAGGATTACAAGCATTTTGTTCTGTGGTGCAAAAAATCAGATATAATATCAAAGAGATCTGGATACTGCAAGACACGATTAGAAATTGGGTTTCCACCTGTGTTGGAGCGCTATACATCAGTAGTAATCTTGGTGAAACCACACTTGGTAAAGGCATCCTGTACCGATTGGAAGCTTTTCAATCATTTGGAGACTGTTTGGCATTTTAGCCAAGGTCTTCCTGGCTACCCGAGAACTTGTACCTTGGATTTTGCAATTTCCTTTGAATTTCGCTCACTTCCACACTCTCAGCTTGCCACATTATTTTTCGATGAAGTTGTGAAGCAGATGGTAGCTGCCTTTGAAAGAAGAGCATGTAAGCTGTATGGTCCAGAAACCAGTATACCTTGGGAATTAATGCTTCATGAAGTTCATCACACGTAAAGAGAAAAAAGAACTGGAACTGGTCACCTACTTGTAATTTTAGTTTATTCACTTTTAGAACATGCTTTTATCATTTGTTTGCAGAGGTCAGAAAGCACTCGTTCAACCCAGCTTTGATGATAAACCTACACCATTGAAAATTTGCACTTGGAATATGGAACCACGTGTACATAGAATTCAATCAAGCATAATTCAAACTAATGTGTACAGTAGCATATTTACAATAATGGGACATCATCGCTATTGCTAGAATACCGACATCACTCTTCTGAGCAGAAACTGAAACTGTAAATTTAAACCTTTTAGTTCCATTACCTAAAAGAGGTTAGTTGAGATACTCACCCAGTATATATTATGTTAACTATATCACGTTTAAGTTATTAAATTCAGACTATTTATAACTTATTGTCATAGGCCGGCCTCATGGGTTAGGATATTTGAGTAATCATCAGATACTTACAGTAAAAGCTTTGACTTAAAAATTCTATTAATGAAGGTTCCCTGGCACTTTTCTAATTTTTAAAATTGTTCTTATGGGAAGTGGTAGGTAATTCAATGCTATAGTGAGGTTAGCTTCCTGATAAACAGTGAATTCTTGTTCTTTTTTTTTTTTTTTTTTTTGGTGAGTGGTCCAGAGCTTTAAGCTACTGTTCTCATAGTTTGCAACCTTCTCCCAGGTACTTTGTTCTTTCAATAATGCTGATTGTGCGTCAAATTGTGTCTACAACAATGGGCAACAGATGAAGTTAAGTTGGTTAATATGCCTCCAGCACCACGCATCCCTATTTTCTATTTATTGTGTGTACTCATTTTTAATAATGTATTTCAAACTGATATTTTTGTAAACAAATCAATGTAAGGACAGAAGTGGTAACTTAATAAAGTTAATTTGCTTATTTTTTGCACACACAAAAAAAGAAAATTAAGTAACTTGTTGGAAAGCTGGAACCCAAGTTGGAAGACATAGTGGAGAGACATTTTAAAGAGAGAGATGTCTGATACTGAACTTAAGGTATCAACTATGCGGAGCCACAGTGGGGACCCCGACTGTTACTTACACATCTTCAGTAACCATCTACCACAGTGCAGACTGACTCAGAGACATATATAGGCAGCTATTAGCATGCTATTTTGCATGTGTACCAAAGAAGCCACTAACAGATCAATTCCATCTAACAAAGGCAAAGACAGGATTTACATGGGAGGAAGAGGAGAGAAGAAGAAATGGCAGACATTTGAAAATGGTGACATTTGTTTTCTTTTCCTTAGCGTCTTTTCTTTTTTTATATAAATTTTATTGGGGAATATCGGGGAACCGTGTGTTTTTCCAGGACCCATCAGCTCCAAGTCCAGTGGTTGTCTTCAATCTAGTTGTGGAGGGCGCAGCTCACTGGCCCATGTTGGAATCAAACCGGTGACATTGGTGCTATGAGTACTGCCATCTAACCAACTGAGCCAACTGGCTGTCCCCCTTAGCATCTTTTCTGATGCTAATCAGCTGGTAGCAAGCAAAGAGGCCACTGCTGACGCCAACCAATGGAAGACCACCAGGGACACACCTGTAGTCAAATCAAATTAGCTTCTTTGCACTTGTTGCAGCTAGCAAGAATTCACTCCAGAGGAACCTGGGGCACTTCAGTAAGAAGGACCAGAGAGGGGGGTAATTACAAGGTTTAGACAGGTGTTGAGGGATTCTAAGGAGAGTTTTAGGAGGCAGAGACATGTTCTGAATTCTATGTTGTCAAGAGGCAGCAGCAATACAATAATTGGGCTTTTTTTTTTTTTTTTTTTGAGAGAGAGAGAGGATGGGAAAATTAAGAAGGGACTAGAATTGTGATTGGTAAAGGAGCAGCAGTGAGTCTTGTTAGTCAAAGGTGGGGGACTGTTAATCATTTTCCTTGTTGAGAAGTGGCCTTGCTTCTGTCTAGTTCCAAACATAGTCATGGACTGGCCTTCTCTGGACATTATTTATTTTCCATGAGTGCAATTTATCTTCAGCTGGGAACATCATGACCTAGCTGCCTGCAGGGCTGTTTTTTACTTCCTGAGTCCCTCCTGACAAGGTCAGCCCGCAGGATGTTAATCTGTGGGGTCCAGGTCCACAGCAGTCAGGGCATTCTGCCCTTGAACCACTGGATCAGTCATCAAGAGAATAATTTTGGTTGTTCACAGATGCACCAGGAGGTCCTGGGAGCCTATTGCCATAGGTTTGGGGTGGGCTGTTTCTGCTTTGTGTCTGCCAGCGTTGGTTGATAGCACCTGTATTTCATTATGTTCTCATCCCGTTTCTCTGAACAGATGTAAATGTGGGGTCTTAGCTTCACTTCCTTTCAGATGCAGATCCCAAGGCCACAGCTTGTGCACAGGTAATTCACTGTAGAAAGTTGTTCACCCTTTTAACAAGGGTGGCTCAACTGCTCAGGGATCCACCTGAGGCCCTGCAGAAGATCCACCTCAGAAGGGTCCAAATGAGACCCATCAGCCATTCTCATGTGGATTTGCCAGAATGACTGATCAGCCCCCATAGGTGTCCCCTGCCTGGCAGATGTTAAACATGTCCTCAACATGTGAGCGATGAATGGGTAAATGAAAAAAATGTTTGAACCCTGAGAGTTTCCAATGACTTCTGTGACCACCACATTAGTAGAATCAAGTCCCAAAGAAGTTGGAAAACCTTACACCTGATGTGGCTTTACCTAGACATTCCTGGTCTGTTAGAGCTTCTATAAGCAACCAACCAGAGTTCTGCCTGGCTCTCCCTGGCCACAGAGGGAGGGTTCTTTCTGTCCTTGTGGGTAAAGGTCCTCAGCAAGTGCCTTTCTCCAATGACCAGACCCACTTTGGGCTCAGTAACGAGAAGAGGAATAACAAGAAGGAAAATAGACTAGCTTTATCCTGCTCCTATGCCATCGAATTGGCTGTACACCTTCTCAGGGAGCTCCAACTGGACAATGTACTTCTACTTTTAGCAATACAACTCCCACAGTAAAACTCTGAATAGTCAAGCTTAAGCATTCAGCAAGTTAAGAAAGACTGGCCAGAACTGAAAAGGAGCCCAGAATGTAATGACTGAAACTGGTACCGTGTTTTCCCGAAAATAAGACCGGGTATTATATTAATTTTGCTCTAAAAGACGCATTAGGGCTTATGTTCAGGGGATGTCATCCTGAAAAATCATGTTAGGGCTTATTTTCTGATTAGGTCTTATTTTCGGGGAAACACGGTAATGTACATAAATAGCTGAACCAGTTTGTCTCTTGTTCAAAATCCTATTCTATTTGTAGGCAATTTTCTTCCACTTGAAACTCTCTTATTACATACCATTTCATTTAAAATGTTAATTCTCCCTCTTCTTGTATATGTGCTGCCGAAGCGAGCAATTCTCCCTCTTCTTGTAAGTTAACCCTCCACTAATCATTTCTGGGATGGAAACACATATTCCTAAGTAAAATTCTTCTGAAGAGCTGAATTAAGCAGACAGTGGGTTTGTTACTCTAATTTCTTATCTAATGGTTAATAGAATTGCCAACTTGAAAAACTTTTTCGAAGTCTTAAAAGTGATCCATGATAATGTTTTTCTGCAAACTAAAGTTTTGGGGGCCAGATGGAGGTTTATATCTCAGTAATTAAAGTAAAAAAAAAAAGACCAAATAACAAAAAATATGTTGCCCCAAAATTGTATTTACAAAAATGCCTTAATAGTCTATAAAAATAGAGTGCAACTCTCTTTCCAAATAAAAGGAAAGCCATAGAGATCTGGATCCTAGCCTTGGGTCTCCTGGTTACTAGTTAAGTGACCTTGGGCATGTGTCTACAACTCCCACCAAACTTATGAGTCCATTTATAATAAAAATGATAGAAATCAGATCAAGAAACACAAAGAATAGCAAAGAAATTTTAGGTAAAGAAGAGAACATCCAGTGGTCGGACAGGAAAGAAGTCAGATATTCCCGGGCTGCTTTTGTCTACCATCGCTTCTATCTAGCCTCCCCTCCAGGGGCTATCCAATCAGGGTAATTGATGGTCTCCTTAGCAAAACTACCCTCTCAAGGACATCCGCAGTGAGCAAAACCAGCTAAGACTTTCCTGTGTTTGAAGTTGAGAGATCGACTAGCCGTGTTTCCCTGAAAATAAGACCTAGCTGGACAATCAGCTCTAATGTGTCTTTTGGAGCAAAAATTAATGTAAGACCCAGTGTTATTTTACTATAAGACCGGGTATAATATAATATAATATAATACTTATATTAATTTTTGCTCCAAAAGACACATTAGAACTGATTGTCCAGCTAGGTCTTATTTTCAGGGAAACACGCTAGCAATCGGCTGCAAATCATATCTCATTTATAAATTTAAAACAGAATCTACATATAGTCAATGACTCCTACTGAATCCAATGTCATCCTTTATCACTCGAGAAGAAATTTTAAAGATCTGAGCATTTCGAGAGTCTCCCCTTTCTCCTGTCCTCACACAATAAAACGTTTCCCAGGCTATCGGATGCATGGTGTGGTAAATCAAACAGAAGGCCCAATTCTTCACCTCTCCACATATTCACACCCTTTGCCACGTAATTTTGTAGTGCCCTCTGCTGTAGTACTCAGCCAAATGCCGAGCCTGGGTTTGCGGGGCCCAGTGCAAAATGAAAATGAAGGACCCCTTGCTCAAAATGCAGCAAGTGAAAGCCATGTCAGCTACTAAAATATACAGCTTTTTCCTTTCTTCTAGTCTCTCTCTCTCGACTTGTCATGGCATTTTTTATTTGCTATTTAATGTCATTCTACGTAAATAAAAAATTTTAACTATTAGCATGACTTTTACAGTTCATCTTTATATTTTGTAAGAAGTGACACCTGAGGCTGTGACATTCGTGCAAAGTGCACAAGGCAGGGATATCTGTGCAAAGATAAATGTTAAATATGGTGTGTCTCACCTGGGCTGAGGACTCCTAGAATATGGAAGCCGTGGCATATTTATCTTTGAATCCCCAGTGCTGGTTCCTGGTACACAGTAAACAATAAATATATATGTAAGGGGGAAAGGGAGGGAGGAAGAAAATGAGTTTGAAAATCAGTTTTGCTTGTGAGAATGTGGAGAAGTTGGCACATTGACACATTGCTGGTGGGAATATAAAATGGTGCACCTGCTTTGGAAAACAGCCTGGCAGGCCCTCAAAAAGTTAAACATAGAGTTCCTGTAGGACCCAGCAATCCCACTGCTAGGTTTATACCCAAGAGAATTGAAAGCCTATGTTCACAAAAAAATTCACATGTGAATGTTCATAACAGCACTATTCATAATAGCCAAAAGGGAAAACAACTCAAATATCTATCAACTGATGAATGGATAAACAAAATGTGGTCCAGCCACACAATGGAATATTATTCTATCAATCATAGAAAAGGGCGAGGTACTCATTCATGCTACAACATGGATAACCCCAGAAAATACTATGCTAAGTGAAAGGACCATCTATCTATTGTATGATTCCATTTGCATAAAATGTCCAGAATAGGCAAAGACAGAAAGATCGGTGGTTGCCAGGATCTGGGCAAAGGGTGAAACGGGGAGTGACAGCTAATGAGTACAGAATTCCATTGTAGGGTGATAAAAATGTTTTGGAATTAGATAATGATGATGGTTGCACAACTTTGTAAACATAGTAAAAACCACTGAATTTTATGGGGTGTGAATTATATCTGAATTACGAAAAAAAAGTTCTGCTTAGGTCCATTTCTTACTAGTGGTGTGACTTTTGAAAAGTATATAAACTCTTTAAACTTCAGCTTCCTCAGCTATACAGTGGGGAGAAGTAATACTTAAGTCGTAGAATGGTTTATGGGGATCAAGTTAGACATTAAATGTAAAGCAGTTTGCACCCTACAGTCTTCAAGCCCTCTGCTGTTATTAGCTGCCCTCAGGTTCAGGGAGAGTCTCTGGCAGGATTCAGGGCAAACTGACACAATGGGCGCCCTCACTCACCTGTTAGCCCAGGGCAGTGAGGAATAGAATGTGGAAGAGCATTTGATGAGGGAGTGGAAGGATCAAAGTTCCTCTCTTCCTCCTCCTCCCCTGAGTGGATTCTGTCCTCCTCTTCCCACAGGATGGGCTTCTTGGGAGGGGCGCTCTTCCTTGGGGGACTGCGTGAGACCCAGGGGAAAAGGAGTGAGGACACTGCCTCCCCAAGCTTGGCTGTTCTCTAGGCTACAAGGGACAGAGTAACGGGGTTTCTTAGGATTTCTGCGTGGTCCAGCCACCCTCAGCACCTCAGTGTAGAATAAAGTGTGAACAGTGTACGTGATTTCTTGTACATGACCCAGATACTCAACAGGAATAGTTTCAGGGAGGAGAGTGGAGCCCTAATGTCTGGCACAGCCAGGGCTAAACAGATCCATGCAGCACTCCAGGAAGCAAGGATCAGATACCTATTCAAACAGAATGTTCTTGAATTGCATTTGCTCAAAATTATGTAGTGATGGTAAGTGGTATAGATAAGGAGTGTTTTCATATTTCCACCAGAGGGCACTGTCTGCCTCCTTGGTCACGACACCAGTGTTCCATAAGAAGTACATGTGGAGTTAAGTGGTATCTTGTGACCAATTTATTATAGGAAAGTTTTAACACCATGAACGTGGTGTTAATCTAATCCTAAACTTCCAATCCGAAACTTTCTTCCAAACACTGGTCCCACATTTTCAGTCTTCTGTTTCCTATTTCTGTCCAGATGTTCTGCTGTCACAGGGAACTCACTATGCCCCAAACTGAGCTCATCATCTTCCCTCCCAAACTGAGTTTCTTATCTTAGTGTGTAGATCTAGCACAGCCTATTCTGTAGATGTGAACTGCAAAAGGATCCCCAGCCGATACCCAGTCACACTCTGGTCACCAAGTCACGCACTCAGGAGAAAGCAGCGTGTTTTTCCACTCTATGCAAAGCACCATAGCGGCTAGCAGCGGTCCTGGCACCATGCTTGTTTCAGGTACTCAGCTTGGTCATTTGCATGTAGGTGCTTTTCCCTATTCCATGCCTATCACCATCCCTGAATGTCAAAATCCTATTTGCTTTCCTGACGATCCATCACATATGTTGCCACTGCTACAAAACCTTTGAACTGCTTCCTCTCCTGCACTCCCACCAACTTTAAGTTAGCTCTTCTCCATCCAAATTTTCAAAGCACCTTACTACACTTTTATTGTGGCATTGACCCCTTTCTGCCTGGCACTCAGCTATTTGTCTGTATGTGGTAAAAAAATAATAAAACACACGTAACGTTAAATGTACTGTCATAACCATTTTAAGTGTACAGTTCAACGGTGTTAAGTATATTGACAATATTGTGCAACAGAGCTCCAGAACTTTTTCATCTTGAAAAACAAACTTTACATAGTTAAACACCAATTCCTCCAAAAACATTGTTTCTATGATTTTGACTACTCTAGATACTTCATACAAGTACAATCGTACAGTATTTGTCTTCTTATGACTGGCTTCTTTCACGTAGTACGATGTCCTTGAGGTTCACCCATGTTGTAGCATAAGTCAGCCTTTCCTTTTTATGGCTGCATAATATTCCATTATATGTATTTACTACATTTTCTTTATCCATTCCTCTGTCAATGGACATTTGGGTGGATTACTTCCACCTCTTTGCTATTGTAAATAACGCTGTGATGAACGTGGATGTGCAAATCTCTTCAAGACCCTGCTTTGAATTCTTTTGGTTACACACCTAGAAGTGGGATTGCTGGATCACATGGTAGTCCTACTTTTAAATTTTTGAGGACTCTCCATACTGTCTTCCATAATGGCTACACCATTTTACAATCCCACCAAGGGTGCAAGAGTTTCCAACTTCTCTGCATCCTCGCCAACACTTGTTATTTTCTGGTCTTTTGATAATGGTACCTAACTATTTCAGTACAATTTGCTGTATTAGTTTCCCAAGGCTGCTGTAACAAGTAACCACAAACTGAGTGGCTTAAAACAACAGAAATTTATTCTCCTATAATTCTGGAGGCCAGAGGTCCAAAATCAAGGTGTCAGAAGGGCTGGTTCCCTCTAAAGACTCTGAGGAAGAATCCATTCCATGCCTCTCTCCTAACCTCTGATGGCTGCTGACAACCCTTGGCATTCCTTGGCTTGTAGCCAAGGAGTCTAATCTCTCTGTACCTCTGTCTTCACATGGCTGTCTTTTCTCCATGTTGTCCCCTTTTTTGTCTCTCATAAGGACACTGTCATTGGATTTAAGGCACACCCTAATGGAATGGGGGACACAATTCAATCCACTACAGTTGTCATTGCTGGACTAAGTTCCTTCAGATCAGGATCTATGTCATGTTCACGTTTGTTTATCCTCAAGTACCTAGTACAGTGCCTTAAACATAGAGTGCTCAATATGCACATTGAGTTAATAGGTGGAAGGACTGATGGTTGGCCAGATGATGAACATTGGCTACCCTGTTGGATTAACACCTGCTGCAGTCAGAATTGGGAAGTGTGCAGTAGGGATTCACAGACCCCATAGAGACTTGACAATCATTCCACGTATGACTTGAAAAATACAGTGCACAGAACTCAATGAAAAAAATCACTCGGCTTCACAGCCACGTAGCTTAAATGAAAACCTTCTCGCTGTTCTTGCAAATACATCCCAGATGAAGCCTGTCTGGCCTTGGGAGATTAAGGTAAACTTGGCTGAAACCCCAAGTTTCATGATGAGAGTCCACAGCCCTCCCCATAGTTTCTGCAGATTTTCAGCTGTCTACTTCATGGTCCTAATTTGTAGCTCTTGTGTGTGTTCTTGATTCCTTTCCTTGCCAAAGGTCAGACCCTTTACCAGATGCTGCGCGAGATCTCCAACCACCTCCCACCACAAGCATTTTGTGAGTTTAGAACTTTACTAAAGATTTGGGGGTTACACAGTACATCCCTCAGTCTTCAGCCACTTTGCCCACTCCGCTTTCTTCTTGTATTATTTTTGTCTTCCCCCGCCCCTCTTTGGTTCAAAACATAAATTCCTTTCCCGTCTCATGCCAGGCAGTTCTGCTCACACTTCTGCCGCTTGATATCTCAGCTTCTAAACAGGCTTATTTTAAAATTTTAAGGCAGGCAGGCAGAACTGGGAGAGATTGGGAGGGGCGGGGGGAGGGGAGGGGGAAAGGGGCAGAGGGGGAGGGGGAGAGAGGGAGAGGGGGAGGGGGAGGGGGAGGGAGAAAGAAGGAGGGGGAGGGAGGGAGGGAGAGGGGGAGGGGGGAGAGAGAGAGAGAGAGAGAAAAAGGAAGGACAGAAAGATGGAAGGAAGAAAAAAGAAACCATGGCAGGAAACTTCTAAAGAACTGGGACTTTCTAAAAGGAATTCTTACACCAGTTAAAATAATATTTTCTTTTCTTGTACTTTATAAATATTAATAATAAGTTAAAGTTGGAAGTTCTTTAAGCAGGGAGAGAAATTTAACAACAGCCTTTGGTCCACTTGCTGTAGACGAACCCCAAACCTTGGCCTTCTTACCAGAATGAAGCAATCCTCTTCTCAAGTTTACATTTAATTATAATTGCAACTGTCGTGATGATTAAGCCTCTCCCTTTGTCATTGTCTTTTCTTGGCATCGTTTCTTTGGCTCAGCTTGCATGCTATACACCACGTATGAATCACAGAGAATCTGTGCTTTTTAACTGTGGCGAAACCATAGGCAGCTTTTTGTTTATTTCAAGAACCGGTTCCAAAACAGCTGTTAAATGTTCATCCTTGGTTTTGTCATCTTATTTCAGGCAATTGTAACAGCAGCATCTTCTGTTTTTAATTCTCCTGAAGAAAGAAAAAAAGAACTCCCCAAGATGGTCTGCTGTGCGTAGGTGCTAGTTAATGACTTATTTCCTCTCCTTTCCTTAATCAGGAAATTTCATAGTTCAGCAGTGGCAGGGTTCCCATGAACGTGGACCTGACCTAAGCCAAGCTGTGTGAAACAATTGACCATGAAAACAGCTTGCTCTGCAAGCCTCTGAGTGTTCCAAACTGAGGCCGACCAGAAGCTTCCATTTTACACAGTGGTGAGGAAAGCTTGTAAATGTTTCGTGGTTAGTGGTGGTTTCGTCTCTAGTAAAATCAATCAGCTGAAAAGTAGTACATTAAAGTCGTCGGTCAACTGGTAGTTTGGACATGAATTGACTGGTGGGTTTTTACTTTAGGATGACTTCCTTCTGAAAAACTGCTGTTGAATGGTGAACACAATACCTTGTGATATGAAAAAGCACTCAGGAAAATCAAGACCAATTGTGCCTCATCTAGGTACAAGATATTGCTTAGTTTAGAATCATTGTTTGAAAGCTAACAGCTTACCAAAATGGCCATTTTTAAATGTCATGAGCCATGTTTAAATTGCTTTTTACTAAAGGTTTAGTACATTGGAAAAACCTGAGGAGAGCTTTGGAGGAAAAAAAAAATACTGGTAACTGGACCCTATCCCGAAGATTTAGATTGATTGGTCTTGAGTGAAATCTGGACATTGGTCTTTTGAAAGTGCTCTCCAGGAGATGCTAATGTGCAGCTAGGATTAGAGCCACTGCTTTCTGAAAATCACAGCTGCAAACAACCTTTGAAAACCTGTACGTTGCATATGGGTACACACATTGTGATTGTGCAGATTGCAATAAGTCAGCTCGTTTTCTATTTGCCTCTTTTAAGTAGAATTTGTTCTTCTATGAGAGATAACTCAGCCCATGACAAATAATCTTTGGCAACCTTCACACTCACTCCTGTGTTCTCTCTCTCTCTCTCTCTCTCCCTCCTTCCTTCCCTCCCTCCCTCCCTCCCTCCCTCCCTCCCTCCCTCCCTCTGTCTCGCCCCCCCCCAAGAAAATGCAAACCTAATTTTCAGCCTACATCATCTTTTAGAGACAGAAAACTGGCTTCTAGAATATACACATCATCCCATTTGAGCGAACTATGGTTTTCTTTTTCCCTCCTCATCTTCCCGCAGGAGGATGTCACCAAAATGTGAGCCCTACAAGGAAATTCTTAATATTCCAATTTGCCAAACTGGTCTTTGTCCAATATCCTCCATTTCAGGAAATGGCTGCCAAATCTATCCTCTTACTAAGCCAATAACTTAGACTCCACCTTGATTCTTTTTCCCTCATCCCTCACATCTAGTCCATTGCACTCTTCCTCACATTCAATAAGTTCAACCTCCAAAATATGTTCCAAGCTATCCTCACCTCCCACCTTGATACTGCAATTGCCTCCCAACTGAGTTAGGCTCGCTCTCCTGCTTTGGCCCCATTCAGGCCATTCTGCACCCAGCAGCCAGAGTAATCTTTTCATGTGGTGGTTTGTAAACCACTTTCCTGCTGAAAGACTTTCAGTAGCTGCTCATTTCAAGTGAACTAAAATCCAGATTCCACCATGGCCTACAGGATCTGGCTGCCGCTGTGTGTCATCCATGACCCCTGCCTTTGTCCCCTCCCTTATCAGGGTCCAGTCACACTGGTTTCTACTCATTACTGGAGCATGACAGTTTCTGCCCTAAGGACCTTTCTCTGCTGCCTTGCCTGGCTGGCTCCCTTCCCCTACCCTGCCAGTCTCCATTTAAGTGTCTTTCTGCCAAAAGGCCGCCTCTGATTTTATCTGTCATAGCATCTTATTTATTTCCTTTCTGGTAATTTTTTAATTTACCTGTTTGTTTGTCTTCTCTCTCTCCCGACTAGAACTGAAGCTCCATGAGGAAAAGGACTTGCCCTCATTCACACTTGTACCCCCAACCCCTACTAGCGTAACAGGCACATAGTGGGAACACACCAAATATTTGTGGCATCATTTAATGAATGACTGGGAACAGGAGGAGGAGGAATGAACTAGATAACACATAGCTGAGACCATGCATCTCTGCATGATTAGGGGCTGATTGCAGCTTTGGAGAAAAGAAGTGGCAGCTTTAACTTAATGTGTGCACTATGGCCATTAGCTATTATTTACACATTTATCAATCAAGTCATTCTCGTAATGTGCATCAATTAGGGTTCTGGTGACAAGTACAGAAACCAACTTAAGCTAATTTAACCAAAACAAGAATCCATTATAAGGCTTCTGGCCTGCCTTATGGAACCTAAGCAGTAGAGACGCAGAAAGGGACTAAACTCAGCAATCTCAAATTGTTGAGAAGCTGGGGAATCTCTCTCTCTCTCTCCCTCTCTCCCTCTCTCCCCTCTCCCTCTCTCCCTCTCTCTCTCCTGCTTTTCTCTGCAGCTTTTCCTTCTTCTTTCTCTGCTGATCAGCTTTCTTCATACCTGCCACTCACAGTTTCTAACCTTTTACACATCTGCTGTCCTAGACCCCAGATGGAGTTTGAGTCTCACAGAATTGAACCTCCAAATTTCCTGAGAAAGAAATTCTAATTGCCTGAGCTTGAGTAGGTGTTGAACCCCAGACAATTATCTGTAGCCAGTGAGACAGGAATTCCTGAACAAACACTCCCCCCACACACAGGGTGTCACCATGAAAAATGGGGGCAAGGACGAGGGAGTTTAGTGGGGCGATGCCTGGTGACAAGGGGAATCACTGGCTTTTTGGCTAGGTAGACACCTCAAAATATATCTGCTAGAGAATTCAAATTATCTACTGGGACACACTCATCCACACCCCCTCCTGGCTATCTTTTCTACTTGCTCTTCCCAAAGCCTGGAGGATCCAGGCTTTGGGCTGATTTTTTTAATTCCTGGAGGCTTCCAGGCATTGAACCAGCACCATACGGCAGAGGAAGAAGGGAAGAGAAGTACTTCTATGTCACAGAAAGAGGAGAATTAAATCAAGGAAACAATAAGTATATTTTAAGCATCAAAGCATGACAAATTATTTCTAAGAGGAGAATTGGATTAAGAAAAGAATAGCACATATGAAACATGAAAGCTTGATGGATTATTTTAAGTTGTTGCCTTTGAATCATTTTTTTCAAACCAAATGACTCAGCCACCAAGAGATTCTTTTGTTATATGATCAATCTTGCTTCCTTGCTAATATGGCAAGTTCAAATGATGATGTATTTCTGATTAAATGTTGCACTGATAAAGCAGCCTGTTTCTCCATCCTTATGCTCACTTTTTATGAAGCATTACCTTCCAACATTGATGCTTGAATCTGTAGAAACAGACCTATCGATACATTTGAATTAACAATAACTGGTTAAATTTGGGTGTAGGATTTTAAGTTCTTTTGGAACAATGCCACGCAAGATAGAATAGACATATTTAGGAAAAAGGTTTCCTTAAAGGCCATATGGTATATCAGTTAATATTCTGGTTTTGTGGCCTAATGATTCAAACCCTGGTTTTTGCCTCTTTACTAGCTCTTCAACAAAATACTTAATTTCTTATCATAAAATAGGAATAGTAATAGCACTTGCCTCTGAAGGGATAGGTGAGGTTTACTTGAAATAATGGATTGTATCAGTTAGGGATTGCACTGGACTGCAAATAACAGAATCTCTGACTGAATAGTAGCTTCAGCAGACAAGGGAATCAGTTTTTCTCACTCACCAAGAAGCCCAGAGGTAGGCAGTTTTGGCCTTGACTAAGGGGCTCGAAGTTTTCAGAGCTGAGGTCTTTGCAGTTTGCATGATCTTTCTCTCATAATCTCAGTATGGCCTCCGTCATCATGCCTAACAGTGAATAAGCTTCAATCAAGAGACCAAAACTTCCACAGGGCAGTTAAAAACTTTAAGTCAGGGCAGGATAAGTGCTATAACAAATAAGCCCCACTCATCAGTGGATTAACACAATAGAAGTTTATTTCTCTCTTGCCAATGTCGATTGATAGCAGAGGGTGGGGGTTGAGGGGAGAGGATAGGATGCAGCTCTACTCAGTATAGTCGTGCAAGGGCTAATGTAGCATATGGGGCTTCCAGGGTTATACTAGGCATGAATGTCGCACCAACACACACAGAAGAGAGAGCATAGGGAATTGGGTAGGAAGATTTATCGATCACGTCTAGAATCGAGGTACTGTATTTTTTTCACATTTTATTGGCCAGACTTCAGTCACTTGGGTCAGGATAGATGTAAGGGGAGCTAGAAACTATACTCCCTGAATGGACAATACCTTCTAGAAATGTGTCTATGCCATGAAAGAGAAGCATGAATCTTTGGGGGGTACAGCTAACTGTCCCTGCGACAGTGACGTCTACATACGAGGTCTGACAATTAAGTTCGCAAACTTGTTGCAATGCTATTGCTCACCTTTTTTGATATCAGAGGGATTATTCATTATGAATTTGTACCAACTGGACAAACACTTAACCAAGTTTACTATTTGGAAGTGCTGAAAAGGCTGCGTGAAAAAGTTAAATGACCTGAACTTTTTGCCAACAATTCATGGCTCTTGCATCACGACATTGCACCAGCTCACACGGCACTGTCTGTGAGGGAGTTTTTAGCCAGTAAACAAATAAGTGTATTGGAACACCCTCCCTGCTCACCTGATCTGGCCCCCAGTGACTTCTTTCTTTACCTAAAGATAAAGGAAATATTGAAAGATATTTTGATGACATTCAGGACATCAAGGGTAATACGATGACAGCTCTGATGGCCATTCCAGAAAAAGAGTTCTAAAATTGCTTTGAAGGGTGGACTAGGCACTGGTGTCAGTGCATAGCTTCCAAAGGGGAGTACTTCGTAGGTGACTATAGTGATATTCAGCAATGAGGTATGTAGCACTTCGTCTAGGATGAGTTCGCTAACTTAATTTTCTGACCTCATAAATGTTATTGCCTAGAACTCTGGCCCTTGATCACCTCTGCCTGTAATAAAGGCTGGGAAATGTAATTTTAAGCCGGTGTCATTGCAACCCTGGATAGTGTAGGTTTCTCTTCTCTTAGTAAGGAAGAAGATATTGTGTAGGCAAGTAGTGGTGTCTGCCACATGTGAGAAAAGTGCTTAGCACGGTGCCTGGCTCTTAGCAAATATTCAGTAAATGCCAGTTATTGTCATTGCTAGGATATCTTTCTTATCTCCTGCTGTAAATTACTTAATCAGCATTCTGGTTTATTGAGTGCTGAACCTAGAATCAGAAGACCTGGGTTTAAATGCTGGCTTAGCCCCTTGCTGTCTGCTGTGAGCCTCCGTTTCTTTATTGAAAAAATGGGAAGGTTTAAACCTGCCTGACAACTGTCTTGTATGGATTAACTGAGACAATGAGCTCGAGTGGGCTAAAAGCATTATTTCGTACATCCTACATACACAATATTAAAATGAATCTCAAGTGGAAGCAACCCAAACGCCCACTGCATTAGTTTCCTAAGGCTGCTAACAAAGTACTACAAACTGTGTGGTTTAAAACACAGGCATTTACCGTGTTTCCCCGAAAATAAGACCTAGCTGAACAATCAGCTCTAATGCATCTTTTGGAGCAAAAATTAATATAAGACCTGGTCTTATTTTACTGTAATATAAGACTGGGTCTTTATAATAATATAATATAATATAATATAATATAATATAATATAATATAATATAATATAATATAGTATAGTACAGTATAGTATAATATAATATATAATATACTTGGCCTTATATTAATTTTTGTTCCAAAAGATGCATTAGAGCTGCTTGTCTGGCCAGGTCTTATTTTCAGGGAAACACGGTATTCTCTCACAGGTCTGGAGGCTAGAAATCTGAAATCAAGGTGTTGGCAGGGCCATGTTCCTTCTGGAGGCTCTAGGGGAGAATCATTCCTTTCCTCTTCCCACTTCTGGTGGTGGCTGTAAAGCCTTGGTGTTCCTTGGCTTATAAGGACACCAGTCATATTGGATCAAGGGCCCATGCTACTGCAATATGACCTCATCTTAACTAATTACATCTGCTATAACCCTATTTTCAAATAAGGTCACATTGGGAGGTACTGGTGGTTAGGACTTCAACATATCATTTTGGGGGGACACAATTCAATCTATAACATTCATCAAATGATGAATGGATAAATAAAATGTGGTAGAACCATATAATGGAATATTATTCAGCAATAAAAAGGAATGAAGTGCTGATACATGCTGCTAAGTGGATGAATCTCAAAAACATTGTGCTAAGTGAAAGAAGCCAGATATGAAAAGTCACGTACTGTGTTTCTCTGAAAATAAGACCTAGCCGGACAATCAGCTCTAATGCATCTTTTGGAGCAAAAATTAGTATAAGACCTGGTCTTATTTAAGACTGGATCTTACATTATATATTATATAAGATCCTGTATTATATTATTATATTATACCCGGTCTTATAGTAAAATAAGACCGGATCTTATATTAATTTTTGCTCCAAAAGACGCATTAGAGCTGATTGTCCAGCTAGGTCTTATTTTGGGGAAACATGGTACTATATCATTCCATTTATACAAAATGTCCAGAATAGGCCACTCCATAGACATAGAAAGTAGATTAGTGATTCCTTAGGTCTGAAAGAGGAAGGGTTGGTGAGCGACTGCCAAAGGGCACTGTGTTCCTTTTAGGGGGACAAAAATGTTATGAAATTGACTGTGGTGATAGTTGTGCAAAGAATATGAGCGAATGAAACTCCATCATTTTAAATAAGTTCAGGCCTCTAACCTTCAATAAATTACATTTCCAGGATCCTGAAAAAACCTGTACATGTCATCGTATAAATGCTGCTGAAAAGCTTAAAGGAATCATGTGTTAGAAAACAAAACTTTTAGGCACTCTCTCCAGCACCCTCCCCCAGACTCCTCATGGGAAGAGGAGGAGACTTTGCTGACCAAGGGGATTGGTGACAACTGCCATCCACTGCCATCTAATTCTGTGTTCTTGGCTCAGCATTTCCCTAATTAGGAATAGAATGAGTTCCTTGATCTACAGCAAGGATGTCACCCTGTATCTTGACTTAGCTCAATTTTTAGCCCTCTGCCATCATTGGCAGGAGTAACCACACTTTTTTTTCCCCTTCCTTCCTCAAACCTAAATTTGCACATAAGTGTTCTCTTCACAGGTTAACTTTGGCAAGCCATTGAAGGCCGTGTTGTAAAAATTTTCATGAAATTATTCCTCCACTGTCAGAAAATGATACTAAATTTGAGACATCTATTCTTTTCAGACTATTATTTAGCCTTATTTCCCATATCTAAATATTCCAACTCCACTTCATCTTCCACAGAGGAGGGGCAGAATCTCATTTTGACAGAGAAAGAGAAGGCAACTGAGAGCTGACATTATGACCTCGCATACTGCCCCATTCCTGGCCTAGGGCTAGGGGCTGTCTGAAATACAAAGAGGAATAAGACCCAGAACCTGCTCTCACGGATCTTTGAATCAGGTTGATGACAACCTAAGTGGTGAGTCAAGTAGGAGAACTAGTGTGACAGATTTATAACTCCACTGCCTACAAAACTGCCACCCTTGTGTGTACATCTTTATGTCTGGGTATTTAATGGTTTCGCCACTTTTTTTCTGTGCAGCATTCCAAATTAAATTTCTTTGGGTCTCTTCTTCCGTCCACCTCTACCTTTGAATAAGTAACACTTCTTTTTAAGGTGACTCTTCTCCCCACCCCCACTCAGTCCCCAAATCAGGAGGCCATTTCTTCTCTTTCCAGCTGCCCCAGCGTTCAATATGAATGTGTTACATTAACAGGAAGAAAATGGAACTGAAAGAAAGTGTGCCTAATTTGTAAAATAAAAATGAGTTTCGATCCCAGTAGCTTATGCATTATTCTCGTAAGGACTGGGTTTACATCGATCTTCTTTTCCGTGGCAGTCAAGTGTGGAATGTGGTGAAGTTAGAAATGTAATTGCATAGACATAAAAAATTGCATCTCTATAACCATCATCGGGACACTTTTCTCAAGATGTTATCGCAGTGTCCTTCAGAGCAATAACTATATCAATTGAGAATGTAACAGAAGCAACTTAAATGTTATGCGTCGTTTACTTCTGGTAAGGCTAATGTGCTGCAGAACAAGACTACTGCTCATGATATAAGGTACTCAGAGAGGCTGGAAACGCTTCAAGACCATTAAAATAAAATGCCAGGCACTCCTGCTGTTCAAATATTCTTCAACTTCTAATTTGAGGCACCTACACCTAAGAATGTAATTGTGTTATTCTCTCTGATAGCTGGAATCTATCTAAGCAAATGCCTAGGAATTATGGACTGTTGAGGCTACAGGAGTCCAGAAGACAAATGAGGTAGAGAAAACGTGCTATTTTGTACTGGCACATTCAACATTTGTGCTCTGTTATTATTTACACGTTAAATGTATTCAAAGACAAATGTGCCTGAAGTGTCTTTCCTCAGCTGAATTGAAGAAGAAGTTGGAGAAATGCATAAACCACCTTGAGATCTAAACCCGGAAACCTGACAGAGAGAGAAACACTCACACACCTGTCCTCGGAATTATTTTCCACACTAAATTTTCTCTAGAGCTGACTGCCCATTTTTGAATCAGGAAGTTGTCGTCTTGATAAAGCAGTCCTCCCCAGGCGCGCGCACACACACACACACACACACACACACACACACACCGCCCCCGCCCTGTAATTCACAATTCTCTCCCTGATGAGCAAGTGGACCACAGTGAAAAAAGCACACTGGATCAGAAAGGGGCAATTGAAAAAGCCAATGCTGTGAAAGATGATGCTTCCCCATCACATGGGGAAATTATTTCTCTTTAATGCCTGCCTTGGGAGGGGTACACTTTAAGTTCAGGGACCCCATTGGCACATCAGGGCTTTGACTGGGACATGGTGCCAATTCAAACTGTCACACAGTACAGGGAGGAAAAAAAGCCTAAATCAGTTTCTATTCTTTAATAGAAAGCAATACTGTAGTTTAAATTAGCAAGGCGCTGCTGAACCACTATTTAAAATGCATTTGCACTGACATCCCAAGAAAGAGTTTTTTTTTCTTGTTTAATTGCACTGTCAGTGTGGAACGCTTTCACTTAAAACCATTCTGAGGTAGACCTTTTAATAGAAAGTGACAATTTAAATTGCCATGATAACAGCGTAAATGGTGCTTAAAGTCATTACTAAACTGATGTCGCAGTTGGCTCCAGACCAGTTTGTTAAAGCCAAAGAAAAGGTGTTGGGGGAAGGGAGGAAAGTAACTAAATGGTGAATCATTAATTCCTTTTATATTCATTATAATAACATTAGCTGAGATGAAGTCATCTGGCTCCCAATGGATGTAATGCACATTTCTATTGAATTCCACATTATTCCATTGTAACGTTGCCCTGATTAATGCCTATTACTGAGGAACTGCTCCAGTCATAGGCACTTATTTCTCTGCACTTACTTTGTTTTCTTGTCTTCACTCCCATGGTCCAAAGAGAAGAGCCGTGACTTCCATTTATTGGTAGGACTTTGGGAGTGTAAGTGCTAGATTTATCTATTGCCTTTTTTCCCAGTGATTAAATAAGTCAGATTCTCCTGAAAGTTCTTGGAAATGACTCTCTCTAGCTTTCAAGGAGCTCTGCCCCCAGACCTGAAGGTGTCATATCATGTGAGTTGAAGTCAAGACCGCCTGGGTAAGTGCCATTGGTCAAACTGGATTGGTTTAACCCAACCAATTGGTTTGCTGAACCAGTGAGTCCATAACTGGAGGCCCATGGTGAGGGTACCATAAAATCTAAGGAAGTATGGATCTGTGCACCTGGAAGGGTGCTCATAGGTGGGTTAAGGTTGAGTCTGGAGCACTGGGGACAATTGAAGGCATGGTGACAGGGGTTGGGAGAAATGGACAAAGAACAGAGAATCCTGTGGGACTGAGGGCCATTTAGTCACCTTCACAATTTCTCACTCAGTTGTCTAGGTTCTGAAACATACCCCCTTAAAAGTAAATTAATCATTTGGGGTTTTAGGCATAATAGGTAAACTAGTTTATTATAGAATTACCATTTAAAAATGTGCTGCACATTCCTTTTTATTATATAAAAATTACCTCAAAGAACCAACAATTGTAACTGGGTTCACAGTAGGAAAACATACTTCACATTTTAAACTTAAAACATTACATTTAGGACTGGCTTTCTGAATAGTTTCCTGAGGTCATACAATTTAAGGGCTCTGGGAATGACTACACCATTCAAATTTTCTCTAAATCAGACATTATAATTTCTGAAATTTCCATCACTTGAAGTTAGAAGTGACCATGGGACCATCTGGGGCATGATATTAGGGTCTCAGTTTGGGATCTGGGGATGGGTTACAGACAGACCATGAAAACCATACATGGATTTTTGTGTAGATGTGCATTACTAAGGAGAGAGAGTTCCTTTCTTTCATAAAAATTTCAAAGGAGCTTGCAAACCAAAAAGTAGTTAAGAACCACTAATCCAATCTTATTTTTCCAGAAACCAGAAAACAGAGGCCCAGAGAGGTGGTTGACTTCCCAAGGTCCCCAATAGCTCTTGGTCCATCTACAGAATCCCGGCCTCTGATTCCCAGTCCCAAACTGCCTTTTTAATTTTTTACAATTCTTCTTCCTTTTGAAAAACAATGATTACTGCAATGCTGTGCTTTTCTGAAAACTGCTCTCCTGGCAACCTCAACTCCCTGGAACACAACTGTCCTTGGCAGAAGCAAAAGAGGCCTCAGAGCCGCTGAAATTAATTTCCTGCCATTCCCGCACTTTGGTCCATGAAATAAGCACCAAGAGGTCACCTAGCACGCCATTTATTTATTCGCTCATTTATTTAACAAAGATTTATTGAGCTAAATACCTATAAAGGCTTTATTTGTATATAATTCTGACAAATTGTGTTATCCAGTTTCACAGAAAATAACAGGAAGTTAGCTGGAAGAAGACTGCAAAAGTCAGGGTTATCAATCCAGAATTGCGAGATATTCGCCCTCAGGCTGACAGCAAAGAAAGAGCAAGAATATCTACTGTCCTACAGTGAAGACGCCGAGCCATGAAACAAACAGCAAATGACTTCTCAGTTTGTGAACATCGGGTTGGGCAGAGAGCATTTTAGAAAGCTCTTCATTTAAAGGGTTAAAATGTATGCCATGTGATGAAAACATACATCCACTCAAAAACTTGAACACAAATGTTCATAGCAGCACTATTCAGATGAGCCAGAAAGTGGAAACAATGCTAATATCCATCAATAGAAAAAGGGATATATATTCATAAATGGAAGACTGTGGAAGACAATGGAATATTATTTGCCCATAAAAAGGAATGAAGTACTGTCACATGCTACAATGTGGATGAACCTCAGAAACGTTATGCTAAGTGAAAGAAACCAGTCACAAAGGACCACATATTGTATGATCCCATTTATATGAAATGTCCAGAATAGGCAAACCTACAGAAAGTAGATTAGTGGTTACTTACGGCTGGGGGGAAGGGATGATAACTAAATGATACAGGGTTTCTTTTTGAGGTGATTCAAATGTTCTAAAATTGACTGCGTGATGGTCATACATATCTGTGACTATACTGAAAACTAGTGAAATACCTTAGCCACTTAGGGAAGACAATTCTCGAAATGGGGTGTGTTGTGCGAGGGACCCTGCTCGCTGCGCCATTTGTCGTGCGAGGCGGCCTGCGGGGTCTCTCCTCCCGCTCCCCACATAAGAACGCAGGATATGGCTAGGCCAAAAAGGGACACCCACGGAGCCATAGATAGGGGAGTCATACCACTATAGTATCACTGGAGGCACTAGTCTCACTGGAGGCTGGATCCACACGACCTGCAACCTGCTGTCCACTTCTCTGCCTGCCACCCAACCGACTAACCAACCAACACAGCCGCAACAGTTATATCAATGGCTAATTGGCTAACTGGTTACAGCTGATAGTCAATTAGCCGCAGCTGATGGCCATCTACTGGAGCCAGCACCTTTCCACGTGAGGCCGAGAGCCTGGAAACTGCTCTCTGGGACTCTGTAACCACAAATATAAATAAGCTTACTGTTTTCTAAGGCTGAGTCTTGTTGGAGGAAACTAAGTGTTGGTGTCCAGAAAATGGGGTAGTTGGTCTCTTGAGTTTAAAGATCAAAGGAGAGAAACTGCCCACTGGGGGAGAGGTGGGAGTAGTTCAGCAGACAATCTAAAATTCTTGAGAGAAGTTATGGCCCCTCCATTGTCTTTGGGGATATGGAGGAACCCTTTGAGATCCCCAGGACCAAAGAAGTGGTGATAGTTGTGAGTTTCACAAAGCATAAACACCTGGGTCAGCCTAGGCCCAGCATTTCTGGGGCATCAGGGAGCTGGAGGGGACCAACTTGTGTAGCTGATGGGACCAGACACTAAGAACTGTGACCTATGGAAGCCCATCTGCCATGAGCCAAGCACCCAGGGTTGAGCAAATCACTGAGGGGCTGCAACACAGGGGCCTGGGATAGGGGCTGGGCCTGGGGAACAGCAAGGCTAACGGCATTGGGCAGCAGCCATGGGAGACACACCAGGAGGCAGCAAGTACCACCGCAGCAATGCCAGCACCAGGTGACAGCCAGCTGGGATCTTCCGTTTGCATTGTGTGAGGCGTGGAGGGGCCCAAGAGGTTGATGTTGGATTTCCTGTCCACCTGGCACATGTGGTCCTTAATCCATCTTACTTGGACTTGGGAAACTAAAAGAGACGTGAGGCTCTTATACCCTGAAGTTTGTGTTCATACTGGTGACAATGAGAAAAATAAGCCCTAGAAGCTGTACA
The DNA here is from genome assembly GCF_057876585.1 of Rhinolophus sinicus. NCBI lineage: Eukaryota > Metazoa > Chordata > Mammalia > Chiroptera > Rhinolophidae > Rhinolophus > Rhinolophus sinicus. Next base: position 16,637,175 of record NC_142518.1, on the reverse strand, counting down.
GAACCAAGAATTTATGATGTGGTTTCACAAGCATCATCTCATAGGGTCGTCACAGAAGTCCTGTGAGAAGGCTGACGTCATTCTCCCCATTTGTCAGATGGAGAAACTCAGGCTTAGCGAAACCAAATGAATTGCCCACTATTACAAAATTAATAAGCGCTGAAGCTCAGGCTACAGTCAGGTATTTTGACCCACAGTCCAGCAGGCCTCCTATTACACCATGATGCCTCTCCAAAAAAGGGGGATACATAGGCTGCCAAAAACTTTGGAACTTTCCCTGGCTGTGGCCTGGAAGGAATGATCAGAGCCCAGGGCCATAGTCCTAAATAACCTCAGTTTGGCCCTGGATGCTTTTCTTGCTTTAGTCCAGGGCACTTGCTAAAAAAAAAAAAAAAAAAAAAAAAAAAAAAAAAAAAAAAAAGAAAGAAAGAAAAAAAAAAGCCCCCTCAATGCAGCTCTTCTCCAGCTGCTCCTAACTAAGGCATGGCCCAGACCCACAGTTGTGACTGCAGTGTCTCCTGCCGGATCTTGTGCACCCTGCCTAACCCTGCCACCTCCACCCGCCACACCAATCACTTCTGAACTCAGCACTTCATGGAGCAGTGGATGCAATGCTTTGTGTGTTGGATGTCTCCAACTTTACTGCTTGCACCATTAATTATCTGAGTCACTGCTGTAGATTCCTAACTAGAGTGGAAGATCCGCGAGGTCAGAGGCCTTGTTCCATCCGCTTTTGATTCTCAGTGGTGTCTACTAAGGGGCCAGTAAACCTCTCTGAATGAAAGCTTAGTCCTTTCTCTCAAACACAGAGTGGTTTCCCCACAAATATTTGTTAACTGCCTGGTTGGCAAATCTATTCTCTAAGTCAACTCCTATGCAAAGAAATAACTGCCAAGATCCTCCACACCGCACCTCTGCCCACCTTGACACCTATTGACACCTTCTCCCCATAGAGTTAAGAGCAGGAGCCCTGGGGACAGATACAATCCTCTCCAGCAGTATTGGCTGTGTGACCTCAGGTAAACTGTCAGACTCTGGCTTCTTGTCTGTGAATTGGGGATGGTGAGGGTAACAGTTCTTATCACTTAAAGTTGTTATGGAGATTGAGTTCAAATGTGTTTAGAACTGTGCCTGCAGTGCAGATTAAGTACAGCCAGTTAAGATTCCAAGTTTAGGATGACACCTGGCCTGCCCAGCTGGGATATCCAGGCCATTAACACCCAGGCTTTTCTCACTCCCCTCAGTCTAGCTGGAAGTAGATAAAAAGCAAATTCTAAAATCCTCCCCCAAGAAGAGGAAATGAAGGTTTAACAATTGTTTTTCTTGGAAAATTGTCCTCCCTCTTCAGGATGGGCCTTTAAAAAGTGACTTAATTGAATTATTGGAGTCATAACAGGTCGTGTCATGCTTCACCCAATGGCAGCAAATCATCTCAGTGCAGCAACAGTATTGGGAATTTTCTCATGTTCCCAAATTGTCCAAAGCTTTATAGGCTTGGGTGGGTGTCATTTCAGGGGCCACTTCGCTATCAGCCATCCATTCACTCATGCAATCATTCATACATCGATTTATTCATTTGTTTAACAAGTGATCCTTGAACAATGTGGGGTTAGGGGTGCCAACCACCTGCACAGTCAAAAATCTGCATGTAATTTAAGCCCCCTACCCCCCTACGCAAATTCCAAACGGTGGATGGAAAACATACTTATTTAGCACAGACTACGTGGTAGACATGATAAAAATGTAACTGCTATTTTAATTATATGCCCTTGATCCTCCAGAATCCCCAAATGGATACATTTCCTAATAATTTACCTCCCAGTCATTTACAGACAACACACAAGATAAATACGTAAAATATGTAGCATTTTTCGATAGTGGTATGTGCTAAGGAAAGGGGACATGAAATGTCAGGGGATGGTTATTGAAATTCTAGATAAGTTAGCCAGGGAACCAAAATTTGTATTAGTCAATGTTCTCCAGAAAAAAAAAGAACCAACAGGATGTAGAGAGAAAAAATGAGAGAGAGATTTTAAGGAATTGACTCACATGATTGTGGAGGCTGGCAAGTCTGAAATCTGCAGGGTAGGCCAGCAGGCTGGAGGCCCAGGAAAGAGTTGATGTTGCAGTGTTGAGTCCGAAGAGAGTCTGGAGGAAGAATTCCTTCTTCCTGAGGGGAACCTCAGTCTTTTTCACTTAAGGCCTTCAGTTGATTGAACGAGGCCCACCCTGTTAGAGGAAGTCATTGAGAGGACATGACTGCCAGCTGATCCTTGAGCTTGACAGGGGCAATCAGAGGCTCCTCACCTCCTCTCCTGTGCTTGGAATTTACGTTGTATCCACTGTTCCCACACTAGGAACCTGTTTCAAGGACGCAGGCTCAAGAGAGCAATGTGTTGTTGAGACCATCTGAGCTGAAATAAGGGACTGAATCCCATTAAGGCCTCTCTATAAACTTGTAAGATTCTGACAGGCAGATGTAGAGATCTACTCATCTGTGGCATCTAAGACAAGCCTCATATGTAAGGCCCCTTGCTTATTAAAGCTGCCACCCACCAATCTGGAGTGGCCTCCCTCTTCCTTCAGTTTCTCCTTGCCCTCCGTGTATGGGGGCGAGTTTGCGAACCAACACACTCACATTATGGAGGGTAATCTGCTTTGCTCAAAGTCTACTGAGAAGGGGGCTTTTGAGAAAAAAATTTCAGAAGGTGAGACAGTGAGCCATGCAAATAAGTATCTGGGAATGAGAAATCCGGGTAGAGTGAGAAGATCCAAGTTCTTAACATGGAATTGTGCCAGGCATGCTGCTGGAGTCGAGGAAGCAAGGGGGGAGAGTAATGGAGAAGGGGTCAGAATTCCAGGGGGTAGAGAGTGTGGTGCCTTGTAGGTCTTCATAAGGACTTGGATCTTATTCTGAATAAAATGGAAGGGAGGTTTCAGCAAGGGAATGACATGATCTGATGTGGGTCTTAACAAGATTACCAGCTGCTATGTTGAGAATGGGCTGCAGGTGGGCGAGAACAGAAGCAAAGAGACCAGTTGGGATGCTATTTCAGTAGCTTCGGTGAGAGATGGTGGGGGCCTGGATCAGCATGGTAATAGTCAGGGGCAGGGAGACAGGTCAAGGAGAAGAGTTGAATTCTGTATACAGCTTGAAGATGGAGCGAAGACTTGCTGACAGACTGGATATGGGTTGTAAGAGAAAGAAAGGAATCAAAGATGATACCTTTGCTTGAACCAGTGGAGCTGCCATTAACTGAGGTGATGAAGTTTACAGGAGTACTTTGGAGTGGGGTCAGTATATATCGGAGACTATTTGGGACAGGTAAGTGGGGGTGCTAACACATATTCTAAGTGGGGGTGTCAAGCAGGTAGTTGGATGTACAGATCTGGAGTTTGGGAGCAAGATCCAGGCTGGAGCTATAAATTGGAGAGTTACCAGCATATAGACAGTATTTAAAGCCCTGAAACATTAACTGAGATCACCCAGAAAATGAGTAGAAACAAAAGAGGTCTAAGGATTGAACTGTGGGGCACTTCAACACTTGCCAGTTGGAAAGGTGAGGCAAAATCAGCAAACAGGATGAGAAAGAGTGATCAAAAAAAGAAGACAAAGAAGTAAGTGGAGTGTTGTGTGAGCCAAGGAAGGTTGTTGTCGTGCGGGGAGGCCTGCAGGGTCTCTGCTCCCGCTCCCCATACAAGAACGCAGGATATGGTGAGGCCAAAAAGGAACACCCACGGAGCCATAGGTAGGGGAGTCATACCACTTTATTCTCTCTGGCGGCACTATACTCTCACTGGAGGCTGGATACACACTGTCCGCAAACCGCCATCCACGCTTGCCAGCCCAGCCGCCATCTCCTTGCTAGCCCCATCTTTCTTCTCTCCTTCTCTCAAACCGCCATCTTTCTTCTCTCTCCTTCCGTAGCCACAGCAGTTATATTATTGGCCAATGGCTCACTGGTTACAGCTGACGGCCAACTAGCCACAGCTGATGGCCATGCAATCACAGTTGGCCATTTACTACCTGAGCCAGCACCTGTCTATGTGAGGCCGAGAGCCTGGAAACTACTCTCTGGGGCTCCGCCCCCACACTCCACCCCTACAGGCTCTCGCCTCACAATCTACGCGACAAACGTCTTCCGCGAGGGGACCTGTGCGAGGAGCCTGGGGGTGAATGCAATATCCTGGACACAGCCAGGCTCTCTGGGCACAGCCAGGGTTTCTCAGGGCACCACCAGTGCTTCTGGGCACTGCCAGACTTCCTGGACTTCTTAGGGTACCACCTGTCTTCCCGGACACAGCCAGGGTTTCTCAGGGCACCACCAGTACTCCTGGGCACTGCCAGACTTCCTGGACTTCTTAGGGTACCACCTGTCTTCCCGGACACAGCCAGGGTTTCTCAGGGCACCACCAGTACTCCTGGGCACTGCCAGACTTCCTGGACTTCTTAGGGTACCACCTGTCTTCCCGGACACAGCCAGGGTTTCTCAGGGCACCACCAGTACTCCTGGGCACAGCCAGACTTCCTGGACTTCTTAGGGTACCACCTGTCTTCCCGGACACAGCCAGGGTTTCTCAGGGCACCACCAGTACTCCTGGGCACTGCCAGACTTCCTGGACTTCTTAGGGTACCACCTGTCTTCCCGGACACAGCCAGGGTTTCTCAGGGCACCACCAGTACTCCTGGGCACAGCCAGACTTCCTGGACTTCTTAGGGTACCACTAGTTTCCCCGGGCACAGCTAGGATTTCTCAGGGCACTGCCACTTTCTCTGGGAACAGCCACACTTCCTGGACACAGCCAGGGCTCTCAGGGCACTGCCACTTTCTCTGGGAACAGCCACACTTCCTGGACACAGCCAGGGCATTCAGGGCACTGCCACTCTCTCTGGGAACAGCCCGACTTCCTGGGCACAGCCAGGGTATCTTCAGGGCTCAGCCAAACTTCCTGGACTCAGCCAGGGCTCTACTCTCTCTGGGAACAGCCCGACTTCCTGGGCACAGCCAGGGTATCTTCAGGGCTCAGCCAGACCTCTCAGCGCACTGCCACTCTCTCTGTGCCTCTCAGGGTACCCTGCTGGAACAACAGCGACTCACAATCAAGGTGCTTACATATTCTCAATGGCGGCCAGTCAAGAGACAAAAGCAAATATCCCCCAGTTCCACTAACAACAGTTCCCAAACAAACAGTCAAGCGGTCCATTAAATTAGGGATGGAAGGCAATTCCCCATAGTCCATAGTCATTCGCCAGGGCTGTCCTGGGGGTGAGGGATGACCTTGACCTCACCCTTATCTCCCACGGAGGACTCAGCAAGCGTTACCTCCTGGGACTATAAGTCCTGCATCCGGGCTGCCTGAGCAGGAACTTCCCTGGCCCACAGGGCTGCAACGACCTTCGCTTTCTCCGGCCTGTGCTGGTTGGGGAACCGTCCACATCTTTCCACCTCTCCACGGGGCTCCATCTCTGCAGCAGCTGCATGGCTTTTCCTGTGCTGGTGGGAGAACCGTCCACGTCCTCCCACCCCTCCACGGGGGTCCAGCTCTCCGGCAGCTGCTCCTCCTGGTCTTCCTCAGACTTACGCAGAAACTGCTCCACCGCACTTCGGAGAGCTTTGGCCGGCACCATACCCTGCTCGCTGCGCCATTTGTCGTGCGGGGAGGCCTGCAGGGTCTCTGCTCCCGCTCCCCATACAAGAACGCAGGATATGGTGAGGCCAAAAAGGAACACCCACGGAGCCATAGGTAGGGGAGTCATACCACTTTATTCTCTCTGGCGGCACTATACTCTCACTGGAGGCTGGATACACACTGTCCGCAAACCGCCATCCACGCTTGCCAGCCCAGCCGCCATCTCCTTGCTAGCCCCATCTTTCTTCTCTCCTTCTCTCAAACCGCCATCTTTCTTCTCTCTCCTTCCGTAGCCACAGCAGTTATATTATTGGCCAATGGCTCACTGGTTACAGCTGACGGCCAACTAGCCACAGCTGATGGCCATGCAATCACAGTTGGCCATTTACTACCTGAGCCAGCACCTGTCTATGTGAGGCCGAGAGCCTGGAAACTACTCTCTGGGGCTCCGCCCCCACAGTTGTTTTGAGGAGAAAGTGACCGTGTCAAATGCTGTTCCTGAGAACTGAGAAGTGATTGTTGGACATAGCAATGTGGGGTTTGTGACTAGGGCAGTTTTGGTAGAGAGATGGGGACAAAACCTGATCGGGTAGGCTCATGGGAAAATAGACGTAGAGAACTTGGAGACAGTGAACAGAACTGGGCCTATATTTAATACAGAAGACATAACAGCACATGTGTATAGGGATGAGAATGGTCCAATACGTAGGAGAAAATCGGTGATGCAGTAGAGAGGATTTCTGCAGCCATGGCCTTGAGAGGGGCTGTTCTCAGCCAGGACCACAACCAAGCCACCCCCCCTTACTGGAGACGAATAAGAGTACATGGGTCCAGAAGCAGGGGGATGGTATCTGAGGTGCTGGGAACTTGTGGAAAGTCTCTTCTAATTCTTTCCATTTTCTTAGTGAAGCAGGAAGCAAGTCCAAGCTTAGCTGAGAGAGTGAAGATAGGGGGAGGAGAGGTTAAAAGTTTGAGGAGAAAGTTTTTTTTAAAACCCAGTGCTGAATTTTGCTTTAATTTCTATGAATTGGGGGCAAGTTCTTTACTCAGTAGTTAGAGCACAAGGCACACAAAGCGTGGAGTGAGCTAACCCAAACGCCTAGGTTCACAGTAAGATCAGTGGTCACAGAAAGGAGGGAAGAGGAGAGCGCAAAGGATCCTGTCATGCGGGTTATATCGGGCGGGCTCTCTAGTCCCACTCCCCACATAAGAACGCAGGACATGGTGAGGCCAAAAAGGAACAACCACGGAGCCATATATAGGGGAGTCATACCACTATAGTCTCGCTGGCGGCATCCGCCTCTCTGTAATCCGCTCTTGCTAGCTCAGCCACCATCTTCTTGCTAGCCCCCATTTGCTGCTAGCGTAGCCACAGCGGTTATATTAGTGGCCAATGGCTCAGTGGTTACAGCTGACAGCCAACTAGCCACAGCTGATGGCCATCCAATCACAGTTGATGGCCATTTACTACCTGAGCCAGCACCTTTCCACGTGAGGCCAAGATCTTGGAAACTGCACTCCTGGCTCTGTCCCCACAGACCCCAAGATGCCTGCTGAAGGACAGGAGGGATCCCATCCTGCCCCTGGGTAAGAACTGGGGATACCAGTAATTCACGATGTTGGCCCGTGTTGGACCCCATTGTGAGGTCTGTCGCTGCCTCCAGAAAGCAACAGATGAAGAGCATCCCCTCCATCTCGTCCGTGTCCTCCCTTTGAATAGAAGAGAGGATGTAAAGGGTCAAGCAGCCCTGCTCCTCTATTGACACAGGTGAACATGGCCGTGGGGTGGCCAGGGGACTGCTATGAGGAAGGAGAGGAGGCCCATTATAACTCTTCTACACTCTGAGGAGCTCCTTGTGTGCAAAGGCAGAGATTCTTAGTGCAGTCCCCAAACCAGCAGCATCAGTTTTCCCTGGGAAATTGTTAGAAATGCAAATTCTTGGGCCCCCTGGGAGACCTACTACATCAGAGCCTCTGAAGGAAGGGCCCAGCAAGCTGTGTTTAACCAGGTCATTCTGTGTACACCAAAGTTTGAGAAACGCTGTTTGGAGGCAGCCTGGAAAAGTTTCTGTCTGCTCTTATCCAGGAGTGCCACCTATTGGGCAAGCTCCTCAGATGCTGGGAGGTTAATGTAAACACTAGGGGATTTCCTTTTCTTTTTCTATTGTTAAACAACTTTACAAACCCAAAACAAAAGCAACATTCTTATGACCCTCCACATTATGCAAACACTAATTTTATGTGGCTGTAATGAATATATTGAGACTCTTGTATTCATAAAACATTTTGTACCCACTTCCCGTGTATTAGCCCAGTAGAACATATAGTCATGATTTTTACAGTAAAATTCCATTATAATAAAATTACATAGTCACAGTGACCACATTTTTCAAGTAAATTGGACACATGGTCTGACTGAGCATAATGAAACAGGAGACAATGTGACCTAATATTTGGAAATAATACCATCCCAGGAAATCTTAGAAGTTTGTTATCAGATGACAAATTAATCCATTGTTCCATGGTTTTAGATGCTTGAGCTATGTCCAGTTTTCAGTAGTTATAAATAATAAAGCAGTAAGTACCTTTGTACAATAAGCTGGGGTTTGTGGGGGGGATTTCCTTGGGAGACCACTTAAGTAAAATTTCTAGCCCCAAAAGTCAGATAACATCACAGCATTACTTAAAGTAAGTTCAGAGAAAAACTAGAAATAATCTAAACGTGTTAACAAAAGAATTGGTAAGTTGTATAGTCATCACAAGTGCTGTTCTGCAGGCATCATAAATCCCATTTACGACAAGCTTAAAACAACATACTGTCAAGGAATTTTGTCAAGGTTGTAGCTTCCCAGCATCTTTGGAACACCCTGCTATGTTGGTTCTGCCTTCATGGTAGAAGCCAGAAAACTGGCTTTGTCAGACAGGTTCACACATGACCTAGGGTTCATCCATCAGACATACCAAAGGAAGATTTTTATTCAAAAGTTGAGTAATCAGAAGAAGCATGAAACATGTGGAATCTACTTTCTGGTGAAGGTGGCATCAGCCTCCAGCATTCAGAGGTTCTGGTATCCAGTCCTCAGCATCAAAGGTGCAAACCGTGGGTCTATGTCCAATGGTCTTCACCTGGAGGTGTGGTTTGACCATTACTCCTGGCTGAGTAACCTTTCAACCCAACACTCTGGCTCTCTCAGAGATTTGTGAACTATCTAATTTTCTTTAATAAATTCCCTTTCTGCTTGCATGCTTGTTCTGGTACTTTTGCTGTGGAACAAATCACCCTAAAACTTAGTGGATTGCATGGCTTAAAGTGGGGTTTTCGACATTGGCACAATTGAAATTTTAGGCCAGATAATTCTTGGTTGTGTAGGGCTGTCCTGTGTCCTGTAGGATGTTCAGCAGCAACCCCGGTCCCTACCCACTACATGCCAGGAACAGCACCCCCTCAAGTTGTGACAACCAAAAAGAATGTCTCCAGACATTGCCAATATCCCTTAGAGACAAAATCTCCCTCAGCTGAGAACCATTGGCTTAAAATAACAATCAAGTATTAGAGAAGGCCTTGGCTGGGAGATTCTGGCTTGGGGTGTCTCAGGCAGTTGCAGTCAAATGGTGGTGAGAGCTGGAGGCTGGCTAGGAGTCTTCCCCTTCTCACATAGTCTCAGCGCCTCTCCACATGGTCTCTTTGCATGGGCTACTTTGGGGTTCTTCATAGCATGACGACCTCAGGTTAGTTGAAATGCTTATATGGGAGCTCAGGGTTTCAAAGTTATCACTTCCACCATAGTCATAAGATTCAAGGGGAGGGGATACATATGTAAAAGTTAATTGAGGTATATAGTGGACTAGTGCCCTTTAAGTACTTTATTTCATCCCTCAATCAAAAATAGAAATACAATTCCTTGTCTGTTTAAAGTAGCTGTTGGATTCTGTCAGTTACAACTAAGACCCTCACCTAAGAAAGATGGTAGCCCTCACCACTAGAAGGCCAGGGCTCACAATGCAGCTACCACGCTCCTGTGTGGCTGGCCCCTCTGCAAATTAAGCCCACTGGAAAACCCTCTCCCCCCAGGATGCACCCAGGAGAATTTTCCTACAGAAGAGAAGTCCACAACCAAGCATTGTAACCCTAAAATATGAAAAGCTGAGAAACCAAAAAATGTAGCTGTTGAATATATCAGTGAATAGCAGACTATACACAGCTGAAAGATAAATCAGGAAGCTGAAAGGTTACATTGAGAAACTTTCCCAGAATACAGCACAAAGAGATAAAGGGATGAAAAGAATGAAGAGAATTGTAGGGACACATGGAGGAAAGATTCAGTAGTTACAAGACTCCTCTAAAACTTATTTCCAAAGGGAGATAAAGCAACATTCAAATAACAGTCAAGAAATTCCCAGAATTGAACCCAAACACAAGTCTTAGATTGGAAACCTCTAACTGCTAATCAGTATTTTAAAAAATAGCAAAACAACACATCTAGACATTGTGGCAAATTTTCAGAACAAGAAAGATAAAGAGCTGCCTAAAAGCTACCAGAACAAAAAAACCTGGGGGGAAAAACTGAGAATGGAACTGACGTGAGATTTTCCGTCAGCAAAATGGATACAAAAATATTGATAACTGCTGAAGTCAAGTGAGAGATAGATACACAGTGTTTCATTATATTATTCCTTCTACTTTTCTGTGAGATTAAATTTTTCATAATAAAAATGTTTCTTTTTTTGTTTTCCTATGGATGCAAGAAGATAATACAGTAATATCTGCACAGTGCTGAGGGAAAATAGCTTTTAACTTTGAATTCTATATCCATTTATATTGCCAAAGAATGAGGGCAAAATAAAGATACTTTCAAATTACAAGGACTCAAGAATGTTAACATACCAGATGTTCCAAGAGAACTTCAACAAGGAGAAAAATGAAACTAAAAGAAGTAATGGGATGCAAGAAGCAAAGAAATCAACAAAATATGTGATAAATCTAAATTATTGTTGCTTATAAAAATTATGATCTTTAATATCAAACTGTGACTAAAATTCAAGCTATATTAACATGGAAGTGGTAGGAGAGGGGGGAAGGGGTGGAGTTTAGGGAAACAAAAGCTTCCAAGGGTCTCATTTTGCCCAAATTGGTTACACAGAAACTAACTGACCTTTACAGGAGTGCTCCTCAATCTTTAATATGTATACACATCATCTGGGGATTTTGTTCAAGAGCAGTTTTGGATTTGGCAATTCTCAGTTGGGCCTGAGATTCTGCATTTAAAACACATTCCACAGACCACACTTGGAGCAGCAAGGCTTTAGCCTGGATCGTGCTTAAGAACCACATTGACTCAGGGTGAATATATGCTAAATTTCTCTCACTCTGTTTCCAAAATGTAAAAAATGATAGACACGGTGTTTCAGAAAATATTCAGGGACATAATTTTTAAAATCATGGACCAGAAAAGAAGTGGAAACCCGCAGCACTAAATGCTAGCTTAACACATGGGCCCATAGACACCACGAAGGACCTGACCCAGACAGTAGAGTCTGGAATTTCTTTTTTGTTTTGTTTTCATTTTAATTTTTTTCCATTTTATTGAGGTATAATTGACACACAGCACTGTATAAGTTTAAGGTGTACAGCATAATGGCTTGACTTGCATATATTATGAAATAATTACCACAGTAAGTTTACTTAACATCCATCATCTCATGTAGATACCCCCCCCAAAAAAAAAACCAGAAAAAAAATGTGTGTTTTCCTTGTGATGAAAACACTTAGGATCTACTCTCTCAGCAATTTTCAGAGATACTATACAGCAGTGTTAATTATAGTCTTCACGTTGTACATTCCATCCCTAGTACTTATTTATCTTATAATTGGAAGTTTGTACCTTTTGACCACAAGCCTGGTATTTCAACTCCAACCAAGGAATAAGGAACCACCACACCCCCTTTCCCAGTGGGGAAACTGATGCTCTGAGCTCATGCTCCCCCAGCTATATTTGAAGGCTGAACAAGTCCTGCCTATCTACTTGGGAGTGGAGCTAGAAACAGACTGCTTGCCTGCAATACAGCAAGAAAGCAGAGAGATTTGCACAGCCAGCTACCAGGTATACATTTAGTGTGAGCTCCTGGCCTGGGACTGTGACATGCCCACAGGGCAAAAGCCCTGAGTCATTTTGTCCTCATGAAGCAATCATAAAACCACAATGAGTGGGAACCATGAGTGGGAGAGGGGAAAAAAGCCTCCATTAAGATGAGCATTCATAAAACAAAAATTGCAAAGGCCACAATGAAACCCGACACCACAAAAAGAAGCCAACATATAAGAGGAGTCACATAAAATAAAGTAGAAATAATGGAACAATCTGGAAAGGATTTTTTGTAAAATAAATGTATTTAAAATCAATGAACAAAAGCAGGTGGCTATGAATCAAGAACAGATGAATATCTTGGAAATTAAAAAAACAAAACTGAAGCAATTTTTAGATGGTGTGTTATTAGTCAAGGTCCAGTCAGGGAAAGAAAAATCTCTCTAGATCGTTTCAGCAGAGGGAACTTAATACGAGGAATTTATTACACAGGTGATAGAGGAACTGAGAAGCCAAGAGGGGATGGTGAGGCAGCCCAGAGATTAAAAACAGCAGGAAGCTGCCACCACCCCTATAGCTGAAGGGACACTAGAGGAGGTTATGTTATCAGAACCCAGCATTTAGAGCCATCTGACGGGAACTGGAGCCCCAGCAGGAGCTGCGGCCGTGAAAGGTACAGCTATCTGGCAGGAGATGGAGGCACAGTTGCTTCCAGAGACATTGCCCAAAGCCGAGACAGAGGGAGAGAAATACCCTCGTTTCTCCCCTCCCTCTCCTTCAAATTCATCTGCCAATACCTCCCTTTGGCCAAACCAACCCAGAAGGGATTATGGGATACATAGTTCCTTGCAATATGGAACAGGGCAGAGTACAGCAGAGAATGAATCTGAGAACTGACAAATGTCCAACACAGTAAGATAAAAAATTAATTGGTAACTTAGGAGACAGAGCTTCTGAAATCACCCAGAGGCAGCACGGTCATAAAAAGATTTAAAATATGAAAAAGTACTTAAGAGCTAGGGGGATAGATTGAGAGGCTCCAAAACATATTTAATGAAAGTTCCAGAGAGTGAAACTAGAAAGAATCAGGAAGTAGCAATATTTAAGGAGATAATGGCTGAGAATTTTCCAGAACTGAAGGAAAACAGAGTCCCTATATTGAAAAAGCTATTTCCAGAAAATGAGCTGTACTATTTGTACCAACTATCCCACTGAAAACAACTAAAAATATGGATAAAATTCTTTAAATCTTAAAAACATTAAAAAGCTAATGAAAAAGTAAGGAAATACCAGGCCAAGAGAGAGCACGAGCCTATAGAAGGAGTTTCAAAGACCACAATCACTTTTATCCCAAGGGATTTGCTAATAAGGAACACTTGTGCTTCGATTTTCGTGGCTTCATGGGGAAATTTGGACATAGAACAATGCCAGGGCCTGCCCAAGGTAGAGAAAGTACAGGCGTACCTTGGAGGTGATGCAGGTTCGGTTCCAGACCACTGCAATACAGTGACTGGCACAGTAAAGCGAGTTGTAATCTTTTTGATGGTGGAGGGTCTTGCCTTCGACTTGTACAAAACACATCTGTGGAGCGCAGTAAACCAAAGCACAATAAAATGAGGTATGTCTGTAATCCGAGCCCTTTCCCATGTTAAACTGGAACCCCACTGGGTTGGCGATATTTAGAGCAAGAAAAAAAAAGGGGAAGGAAAAATCCTTCCCTGTGAAGTTGTGACCATGAACTTGCAGCTCAGGTTCACATCGCCTGAGTAGTTCTGGGAAATTAGAGCTGTGTACCTGGTTTAAAGTGGTTCCAGATTGGGACTGCCTCAAGAAGAAAAAGCAAATGCGAAACTTTTTTGGAGAAAAGCAGCTTCATCCTAGGCTTCAGTGAATCTCCAAAAGGAATTTTCAAGTACAGTAATCAGTATAAAGTAAAAAATAACCAAACATGTAGGAGAACAAGTCACCATGAGTTGAACCAGTTGCAACCACAACTGCAGAATCAGACTTACCAAAACTTCAGACAGAGATTAATTGGGGGAAAAAATGCTTAATGTAAAGAAATAAAATACATGATTGAAAATATCTACAAGAAGAACAGAAAAAAGTATAAAATGTGACTCTTCTTGGTTTCCAATACCATTCTCCAATAAAAGGCATCAGGGCTCTTTGGAGAAATGATTGTTTCTAGAACTGGGGCATCTTGAAGTGCCAGAAAGTAAGGAAATGCTCAAAAAACAAAATCATGGGAGTGTCTCAAAGGAACACTGGAGACAACCAGAAAGAACTATCGATGGCCAAAGCTGGAACAATTTGGGAAGGAAAAACAAAATAAATAATGAAGCGTTGAGCTATAACCTAAAATTATATTTATAAAATAAATATCCATGAGTCCATACTGATACAAAAATTGGAAAAAAAATAATTTTTCAACAGAACAAGTTAGAAGGAAATGAAATAAAAACTGCCTATCCCAAATTATATATTTAATGAAAATGTCCTTCAAAAATGAAGGTGAAAGAAAAATATTTTCAGACACAAGACTGATGGAATTCATCACCAGCAGCATTTCCTTAAAGGAAATACTAAAGGGTGTCCTTCAGGCACAAAGAAAATGATCCCAGATGGAAGTTTGGATTTGCAGGAAGGAATGAAGAGCAAAGAGAGTAAATGTGTGCGTAGTTCTAAAGTAATACTGACTGTACAATACGATAATAATGTTTTGAGAGGCTTAATATACACAACTACAATGGCATATAGGTCAGGAGGGGTATAAATGGAATCTTCTAAGGTTCCTGCACGGTCCTGGAAGTAGACAAAAATTCCATTTAACATCAGATTCTAATAAGTCAAAGATGCGTGTTTAATCTCCATTACAACTGAACATGTGACCCCCGAAAAGAAGTGCAAGAATGTTCCTAGCAGCAGTATTTGAGACAGTCCCAGATTTTGATAGAAAATGGATAAATAAATTGAAGTGTAGTTATCCAATGGAACAAAACAGAGCCAAAGAGCTGCAGAGAGTCCCTATAACTGGAGTAGCTTGACGATCTTTCCCAGCACAGCCACTGGAATGAATGAATTAATTTGCTTCACTCCCTTTAGGATTAAAAGATTAAAAGTTCCAGAAGACTGACTCACCCTCACATACTTCAGGCAACATGCTGACACTTTGGCTCTATTGCAAAGATTAGAGGAAGAATCTGGCAGATAGAGCCTTCAGGGGCCTCTTTAGTTTCTGTTGCAGGAGTTCTGCCAGATCCTCAATTTATCATTCCACTAAGATTGTACGCACCGAGGGAATTGCCCAGAAGTAATCAGGCTTGCTGTTAGGAAGAATGAGTGCCTGTTGGGTGGTACTCCCTACCCGCACAAACCGTCCCTCCCTTTGGTCACTCATTATTCACACAACCCATCTTCCCTAACATACACTTCCCAAAATTCTGTTATCTAAAATAATGTGATTTTTTTCCCCTTACAACAAAATGTACTCACACTTCCCAAAAAGAGACACACCAGAGTGCTCTCAGTTTCTGTATCCAGCTGTAAGATAAAGATCTTTGGATCAGATGTGTTCCTCTTCGAATTCCATCACAATTCTGTAACCTACAGTCAAAATAGCAAGTGTCTCCATCTTCATCTCTATTGAGAAAGGAGTCCGTCAAAGATATGAGAAATTCTTTAAAATACATAAATTTACATATTTGGCAAGTAAGGAAATTTGAGGATCTGCAATAGCCTGTGTTTTTGCAACTAGTTGTGAGGTTTCCCTCTTGCATCATACAATCCTCATTCCTCCTGCCTTGCTGTGAGGTGTCCCAAACTGTAATCCCTGAGGGTGTGCTCTTATCGGTCCTGACTGTTTAGGCATCCAGTAGTCTCCCATTAACTTTACCCAGGGGAGCCCCGACTTCCATCCATCTTCTGCCCTACCCCTGTAGGGTGGCAGCAACATATTTTGCATTGATCAGAGGCAAATAAACAAGCCAATGTCATAACCCCCTTGTTTTTGACTTCACACAGTAGTGTTGGGAAGAGGCAAGCAGTTTGTGTGCTGGAGAGCCCCAGTGGCTCTCTAGATTAACGTCCTCAATGAAACCGGTGGCTCTTCCTCATCCGAAAGGGGGAGACTGCACATGACCTCAGTTTCTCACAGGCTGTCCTGGTGTTCTCAGCCATAGGCAGCTGATGTTCTCAGAACTGGTACGCAACTCCGCTGGATAGCTGGCATCCACGCTCAGATCCACACTCCGCCCCCACCACACACACACAACTGCTCTCATAGGAGCCCTGTATAAAAGGAGAAAACCTGCCAATAAATATATGAAAAGATTTTCAACTTCACTAATAACCAGGGGAATACAAACTAAAACAACGAGAAATCATTTTTCACCCACCAGACTGGAAAATATGACATTTTGGCAAGACTTAGGGCAAATACGCACTTTCCTTACTGCAGGAAATCTAAAGAGGCACAGCCATTTCGTCAAGCAATTTGGCAGTGTCACTAAGACGAAAAAACGGGCATATTATATGACCCCCGCATCTCCCTTCTGAGGTGTCTGCCCTAGAAAACACATTCTAACATAGACAGGTAGGAGATGTTCACTGCAGCATGGTGTATAATAGTGAAAATCTGGAAACCACCTAAAGGTCATTGTACGAGATAGATAAGTAAAATGTGGGGTTTTCATTTCATAGCCAAGAACGAACTAGATCCACATGTATCAACAGGGATTTCAAAACTGGATGAGATGGCTGAGTGAAAAAAAAAGCAAGGAGGAGTAAAAAAAGTCAGTGATATTGCAAGAGAGTATTATTTTTGTAAAAACAAGCACATGCATGTTAATATAAATGTTTTAAGTTCTGGAAAGATTTACTCCAAACTCATAACAAAGAGTGGAGAGATGGGGAGGAGAGGGGCCTAGATCAGGTTACTATCGAAGAGGACTTTATAATGTGCTCATTTTCACCAGGAGGAGAGTGTGTTTATGTTTTTATTCTTACAAGTGTAAATTAATAATAAAAATAATGCATGTTATTCTGGAAAGTTATGCTTACCTGAAAATGCTCACTCGCCTGGTGTATGATGAAGACCTGCTTTTTGTGGCATCCTCTTCATAGGACTATAGACTGAGTGGCCCCAGAAGCTTCCAGGAGGACTCCCCTGGTGATGCAAGGTCTAACAGGCTAAGCAGGCAAGCAGAATAGAACGTCTTTATGAGGTTTATTAAGCCAGATTCGAACAGGAAACTTCTGAAGCTTTTGAAATCCATCAAAATAGTGAGCCAGCATTGGCTCTTGAATTAGTTACCTACCACTGCCTAGCAAATTATCCCAAAATGTAATGGCTCAAAACAACAACATTTATTTTCTCACAGTTTCTATGGGTCAGAAACTCTTGCAGTGCTGTCATCAAGGTGTCAACTGAGGCTGCAGTTTCATCTGAAGGCTCCACAGGGGAAGGACCCGCTTCCAAGCTTGCTCATGAGGTTGTTGACAGGACTGGGTCTCTCACAAGGTGTTGGACTGAGGGTCTCAGTTTCAACGCAGGTCTTGGTTTCTCGCTGGTCATTGGCCAGAGGCTGCCCTCAGTTCCTTGCCATGTGGACCTGTCCATGGTGTAGCTCACAGCAGGGCAGCTGGCTTCAACAGAACAAGCAAGCAAGAGGCATCAGAGAGAGACAGTTTGTGACCAAAACAGAGGTACCGTCTTTTGTAACCTAATCTCAGAAGAGACGTCCCATCACTTTTCTCATATTCTCTTCACTAGAAGCAAGTGACTACTGCGGCACACACTCAAGGAGAGACGAGCATCATGGGGGTCCAGTTTAGAAGCTGCTACCACAGCCCTGTGGGGATTCTGTGCTCTATTTATGCTGTGTTTAAATGGGGCCAGTTAAGTGGGGGGAGAGAGGGAGCGACCCAGGAATGGTAGAAATAGTGTCCAAGAGTCCCGAAAGAGAATTCTTGGTGTTGTTAGAGAGAACATTAGTAAATCCAGTGGATGGCACCCTTCCCTATGAGCCGGTACCCATTCCCTTGAGAACAGTACCTTCTGACACAGACTACCCTGAGAATAAAGAGATTTCAGCAGCCAAAGAAATATTCTTATTAATAGGGAACTTTCAGATGTGCCATTTCCAAAGAAAAAGAATATAATTCTGCTACAATTCTAAGTGATTTCTGTGATTTTCTTTTTAAAATTTTGTTGCAAATTTTGACATGTGTGGTGGCAAATTATGTCGTAGCAAAGTGTAAAGTTTTTACATATAAGCCAGGATCTGAGTATTTATTACTAAGAGAGCAGTCATTTTAAACTAAGAGCACCTCAAGTTAGCCATCACAACTGACAAATTCAACAGCTCGAGGCTATTTGTGCCTAACAAAATATTATTGCACTTCCAGAAAAATGGCTGTACCATCGACTTTTAAACCTTACTTTACATGGTTAAAATCTCTGGGTTATTATAAATATTAAGGGTCATCTCGCAGTGTTTTTTAACCTATAGCATGTGACTTATTAGTGGATCAGAAGGGACATTCCCATGGGGCTGAACAATCTTCTGGGTGGTTAATTTGAAGACTACATTTGGAATGTTCTCTCTCTCTCTCTCTCTCTCTCTCTCTCTCTCTCTCTCTCTCTCTCTCTCTCTCTCTCGCTCTCTCTCTCCTCCCCTCTCCTTCATTCCATCCCGAATGTTCTCCAGGGGCTTGTGCTAAGCAGTGGACAGCGGCAACATGTACTCTCTGCCTAAAACTGCCCCAGGAAACTCGCAATCCCCAACAGAGATAGAGGCAGCCAAACATCCCCCACTCCATTCCAAGCCCCATAATCCTCAAAACAAGCTCCATAATCAGAGCCAGCATCACAGCCGTACAAGCAGGAAGTCTCAATCACAAACATGAGCACGCAAAAATCAGACTCTCTGAGGAAATCCGTTGCCATGAAAGACAGGCACCAAGCTCAACCAATACAAGGAATACCAGGGTTGGTATTTATGGAGGGATAGGTGCGTGTGTGTGTGTGTGTGTGTGTGTGTGTGTGTGTGTGTGTGCATGCGCGCGCGCGCTTCCTTTCTACCCCATCTGAAGGAGTCTGAAACATCACAAGGCTGAGATAACAGGAAGAGACTTTAAAAAATATAATTAAAAACTGAAAAGGAGACATGAACTCTTTCAGCATAATTAGGCTCAAAATATCCTCGTACATCAACAGGAAGTTATCTTCCACAGGATCGGATCGTCTGATTGCTTTGTAACTATTTCTCCCCAGGGCCACAGCACCACGATGAACTCTTCCACTGTCCACCTCCACCTTCAGGACCTAACGTTTTCTCCTCCCCATCCAAGAGGGCAACTGGACAGAGGACAGTATAACTGGCAGCCCATGACAAAGGGGATAAAAAGATCAAGGAATATGGGGAAGGGGCGAGGAGGTTGGAAATAGTTCAAGGAGTTTTGCTCTCTACTTACTAGCAGAAGGACTGGACACAGAGGCACAAGATGAGTCGAATGGATGAGGACAACCTGCCAAGTTCTTCTTTAGACTCCATATGGCTTGGATTATGAAGTAAAGAACCAATTTTGTATGTTTGCTTGGCTGACGGTGTGGGTGTGCTACATCTTTGACCTCTCCAATCACTCACAAAACTTTGCTTTCTTCCCAGTAGAAGACAGAGAGGAAAAGTTCAGGCATGGGAGAGTTACTGACTGTTCTGTTCCTTCCCCAGCAAAGTGGGGCACATAGAGCCTGGCCTCCACTGTTGGGTGCTATAAGCCATCTTTGGGTTTTAAAGTATGATATTAAGTTGGACTTCAGATTTAAACTTTTGTGTTAAACCTGAATAAAAAAAGAACATTTTCACCATGAATGTCAGACTATTGGAGCAATGATGTTAAAGAAGAGGAGTTGCCCAGGCCCAAGCTGTGGTAGACCTGACATTAACCCCTGAGAGCCCCAAAGAGGGATCATGGGAAGTCTGAAGTCAGAAGGCAAATTTGGGAAAGGCTATGCTATCAGAACTGTAGATATTGGAGAGAAAACCAAACATATGCAGCATTATGTAAGTCTACCAAATTGAGAAAGTCTGAAGTTGTAAATCAGATGTCATTTAAAACATAACCTCCAGAGCTGTCCAGTTGCTTAAGAAATTAAAGCTGTTCCTGGATGGAGAGAGAGGTCTTGTGAGCAATATGCCTGCGTTCACTCAAGGCCCTCCTAGGTTTCACCTGTGCCATCAGGCCCCTGGGACTTAGCAGCCTCTGTTAGCTTGGCCATAATGTAGGCTTTGAAATCACTAATGAGGAATACTTGCTACCAGAAACAAGATCAATTAGTGAGAGGTACCTTTTAAGGTATCAGATCAAAAGACTTTGATCTGTGATTAGAGAGGCCAATAAAATGGGACAAGAGTAGAAACCACAAAAACAACATCAGTTAAGTGACCCTCATGTTAGGGTTGTTCATGGATCTAGGTCACCAAATTATTTGTTTGTTTGTTTTTGAGAGCTGCCTCATAGCTCCAGAGAGAATAGCAGAATAGATAGTGGCTGCAATTCATAGGCCCAACTTATTAGCACATGTTGGTGACAGGGGCAAAGGGCACTACCTACTTCTTCACACTGGAACAACTATGGCAGGAGACCTGTCCTGGGGAAGAAGACAACAAGGCTAGAAAGGCGAGAAACTCATTTTCATAGTACATAGGGCAGAAACTGGAGTGTGCCACTCCCTAGCTCTAAGCTTTGTGCGAAGGAATCCTGATGAACTCATGGCTCAGCCTGGCATCGCCTCTAAGATGCCCAAAACGTCATTAAACTCACACCAGCAGGAGAAGGATGGAGACTGAACTGGAGAAGTAGTCTCTGGGTGCCACTATTAAATACCAGGATTCTCTTTACAGGAATCTTCAAACACTTCTTTGGGAAAATTATAACAGGGACAAAATTTTTGTAGTATGAGTATTCACAATCTTCCCTCACTATGTTCACAGTTTCTAAGGGAGAAAGATTCTTCTTCATGTTGAAGGTCTTTGGTTTTCCTGTGCCACGGAAAAACCACAGGTAATACACAGGAGATTGTTTAAAAATGTAAAGAACATACAGATTCCAAGTTGGAAGAAGAAGAACAAAGAAGGAGGAAAAAGAAGAAGTTGTATGGACTAGCTAGCAGAGAGAATTTGAGAGGGTTGAAAAATGATAGTGGGAGAGATTTTCAGAGATCTATTACCAGCAGTGTAAAGAGTATTGGGGAAGCAGCAGTGGAGAGGAGTAATATTTAAGATGTTAGGTAGGTATTAAAAATGAATTTCCTCTTTGGTTTTTCTCAAGAGACAAAGTAGAGCTGTAAATTACTCATCATGAATGTTGGCTGCTGATCTAGATTTCTTTGGATGGATGCCTTGCAGTAACTGGATCACATAAGGCCCTGACTTAAATTAAAATTATTAAGAGTAGATGTAGCACACAGAAAATGACTTAAAATTAATTATTAATATGTGGAGAAAGATTAGAGAGGCTATCACATTTATAAAACAAGAATTGGCTGTTAAGAAACAAACTAATTAAAGATTGGAAAATAAAAATTTTAATATAAAAAAACCCTCTCACTGAAGAACAAGTTTTTCTGAGTGATTTTGTTAGAACACAGTGCAAAAGGGGAACAAAAGAGCTAAAAATATGAAAGAAAGTTAAGAGAACAAGGACAGATCCAGAAGTATCAGGATGGATCTAATGAAAGTTCCAGAGTAGCTAAGGAGAATAGAGGGGAGAGTAAAATAAAATAAATGAGAGGAAAATTCCCCAGTGGTGAAAAAAAGACACAGTTTTCATATTTAAAGAGTCAATCAAATGCCAAGTGGGATAAATATAAAATTTTTATCTGAACCTGTTATGGTGAAATATGAGAACACCAAGAATAAAAGAAAAATAATCCTTAAAATTCCCAAAGAAGAAAAACATATTGCCTTCAAAAGAACTAGACTAATATTATTCTCAGAATTCTCATTACTGCCTCTAAATGCAATAAGAAAGGAAATAATACAGCTTCAACTATCAAGAGTGAGAACAGAATAAAGACATATTCAGACATGCAACGACTCAAAGTTTACCTTCCCAAACCTTTTCAGGAATTTAGAGGATGTGTTCCAGCATGTGACTGTGTAAGCCTAGAAAGAGGAAGACATACTATTAAAGAAACAGTAAATATAACCAGGAAAATAATAAGTAGAAATTATTCAAGGAGAGCAGCTGCACAAATAGACCTGGAGAGAAACCAAGCCAGCTGAAACAGGGGAAGGAGGCTCCAGAGAAAAATTGTTAAGAATAAAATTCAACCAACGAAATGCTGAATCAAAATAAAGAGCTCAAAAATGGCACAGCAATGGTGAAATGACTGGTGATGAACATTGTATCCATATAAATTTAGAAATAGTAATAAACAACTGAAATTTATGATTATAAAACAGAATGCAAGTTTCAAACACTTTGATGAAGTAAAATAAAGCAACCAACAACAAAAAATGAAATGTAGATTTTCTATTTCTGTCAATAGTGGACTAATTTGTTGCATACTGACACTCACCAAGTATAACCAGAAAAACTAGGTAAGATATTTTTTCAAATCTGCTTGAAGGTAACAGAACCAATTCAATGAGGACTTTGAAAGCCAAGATTAAAAAAGATGAGAAACACACAAAGATGAGACCAACATTCTGCTGACTGCTTTTCCCTTCAAGGCGTTTACTGATTCTAAAAAAAAAAAGAAAAAGAAAGGAAAAAAAAAAACAGCTGAAAGGCTGAGAAGCTTAGCAGAAGCAATGACTCATATACTGAGGAGTTGAACAGTGCTTCTAATAGTCTCAAAGGGATAGGGGGAAAATTAAAAGTTTAGGGTCCATGAAGGAAAAGAGGCCCTAGTAAACACTCCATATTTTTCAACTGGAATCTCAGAAGGGCCATATATTAGGAATAAGGATGAATCAGAAACGAATAAGCTCTCAAAAAAACTTACTCCCAGCTTCAAATCAGTTTAATTCCTGATTATGTTAAGGAGAAGTGCCTCTCTTTCAGCTGCCAGCCTGAAGCTAAAGTAAAACTATTCTGTAAGAAAATAACACTTTACAGAGAATCAAATTATCTCTATAATTTTTCATACACAATGTCAAACATTCCATCAAAAATTATTAGGAGGATTCTGGCCAAGATGGAGTAAGAGGATCAAATTTACCCTCCCATTTGAAACAACCAAAAGATTTAAAAAATATATGAAACATTGGGTTATAAAACACTGGAGATTAGGCAACAAATGACAGTGATGGGGAAAGGTGGAGAACAAACAAGGTGAGCCATAGGATACCCCACATTACTGCCTTGGGTTTTGAGGTAACAGTACAGGGAACGGGGAAGTCGGGCATAAACTGGCAACCTCCCCAAATTGAGGAGACAGAGCTAAAAATCTGGGGAGATCAAAATCACTGGAATTTGCAGGAATGAGTTCCAGAGAGCAGAGAACTGCAAGGAGAGAGAGAACTCCAGCTATCTGCAGAAGATCCCTCTGGAGTATTCAGCAGAGCGCTAATCAGCACTAGCACGTTAGGAAACTGCCCAAGGCCAGGGAAAGAACCAAATGAAGAGATTAGAGGGAACAGTACTGAGTTTACACAGGGCCAAGAATACTGCCTGTTCCCACTAACCAGACTGGACAACCTCAAAATTCACAGGGAATTTGGCAGAGTACTCAGAAGAATCTTGGGTCACTTGTGGGGATAATTAACCCTAGACTAAACATTGTTCTGGTCCTGTCTAACAAATCTTAAAAGCAAAACCTGAAAGGATCAAATTGTTTTCCAAGTAGCTTAACTGTGTTACAGAATAGAGCTCAAGAATGTTTATCGGAATACAAAACTATCCAGCACACGACAAGGTAAAATTCACAATGTCTGATGTCCAATTAAAAATTACTGAGCATGCAAAGAAGCAGGAAAATACAACCCAAAATGTGGGAGGGAAATTAATCAATCAAACTAATCCCAAAATGACATAGATGTTAGAATGAGTAAGCAAGAACATTAAAACAGTAATATCAGTATTTCATATACTCAAAATGTTAAGAAATGGAAGATATTTTTTAAAAGACCCAAATCAAGCTTCAAGGGATGAACATTGCAATGTCTGAGATGAAATGACACTGATAGTATTAATAGCAGATTAATAATAGCCAAAATTTTCCAAATATGATGAAAACTATAAACTTACAGATCTTAGAAACTCAATGACTCCCAAGCACACACACACAAAAAGAAAAAAACTATACCAAGTCACATCATAATCATATTGCTCAAAACCAGTGATCAAGAGAAAGTCCTAAAAGTATCCAGAAAATAAAAAACACATTGAATAACAGAGGAACAGCATATTTCTCTTTTGAACAATGTAAGCAAGAAGACAGTTAAGAAACATCTTTAGAGTATTAAAAGAAAAAAAACTAAACCTAGAATTCTATACCAAGTGAAAATGTCTTTCAAAAATAAAGGGAAATAAAGACTTTTTCGATTTTACAAAAGCTGAAAGAAGTCATCACACAATGAGCAAAGGATAGTTTCTTCAATAAATGATGCTGGGAAAACTGAATATCCAGATGCAAAAGAATAAAATTAAAGTAATGAAAAAATAATAAAATTGGACCTTTATCTTAAATCATACACAAATATTAACTTGAAATGGACTAAAGATTTAAATGTAAGACTTGAAACCATAAAACTCCTAGAAGAAAACATAGGGAAAACTCTTTGACATTGGTCTTAGCAATGATTTTTTTTTTTTTTTTTTTTGGCTATGACACCAAAAGCACAGGCAAAAAAAGAGCAAAAATAAACAAGTGAGACTAAATAAAACTAAAAAGCTTCTGTATAGCAAAGGATACAATCAGCAAAATGTTGCTACCTATGGAATAGGTGAAAATATTTGCAAATCATATATCTGATAAGGTGTTAACATCCAATATACATAAGGAACTCATACAACTCAATAGCAAAACAGCCAATAGCTCAACTTAAAAATGGGCAAAAACCTGAATAAGGTGGTTTTTTTCCAAAGAAGACATACAAATAGCCAACAGATTCATGAAAAGGTGCCCAACATCACAAATCATCAGGGAACTGCACATCAAAACCACAATGAAATATCACCTCACACCTGTTAGAATGGCTATTATAAAAAAGATGAAAGATAACAAGTGTTGGCAAGAACGTAGAGAAAAGGGAATCCTTATACATTCTTGGTAGGAATGTAAATTTGTGCAGCCATTATGGAAAAAAGTATAACAGATTCTCAAAACATTCAAAATAGAAATACCATATGATCCAGCAATCCCACTTCTGGGTATATATCCAAATGAAACAAAATCAGTATCTCAAAGAGATATCTGCACTCCTGTGTTCATTGCAGCATTATTCACAAAAGCCAAGATATGGAAACAATCTAAGTGCCCATAATGGATGAATAGATAAAGAAAATGTTATACATATATATAAAAGAAGAGATTGTCAATTTAGATGAAAATAGCTGCCAACCTAGAATTCTATATCTAGCAAACACATCATTCAAGATCAAATTTTGTTCTGGCAGAACAAAAATGACAACAGAGGAAAGATCAGAGATGCAGAAAAGAAGAGCAAAGAAAACAGTACATACATGCGTAAAAATGGACACCAACTTATATACTAAAACTAATAATGTCTTAGAAGGTTTAAAACACACAGATAATTAAAATACATGACAACAGTAACATTTAAATTGGGGGAACTAATGTGCTTAAGGTGTTCTATAGTCCTTACATTTTTCTCAGAGAAATGTAAAAGTACCAATTAACATTTGACTTTGATAAATTGAGGGACTATGTTGTAATGCCCAGGGTAACCATTATTAAAATAATAAAAGAAATTTCTTTTAACCTGCAGACTAACAGAAGGAGGAAAATGGAGTAGAAAAAGACAATAAATCCAAAATAAAGCAAGTAGATGAAAGTAAACATGCATCTAAATTTACTCAATCATCTTAGCATCACTAAAAGTGGGAAAACCAGATCTTACATGCCTAATGATGTGATGCAATATGAAGCACACAGCACCACCTATTATGAAGTCGTCTTGCAAAAAGAATTGAATATGAATCTAATCAAGACTTGAGATCTTGCTACCCATTTACAAGAAATATGAGCGATAGAAGAATAAGTTAAATGATATCATGAGGAAGCAACCAGCCAAATACAGTCTGTGAGACATTCCACATAACAAATGGCCTGGTTTCTCTGAAAAATCAATTTTATTAAAAAAAAAAGGGAGGGAGTGGGTGAGTGAAGAACTCTTATAGAATAAAAGAGTCAATTACGGAAATTTGAATATGGATTGGATAATATATGGTAAGTAATTATTATAAAAGTTTCTACATCTGATGGTGGTGTGGTAGTTATATTTTATTTAAATGTCATCTGTTTGAGAAACACACTTTGGTATTTATCATTAAAACTACATGATATCTAGGATTTGCTTTAAAACACTCCAGCATAAAATGGGAGGGGAGAGACAGACGAAAGGGGTTTGGCAAAATGTTGATAATTACTGAATATGAATAATGGGTAAATGGGAGTCTGTTATCCTATTCTGACTGCTTTTGTTTATGCTTGAAAATTTTGATAATAAAAATGTAAAAAACATGCATATACAGCAGTTTAGATAAATAGCTAACATATCACTGATTAAAACAATTACAGTTAAAAGACTAAAATTGTCATACTGAATTTTTAAAAATTGCTCACATACTTTTTACAAGAGATTAATCTAAAGCATAATGATACCATAAGGTTAAAAGCAAAAAGATTTTTTTAAAAGGAAAATGTTAAGAATGATATATTTGTCAGCACATAAATCCTCAGAATATATAGTATATGGACATTGCAAAGGACCAAGAAAACCAAGATACCCTCGAAGAAGAACAAAATGGGTAGACTTGTCCTAAGAAATATAAGAATTATTTTTAAACTATAGTAAGTCATGGGACTGGTATGTAGAATACATAAGGAACTCTTTCAAATCAATAATAAAAAGACAGATGACCCAATTAAAAATGGTCAAAAGATTTAATAGACATTTCTCCAAAGAAGATATACAAATGGCCAGCAAGCACATAAAAAAATGCTCGACATCCTTAGTCATCAGGAAAACGCAAATCAAAACCACAAGATACAACTTCACACCCACTAGAATGGCTATAATAAAAAAGACAGACAATAGAAAGTGTTGACAAGAATGTAGAGAAATTGGCACCCTATGTACTAGTGATGAGAATATAAAATCATGCAGCTGCTTTGGAAGATAGTCTGGCAGTTGCTCAAAATGTTAAACATAGAGTTACCATATACGACCCAGAAATTCCACTCTTAAGTATATACCTGAGAAATGAAAACACACATACATGCAGAAACTTGTACACAAATGTTTATAGCAGCATTGTTCATAATAGCCAAAAAGTGGAACAACTCAAATGTCCATCAACTGATGAATGGATAAAGAAAATGTTGTCTTCCATACAATGGAATATTATTGTCATAAAAAGGAATGAAGTACTGACACATGTTACAATATGGATAACCACTGAAACATTATGCTAAGTGAAAGAAGCCAGCAAAAAGAGCCCATATGATATGATTCCGTTTATTTGAAATGACCTGAATTGCACATCTATAGAGACTGATAGTAGATTAATGGTTGTCAGAGGCTGGGAGAAAGGGGGGACTAGGGAGTGACTGCTAATAGGTATGGGATTTCTTTTGTGGTGATGAAATATTCTAAACTTAGATCATGGTGATGGTTGTACTACTCTTTGATTATACTAAAAGCATTGAATTGTACACCTTAAATAGGTAAGTGAGTTATATCTCCATAAGGATTTTTTTTAAACTACAGTAATTCAAATATGTGGTATACTTACAGAAAAAGACAAGTGACAAATGGAACAAAACAGAGAATCTAGAAGCAGGCCCACATATGTAGGACTATTTTATATATTACAGAGCTAGCTCTGAAAATCATGAGGAAAGTATTGTTTTTTTCTATAAAGAGTTGAATTTGTATCAAAATGAAATTGAAAAAACTTAAATTGGAGGCGTAAACTCATATATATCCTAAAACCAACCCTGTGGATTAAAGACAAGTGTGAAAAGTCAAACTATAGAGCTTTTAGAAGATAACATCAAAGAATATCTTTATTACTATAGGGACAGGGAGGCTTTCTTAAGACACATAAAGTACTAATCATAATGAAAATATTTCACTTTTACTACTTTAAAATAAAGAACTTCTCTTCATCAAAAGAAACAATAGAAAGAATAAAATGACAAGCCACAGAGAAAGAGAAGACATTTGCAGGTATTAGTTAAATTACATTTAACTGACAAAGGACTAATATAAAAAATATATAAAGGCTATGTATGGGTCAATAAGGAAAAGACAGAAAATCCAACAGAAAATGGGCCAAAAAAAAACTATACAGGCATGTCACAAAAGATGATACACAAATAATCAATAAACATGAAAAGATACTCAATAGCATTCATAATTAGGGATACGTTAACTAAAGCCTCAATGTAATTTTTGACATGCACAAAACTGGCAAAATATAGTTCGGTGAGAATGCATAACAATGGGAATTCTCATACATTGCTGCGCATCCTTACCAAAACTTAGTAGTATTTTTAGATTTTACTGTGGGGAGTGTAAATTGGTCCATTATTGAAACAAAGCTTGGCACTGCGTGTTAAATATGAATATTGTGAGAAAAAATATTCGGGGACAATGGCTGCTACAATAATGCTCTCATTCTTGTTAGCTTAACAGGATTCATAATATACCAGGAAAGGAAGACATGGGGAACTCTTACGCAGCACTGTGTGCTAAACATCAAGTTAATTAATACTTTTTCACATGCTTCCTTATTTAAATTAGAGGCAAAAGGAGTACCCAGAATGCTGTTATTCTATGACAGGAAACTTCTGACTGAAGTTCCTTTTACTAGAGACAAATAATTCAGGAGCACTATTACTCCATCAGGACAAGCTACACATTTACAAACATCACCATTCTTGCGTCTTTCTTCAAGAGACATTTAAACATTTAAATCATTTCAAACATTTAAATTCTTCAGCACAATAATGACCAAACACTGGGGTGTGGGATTAAAGGGATTCTTTTTTCTTGGTTCCATTTTATGATGACAAGACTAATCCAGATCTTGTATGGATATAATGTGAATGCCCAAAGAAGCAAAATGCCAGTAGAATAATTATACACACAATATAAGAAAATTTCCTTTAGCTGAAGAAAGACTTCACTGATCAGGAAGAAAGGGCTCAACAAATAAATCCCAGACATGATTAAAAGAAAACACACACACACACACACACACACACACACCCCTAGGTAGATCCTAGTGAACTTCCTGAATTCCAAAGATAAAGGAAAAAATCATACAAATTTCAGGAAACAAAGGAAAAGGCAACATACACAAAAGAGAACCAGACTAGCATCAGATTACTCATAACACTGAAGTTAGAAAACAGTGAAACACCACCTTTAAACTGTGAAAGAAAAGGGACTGTGACCAAAAGTTTAAACCTCCCAAACTAAGATACCATTTGTCAAGGCAAAAGCAGATATTTTGAGGTAGTAAAGGCCTCAGAAAGAATATACACCCACATAGCAGACAAGAAGACAGAAACAGGTGTACATCAATCAAATGACAATTTATTCAGCACAGAGATATCAAATGGGAAAAGATGGAATGAATAAGAAATAGTAGTAGCAATAAATCTTGCAATGTACACTTATGTCTAAATAGATTATAACATGGATGAGATTTGTAATGTAAGAGATAAGAAAGAATTGCTGAAAACACATATCAGACAAAGCTGAATTCAAGATCAAATGTTAAACAGAACAAAAGCAGATGTCCTGTAAAACGTACACTTATGAAGAAGATATAGCAAATATTTATAGAAGTCAAATACATAAAGCAAAACTTGAAATACAAGGAAACTGCATAAAACACCCTTATGATGGAAGATTTTAATATTTTTTCAAAAATTAAAAAATTAAGTACTGAAAATGAGCAAAGATATAGAGGATTTGAAATTATAATCAACAAGTTTATATAAAACTAGAGATCAACATTAAAGAGATTAATAAAACTTTTACTACTTGGAAGTCAAACACTATTGTAAAGAGGAAATCAAAACTGATACGTAGAAACAGAAATCTGGGAGACAACCAAGGTGGCGCAGTATGTAAATGCTGTGCTTACCTTCTCTCACAACCACATCAAAATTACAACTAATCTACAAAACAACCACTATTGAGAATTGCCTAAAATCAAGCTGAACTGAAGCTTTTGAACTGAGGACGTGCAAAAGCCATCTACAGACAGGTAGGAGGGGCGGAGACACTGAATGAGCTGGTCCCACACCCGCATGTGACCGTTTAAGATCTGAAGGGATATTTCAGCTCCCCCCACCCCCCAGAGGAGCGAGAGGTCACAGCCCCACTCCAGCCCAGGGTTCTAGTGCCAGGGAGAGAAGTCACCATAATTTCTGGTTGTGAAAACCAGCGGAGATTGTGACTGGTTGAGATGGAGGGCGGCTGCACTCCCAGGCGCTCCTCTTAAATGGACCACGCACAGACTTACCGACCAACGGAATCACTGGCTCTGAGTTCCAGAGCTGGGGCAGTGGCTGGAGAGGTGGCAGGAACAAATGGTGGGGAACTGAGTTGTCTGGCTTGGGACAGGGGACTAGAGAGGTGGCTTTCTCCTGGATTGGGGAGCTTGTGGAGGCCACTGTTTCTTTGTTGAGCCCTCCCCCGTCCCGGTGTGGGAACACAGGTGGCCGCCATTTCTGAGTCTCTGCCCTTCCTTCGCTACATCCTGGCGATTTGAGACCTGGCCCCTCCCAACTTTCAGGGACACCCAAGTTGCTTTCAGTGGCTTTTTTATGCAAACCGCCTGCCTTGGTTCAAGCTGCAGACTTTCCTAGGGTCTCTCAAAGGTTCACGGAACCCAGACAAGCAGCATCTGGCTTGAGTGTGTCCTGTACCTCTGGCTGAGCAGCCCTAAGCCGGCACTAGGGGCAGCTGGCCTTGGTTCACGGTTTGGCCTCTCAAGGTGCTTCCAAGCACGGTATGGGTGGTGGCCACCTGTGGAGTGCTTTGTGGCTCATGCCAAGTGGCCCCAGGTGGGACATGGGCTGTGGCTGAACTTAACCTACAGCGGATCCCCTTCAAGGTGGTCCTGGGGCTGGCACCCCCAGTGGCCAGCTTTAAAATGAGCTGGAGCATTACCAGCCACCTCCAAGTACAACATACACAAGGGGCAGACTGGGCAGGCACCAGAGTCCTGCTGAGGCAGATCCTGCTCTGTAGGATCATCCCCTGCACAACAACGCTTCCATTGTAGTCAAGCCCAGTCCTCACAACCAGTGAGCCCAAGGGTCAGGCCCTCCCATTGATGTCAAATGATCAGCCAAGGCTCTACAAGAAGAGGGCACACACAACCCACACAAGGGACACACCTGGAGTGTGTGGCTCAGGTGCTGAGAAAGACTGCGCCACTGAACCCCACAGCACACCTACTACATAAAGCCACTCTACTAAGACTGGAAGACATAGCAGCCCTACTAATACATAGAAACAAACACAGGGAGGCAGCCAAAATGGGGAGACAAAGAAACATGTCCCAAATAAAAGAACAGAACAAAGCTCCAGAAAAAGAACTAAGCAAAATGGAGATAAGCAATCTATCAGATGCAGAGTTCCAAACACTGGTTATAAGGATGCTCAATGATCTCAGGGAGAACTTCAACAGAGAGATAGGAAGCATAGAAATGGAGATGGAAACCATGAAAAAGAACCAGTCAGAAATAAAGGATACAATAATGGAAATGAACAATATATTACAGGGAATCAACAGTAGATTAGATGAAGCAGAGGATCCAGCCAGTGATGTAGAAGATAAGGTAGCAGAAAACACCCAACCAGAACAGCAAAAAGAAAAAATAATCCAAAAAATTGAGGAGAATTTAAGGGGCCTCTGGGACAATATCAAGCATGCCAACATTCACATTATAGGAGTACCAGAAGGAGAAGAGAGAAATCAAGGAATTGAAAACCTATTTGAAGAAATAATGACAGAAAACTTCCCTAACCTGGTGAAGGAAATGGACATAGAAGCCCAGGAAGCACAGAGAGTCCCAAACAAGATGAACCAAAAGAGGCCAACACCGAGACACACCATAATTAAAATGCCAAAGATTAAAGGCAAAGAGAGAATTTTAAAAGCAGCAAGAGGAAAGTAGTTACCTACCTACAAGGGAGCCCCCATAAGACTGTCAGCTGATTTCTCAACAGAAACTTTGCAGGCAAGAAGGGAGTGACAGGAGATATTCCAAGTGATGAAAAGACATACAACCAAGATTACTCTACCCAGCAAGGCTGTCATTTAGAATTGAAGGACAGATAAGGAGCTTCCCAGACAAGAAAAAGCTGAAGGAGTTCATCACCACCAAACCAGTATTACAAGGATTCTTAGAGGGTCTTCTTTAAGATTGGAGGGGGATTAAGGATGGGTGTAAGGGGAAGGGATTAAGAAGAACAAATTGGTTGTTATACAGTAGTCATGGGATGTAGGGTATAGCATAAAGAATGTAGTCAATAATATTATAATAACTAGGTATGTAACAGATAGGTACTAGATCTATCAGGTTGATAGATGGGAATGGGGTTGGGCTCAGGGTGAAAAAGGTGAAGGTACTAAGAAATACAAATTGGAAGTGAATATAGTAAGGGGAATATAATCAACAATGTTGTAAAGATCATGTAAGGTGCCAGATGGGCACTGGACTTGTCAGGGGATCACTTCATAGACTGTGTCCAATGCACTATACACCTGAAGCTGAAGTGGAATAATATTGAATGTCTAAATATATAGGTATATAACTAAATATATAGGTATATATAGTCATGGGATATGGAGTACAACATAGGGAAGATAGTCAATGATATTGTAACAGCCATATAAGATGTCAGAGGGGTAGTAGCTTGAGGGGTGGGTTATCACTTTATGAGGGGTTTAAATGTCTAGTTATTATGTTCCTTTGTACACCTGAAATTATTTTTTAAAAAACCTGATATGTAGATGGGGTGATCACTTTGTAAGGTATATAAATGTCTACTCACTATGCTGTACACCTGAAACTAATATAATATTGTATGTCAAGTGTAACTGAAAAAAAAAAAAAATTTAACTGATATGTAGAACTATCTAGAAAGTAATGAAAAAGAACAATATACAATGGGACACAGCTAAAGTTGTATACCAAAGGAAATTCACAGCTTTCAAGTTCATTTTAAAAGAAATTAAAATAAATAATGTGTAAAACAGAAGCCATTTTAACTAGATAACAAAACCAACCAGAAGAAACTAGGAAAAGAAAATTAACAATAGTGCATGAGGAATTAATTAAATAGAAAACAAACAAACAAAAAAAACAAATAAAAATATTAAGAGCTGTTTCTTTGATAATATCTGTGAAATAGCTATAACTCTGAAAGCCTTTTTAAAGAAAAATGAGAAATAAAATAAAAACATTCAGGATAAGAAAGGAGATATAACCAGACATACAAAAGAATAAAACAATTGTAAGAGAATATTGTGTGCATCTTTATGGCAATAAATTGAAAATCTAGAAGAGTGGTTCTCAACCTTGGCTACACATTGTAATCACCTGAGGAGCTTGGAAAATCACTGTTGCCTGAGCCCCACTCCCAGAAATTCAAATTTAACTGGTTTGGGGTGTGGTCTGGACACTGGGATGTTCAAAGCTGCCCCATGTGATTCTAATGTTCAACCACAATTGAGAACCACTGAATTCCTATAGGGTTTGGGCTGTGCAGTCCATGGACTAGACTAGTAGCATCAGCATCTCCAGAATGTTTGCTGGAAATGCCGAACCGCGGGTCCCATCCCAGACCCACTGAATCAGAATGAGCACTTTTCCAGTATCCCGTAGGTGATTTGTATGCACATTAATATATGAGGTGAACTGATCTAGAGAAAATGGATGATTTCCAAGGGAAATATAGATACCAAAATTTATTTAAGAAGAAAAGTTGATGGACCAATTAATATAGAAGAGATCAGAAAAGTAAAGACCTACCGTTTCTAAAGAGGCATCAGACCCAAATGCTATCACAACTGGGTTCTGTCTAATCCTTAAAAATCAGACATTGCCTCTCTCTGGTTTTTAAACCATTCTGAATTAGGGAAAACTCTCCAAGTTTATTTTATGGAGCCAGCAGTACATCAATATTCAAACCTGATCATAGCAGTACACAACAAGAAAACACCAGAATTATGAACATAGGTACAAAAATTCTCAATAAAATACTAATCAATTTAAGCCTCGGTATATTGAAAGAATAAAAATTGCCTAAGTAAGGTACTTCTATCCTGGAAATGTGAATGTGGTTTAACTTTAGAAAATCCATCACTGTAATTCAATATACTTTATTATTTATTTATCATATTTTTTTTAAAAATTTAAATTTTTAATTATACTTTATTATTTATCAACAAATAAAAAAGCAAATCAAGTATTTATATCAATAGGTGGTAAAGGACATTTGATAATATTAATTAGTCATTTCTAATAAAATCTCTAAGTCAAATAATAATGGAAGGAAACTAACATTGGTAAATGTTATTTTATAAAAGCAACATTATACTAAGTGGTTAATTAGTAAAGTATTGCCATTAAAAGCAGGCATAACATAGAAATGCCTGCTATAATATATATTAGTCAGCATTGTTTTAGAAGTTCTAGCTAACGTAAGACACAAAAAGGAAATCGTTGACATCTTTTTGCCATATGACTGCACACATAGAAGTTCAAAAGACTACTAAAGCACAATTAGAATTGGGAAGATAACGTGGAAAAGTAGCTAGGTTATGTGGTAAACAAAAATCCAATAGATTTCTCTACAACCTAGCAGTATCTAGGTGGCTAAAAATTATAACGGACTTATGGAAAGTATAAGATCTATATATAAAGTTATGACATTTTATTAAAAGATGTAAAACAAGATCAGAATATGAGTAAATGGAGAAACATGGATGGATATGAAGACAATATGATAAAAATGTCAGGCTCACCTTAATATTAAAAATTCATGCAATTTGAATAAAAAATCTCAATGGGTCTTCTAAGGGAAACTGGGTAAAATGATCTTAATGTCCCTATGGAAGAACAGATGTCAAGAAAACTATGGAAAAGGAAAGGACTTGCCTCCTAGATATTAGAGTTCACCACAGAGTACTGTGAGTAAAACAATATATCGGCACAAGAATAACAAATAGATCAGTAAAACAGAATAAACTTCAGAAATAAATCCAAAGTTATATATGAATTTAACAATAACAAAGAATCATTTCCGTTCATGGGGGTCCAGGATGACTTGTTCAATAAATAGTACTGTAATAATTGGTTCTCCAAAAGAAAAGAGAAACTAGACCTCCTACCAAACAACATATACCAAAATAATTTTAATTGTATAAAAATCCAGGGGTGGCCGGATGGCTCAGTTGGTTAGAGCGCGAGCTCTGAACAACAGGGTTGCCGGTTCAATTCCCACATGGGCCAGTGAGCTGCGCCCTCCACAACTAGATTGAAGGACAACGACTTGGAGCTGATGGGCCCCTGAGAAACACACTGTTCCCCAATATTCCCCAATAAAATTTTTAAAAAATTCAAACGAAATTAAAACAATACAAATATCAGAAGAAAATCGAGGCATATTTTTGTAGAAGCTTGGGGTAAAGAAGACCTTTTTAAGTAGGACAAGAAACCCCAGGAATCATAAAGGGAAAGAAGGAAACATATTTGATGATACAAATTTTTAAGATTTGTGTATATCGAAAGGCAACATAAACAAAAACAAGATAAATCATGGACTAGAAAAATGTGCAGCAATATATTAGAAAGCTAATTGGCCAAATGTACAAAAGACTGTAAATAGAAAATGGAGCATGGGATTTGAACAGGTGATTTACCAAAGAGAAAATTCAAAGGGCTATTAGACATATGAAAGTATTACTTAACTCCACTAGGAGACAGGTCAAAACAGATTGAAACCATGATGGCACGGAGAGAGAGAGGTTTTCTTACCTGTGGTACTGCTCTAACATCCACTGTTTGTAAGACCGAGGATAATGGTCCCTCCCATATATTTCTGTGGGAGTGTAAATTGCTACAAGCCTGAAAACTTCCACATGCAACAAATATTTCTTTAGCACCTGCTACATACCATGTTGTTCTAGGTGAACAGCAATGAACAGACAAAAATCTTTGCACTCTGGGAATTTACTTTCTAACAAAAAATAATTTGCTAATATCTAGTAATTTTTGAAATAGCGCATATCCTTTCACTTGGCAATCACATCTTGGAGGAATCTACCCTACAGAAATCGAAGCACAAGTGTGTAAGGATTATATGCACAAAGATAGTTATTCTAGCATTCTTGCAGTGGCAAAAAAACTGGAAACAATCTAAATGTCCATCAAAAGGGGAATAGTTGACTAAATAACGGTGGGCCATCTCTGGAAAGTTATTCAGCTATTAAAGAGAATGAGATAGAGCTTGGTCTACTGTCACAGAGGGATGGATACGAAATAAGTGACTTCCAAAGATGCGTAATCTCATTGTAGTAAAAAAATTGCAAATGCCCCCAAGAATCCTCTTGCTATTTCCATATCTTTCTTAGTAGTTTTGTATGAGCATGGAGGGAAGGCGTAGTCTGTTAACTATGATTACTTCAATGTAATTAGCTTGGAGGAAGTGTGGAGGCAAAATCATTGTCTTTATATTTATTTTGTGTTGTTCCAACATTTGTTACATGTATTTCGCAATTGAAAAATCGAACAAAGTTCAAGTTCAGTAAAGATTTTTAAAAGGATAATGTTCTGTCTGGCGGGATTGAGGCGGGAAGGCATTTTACTTTCTTCTTTGTACCATTCTGAATTGTGCATATTCTCTCCAAAAAAAAATGTGCAGAAAAATTTTAAGGCAACCAACAGATATGGAAATACTTGATGTTTGGAAAGAAAATTGCTGAACATAGAATCAATGTTGTGGTTACAAGACAGTTAAAAGATTTATGTGTATGGACTAAGATTGGAAAAGAACAAAGATGAACAACCCCTTTAATAAAGAAGTCAAATTGTGGGTGATCATTTTTCCAAACTTTGGTATGAAAACATGCAATAAAAATAATCCACAAGGTTTCCATCTTTGCAAAGTTAATTTGCCCTTTAAAAGTTTTTTTTTTGAACAAAAATTAAAGCATACTGGCCTGGGAGAAACAGGAAATTAACCTTCAAAATTCTGTCACAACCACAAGATGAGACAGTAAAAGTCAACAGGGGGAAATGAACATGTATACGCAAGACTAAAGGTGAAAACCTCACTTTACTAGTGGGCTAACGCCAGAGGGCCACTCAGAATTGGACTAACCTTTATTGTTTTATGAGGATGGCATAAGGGAAACTCCTTCACTTTCCCGAGTCCCAGCCTGGGAGGGCTGGGGAGGCTGCTGCAGCCATTCTCTCACTTGCTCCACCTTTCTGGTGGGACAGCAAGCTGTCTCTCTATAGCTCACACCAGGTAGGGTGGGCCCCACACCTTCCAGGGACTGCTGCATCAGTCAAGGCCTAGACTGGGGGAGAAACAGATTCGGCCTCTGGGTCTCCCAGTCCAGCTTTACTAGATGAAGTCACACTCAGTTTGTGGTTTCTTGTGTCTATTTTCAATGTGGTTAGAACCCAGAGAGGACAGGTATAATTAGAACCTCCAAAACCACAACAGATGGCTCTGCAATACTTCCCCTTATTTCAAAGCTCAGGCAAAAGAAAATGGGTTCTGCTTTTAAAGCTAAACACAAGCATGAAGGAAAAGCAGAAACTGGCTTCTCTTGGAAAGCAAAACAATATAGGTCTAGTTAACTATTATTCTATTTTCATCAATGAGTTTAGCTATTTCTGTGACAAATCACATCGTGAATAAACAAATGCCATCTATAATTCCTAAGTAGGCTTTCTGCAGACAAGTTCCCTAGTGGCTTTACATCAGCAGGTCACTACAATGCCAAATCCTGTGTTCACCGATACCAATAACACAAGAGACCAAGCGAATAGGAAAAACCAAGTAAAGGAAAATCGTTCTGGAACTTTACCTCAAACTTAATAGACTAAGAATTTCCATCTTATACAGTGTTGGGAATTTAACTGTCATTTGTTTCCTCATCTCCGTATGTGTGTGTGTGTGTGTGTGTGTGTGTGTGTGTGTGTGTGTGTCTATAGCCAACACTCCACTACGGTAACTTAAAATAGGAATTTATTTACAATAGCAAAGATGTCAAAAATAACAGGAACAACATATAACAAATCCAAGAATTATTTTATGAAAAAGGCAGGCAATATATACACAAAAGGTAAAACAAAATCCAAAAGGGCAAACTTAGTTTTGACCTTACCTAAACAGCCGTAGAATGTGGCAAAATGGTTTTTCACATATGAATTACTTAACATTTGGCCAATTAATCATACACACACTTTTCAGCTCTTCTGTTTTATGTGCTTAACCTTCCTCTGAGTTCTATCTACCTTTGAGAAATGTAACTTAGGGGAAGCCACACAAGATTTATGAAGTACAGGCTATTTACATGTGTACTAAAGGATTTACTCATTGACTGGCAGGCTCACACTTTAAAAGGGTTAAACCCAAGGTATAATGTGTCTGAGCCCCATTTCACCTTCAACTGCTTATTTCTGGTGCGAGTGTGTTCGTGTGTGTGCATTTGTGTTTCTCGTCCACCACACAAAATGTTGCACCAGTAATCTCTGAAGTTCAAGTGCTCTAAAACAGTGTTTCCCAAACTTGAGCACACATCAGAATCACTTGGAGGACATGCTAACTGAGACACCACCAGATCACTGACTGGGTCCCAAGCCGTTTCGCAATCCAGTGCGTCTGGGGTGGGGCTGAGAATTGGTGTGATTAACAAAGTCCCCTGCTGCTGCCAGACACTGAAAACCACTGCTCTGAAATAGCACCCCTTTAAGATTTGGACTGGTCATGCTTTTTACATGAATCCTAGAACTTGTGGGAAATAAAGGAAATTGTTAATACTAAGTACTAAGTAAGATTCCCAGAGAACAGAGCAATACATGACCTGACTGCCTGGGATCAGACTGGTAAGGTGTTGTCTGTCAGGCATTCTGTCACAACTTAGTTTCTCAACAGGCTGATTTTGTCTGCTCTGCGGGTCCGGACAGATGCTCACCATGTCCTCTTGATCAAGTTTTGATTATTCA
Organism: Rhinolophus sinicus; assembly: GCF_057876585.1. NCBI lineage: Eukaryota > Metazoa > Chordata > Mammalia > Chiroptera > Rhinolophidae > Rhinolophus > Rhinolophus sinicus. The sequence goes on along the minus strand of NC_142518.1, from coordinate 16,597,989 downwards.
CTGTTTGAAGGATTAGGCGAACACTTATTCCTACATAGCTGAAGCTCTGCAGGATCTTCTCTTTAAAAATCAAAGATGCCTCAAATCTATCTTGTTCTTTTTTAAGGACTGCTGGTAACTTTGATCTAACTTCTGACTTTTATTATGACAATGACCATTCTCTAGTATGTTAATGTCAACTAGAGCCCTCCAAACTGGGCACAAAGGGCTAACTCTAGGGCAGGGCTTCTCCTGTGGAGGGGGGGGACAACCCCCACTGATTAAATGTGCTGTGGACTGATACTGAAATGAACTTTAAGTGCTCTCAAAAACCACTTTATGCAAGGGAAATTTATCTCAGGGGAATTAGAGATGCTAATAAATCCTTTATGAAGATAAAAGAAAAAAAATGAATTCCAAGGACATGCTCATCAAAGGACTCACCAATCACCTCTTAACTTCTCTGAAATATTACTTGTAACTTAGCAGGGCTGAAATATTATCAGTATTTGCATCCGGGTCAACAAAATTCAAAGCAATCAAGCATTTTGCATTCCACTGCTGCATAAAAGGAATTAAGAAATGGGGAAATGAAAATAATCCACTGCTTTTGATGTTTATTAGGTTTACAAAAACTGTACATATTTTTTTAAGAAAAAGCATTAACTTAGTACTGGTATCAAATAGACTAAACATTCATTAACAGGAAAATATTCTGATTTTTATTTTTGCACGTTATTCTCAAGTACACAATTACAATAATGTCACACATCCCTATATGATTTTCTTTTTATGTATTTTACTTTTTTTACAAAGTGTACAGAGGGAGGGACATACAATATTTAATAGGATATTTCTACAGAACAATAACTTATATTATGTCCTTGTAAAAATCTGTACCTCTTTAAAACATTTAACTGAAACATCCATTTTTTTTAGCTTTGCTAATCAAAATTGTTTTAAGAATTAAAACTAGGTTGTAACTAATGTCAGTATATAATAGTGACTACAATTTAATTTTCTCTTTATACAGACAAATACATTTTATCATATTCACTTGACCAAACCCTTAAATACCTTTTAAAGGTTTCAATATTGTGCTTTAAAAAGAAAAGAACTGTGTATGATTCCAGAATATGTAAGAGAAATATAAAGTGTGTAAAATGTTGTGTTCTTTATCTTTCAGTTCATTTAAAAAAATATAGTTAAATGACCAATTATTTATACTTTCAAATTTTACAGAATGTTTTAAAATTAATAGATTTTTACTTTCATTTATGTGTTCTTAATTATCTCTGGGAAAAATAAAAAATAAGGGAGATTTTAAAGGTTCTCACAAAAAAACAGACAGAGCTTTCAAGAATAGTACTGCGGGGCAATGAATCACACAATTTTAAGTTACCTTTTTTAAAAAAGCACGTAATGGAGGCCAAGAGGGCACAGGAGTTCCCACAGGGATAGGCCCACGCCTTGGTTTTGACTGGCATTCAGGTTGGAGTTCATACCAGCCCAAAGTACTTGATTTAGACGGGGGCTAAATCAATCTAGCACTTCAGAGGCTTGCCAAACACCAAATAGTTAGATTTCTAACCCTATAAACTCTTGAATACAAATATCAACGGCAAGAGAAAGATGAAAGGTAAAAACCTAAAAGCACGAAGGGGACGGAGCACCATAATGAAGTGGCAAGGCAGCTATCAAGTGGGATAAAAGTCCTAAATCTCCCACAATGTGCCAGATACTCATGTGCTGATAGCCAACTTAAGGACCCCCAAAAATGTTTTGTTCTCCAACATTTATCTTAACCTAACCAAATTCGAATTAACTGAGTTCATTTTATTGAATGTATTACTCTGATTCAGAACTATTTGTTTAAAAATGGCAACTCTCAAAGAAACACAAAACTGTGAAAGACTCGGTGATGTTCCAAATAAGGCCTCAGATTTTCCTCATGCACTGAAAACATACCTTTATCTTCTAATCAATGCCAACTTGAGTGTTAAGTTTTTTAGTTTGCTAACTGTAACTAACAAATAACAGAGCAGACTGAACTTGCCAAGTATAAATCATAATTAGCACCCAATCTCTGGTACGTGGAGCGGTAGCTTCCATAGTCCCCCTCGTTTGGTGACACAGAGTTCCCTCATGGGCTTCTCAGAGAGAACTGAGGGAGGTACATTTGGATACTCAATAGCTTTTCAGAAAAATATAAAGGCATGGAGCTGAAGTTGTATGAAAACATTCTATCTAGAAACATCTTAACTTCTATTTTTTCAATTACCAAAGATATTTAAAAGAAAATATCTTTACTCTTTAAAAATACTAGTGTCCTTATTTTCCTTCTAATTCTTCACCTGAGTAGTCTCTCTGAAGAGCATGATTTACAAAATGCTCTCTCATACATCCCTGCATCTTTCATGTTATTGTAAATTTAATACTTTTCATTATAGATTTTAAACTACTACTTGGGGTTGTGTGTATAAATATGTAAAATAAGCAATACACACAGATACATGTTTTATATATATATATATGTGCATATATATAATTCAGGGTACATTTACATATATAAAGTTGCAAAAGATTCTATGAGCCACAAATTACCTCTAGGAGATTCCAAAATGCAGTCCTCAATAAGTCTCATTGGTAGCACACAACCATTCCAAGACAAAGCAGCACAGACAGAATGATCAAAATACAACAGGATCAAGCAAAATTTTTCAATAAAGTTTACTAAAAGTTTGCTACACTGACAAAAGATGTAAATACTCCAAAGAAAGCCCCCCCAAAGTATATTTCATCTGCTAAACAAAATGAAAAGTAAACACAAACCCAGCCACTGTTCTTTACTCAGCAATGCCAGGGATGCAAAAGCGCAAGTGGAAACTTTCATTGTCACGTAGTCTGAAAAGATTAAGCAAGACAAGTAAATGACAGCCATGTTAGTATAATTAGACCTGGCGGTAATATCTCCCATTTTATGTTAGTAGATGTCTCTGACAATTTTATTGTGAGAAAAATATAGGGGGGAAAAATGAGTCAATATGATTACTTTCGGAGTAACCAATCTAAAGTTACCTTAACTTTAAGTTAAATGATCTTAGAAGAGTACCATCAAGGTAAGCAAGGTAAATATTTAAATAAATATAAAACTTCTAAGATAGAAAACTTCAGTATAGAATCAGGGGTTAATTTATTAAAAGCAACTTTGCTTGCTGCTGCTTTTCCCCACTGATTAAACAAACTGAATAGAAATCAGAACACACTGTTGAACAAAATGTAAAAAAAAAAAAGTCAACTAGAGGCAATAATTCTATTTGTACACGGCATAAATCAATATACAGTATTTTATGTGAAAGAGACTGGCTTTAAAATTAATTTTCTGCTTCAAGGCCAACATCTCTGCAAGTGTCTGGAGAAGTATTGTTAGGGCAGGCCAACTTCTTTATGATGTCGCATGATGTGCTGGTTCTTTTCGGAAGGTCTTCGGAACCCTTTCTTGCAGTACTCACAACGGTGAGGATAGTCTTTTGTATGAATGGAAATCACATGCCGTTTAAAGCCTGAGGCATCTGTAGTGCTATACTCACAGTACTCACACTGATACACTTTCCTGCCACTGTGTGTCTTCATATGCTTTTTAAGCTCATTCTGTTGCCTAAATCCCTTTCTACATCTCTTACACCTAAACGGAAGATCTTTTGTATGAACTGAGAGAATATGGCGACTTAGAACAAATGGATCTGCAATCTTAAAGTCACAATGTCTACACTGGTGCATTTTTTTACCCTTGTGGGCAGCCACATGCTTCTTGAGTTCTGAAGGCCTGTGAAAGCCTTTATCACACATGTCACACTTATGGGGGTAGTCCTTTGTGTGAACTGAAATTATGTGTCGTTTCAAATCACTTGAGTTCGAACTCTTGTGGTCGCAATGCAAACACTGATGTGTTTTGCTTTCTTGGTGGATAAGAGCATGTTGCTGCACCTCTTTGGTATCTGAGAAAGTCAGAAGACAAATGTCACACTTGAATGGCATCTCTTTACTGTGCTTAGTTTTTACATGCGTTTTCAAGTTAGAAGAGTCTGCAGACCTATATTCGCAGTACTGGCATTCGTACGGCTTCTCCCCGGTGTGGATTCGCATGTGCTTTTTGAGCTCTGATGGATGACGAAAACCTTTACCACACTCCACGCAAATATGAGGAAAGTTCTTGCTGTGGACCGCCAAAAGGTGGCGATTCAATAACCCTTGTTCAGCTGTCTCGTATTCACAAAACTTACACTTGTGCATTTTGTTGGCTCCTTTTTCCTTATGCACCATTTTGTGAGTAAACAAAGCCCCAGCATGAGAGAAATGCTTCCCACACTCATCACATTCAATGGCCTTCTCTGCCTTGCTGGTCAGCTTGTGGCTCTCCAGGTGGTTGTGTAAACTTATCTTCTTGTTGGTAGTGTAATCACAGTCAGTACAGCGGTACTTCTTCTTGGTAAGGTGTTCAGGATGGTTTTTCATGTGCCTTTTCAAAAAACCTCTTGACTTAAACTTTTTCCCACAAATCATGCAAGGATAGACAGTCAAGGGATGTCCATCAGGGCCAATAATTATTGCTAAGAAAGGAAAAGAAAGGTGCATGAGTGATCAAACCAAGTTCTGTTCTGGTATCTTCAAGAATTTAAAGTGTGTGTTCTGAACACTATTGGACAAGCACTGCTAAGTTAGGCTATTTGCTACTTAACATTCCTATTACCATTTTTCAACATAAGAGATATAGCAACCTCATCATAAAGAGGAATCTGGTCTGGAAACTTCATTCAGTAGGACTGTATCAATCTCACTCCCGCCAGTTTAAAAAAATACATGAATAAATATGTAACTTCCATCAACTAGTGATTGAAGCTGTATCAATTTGGAAATTGGTGGGAAATTATGCATGAGAATAAAGTTTCATAGTCACAATTTCTGCTTTGGTTATTCCAAAAAACAATTTATGTCCATTTACAGTAAAGCCTGAATATACCTATAAAATTTTTAATATGTAACTCGGCATATGAGAATAGATAGGAATATGTCACATGAACTGAAGGCCCTATCCTGCTGCTCTGTAAATTATGCCTGCTTTATGCTGACATAATCAGATTCTTCAAATCTATTTACTTAAAAAAAAAATAATCATCAGTTTTCAATTTTTTCATCCATGTTTGATCCATTCCATTTTATCCAAGGAAATCATTCATGAATATCACTGAATTCTTAAAATTATATTTTCCAATTCAATACACAAAAGCTACATGTGGTCTAGCAGCTGAAATGCCATCACAACACCTCTGTGGATACATACTAGAGCTTCATCTGAGAGCTCGCAAAGCACGCTGCGTTGTGGGACTCGTGCCCTCACCTGTTTGGTACTGCCTGGAATCAGGTCTTCTCCTTTTCTTTGGTTTTTGTTTAGCCAGTCTGCCGAGCCCAGCAGACTCATCTATGTGCAAGAGGGCACTTGCAGTGCCATTCCGGTTTTCAATTCCATCAGAATTATTACCTAACAATGCGCATTAAAAAACAAAATTATACTGTATTATAAATTATAAAGAATTAGGGATTCTTTATTAACTACAACAACAAAATGTAAACCATGATACTCATGAATGACACAAATTCCCCATTCTAAGTAATGGGTTTCATGACCACATTTATTCTAGTGAGCCCGTAGGAAATGGCCTAGCTTCCAAATCTAAAAAACACATGTCAGCATTTTGCCCCATGGACTCCCTTGTTGTCTCCCAAAATTGTAAAGCTTGGGCCAGATATAATCAAGATGAAAAGTTTCAGCTTGAAAGCCTGTGTACTTCTTGCAGTATATCCTTCTACGTAATATACACATGAAGGAAAATCCTGTTAAAAATAAAGACAAAAAGTAGACTTTATAAAATCTTCCTCTACTCTTGTCCAAATCAAATAACCCTTACAAGGTACTGGTATTTCAGATTTCTGAAACCTAAGACCACAGAAACCATCTTTCAATCATGAATTCATGTTCAAGAACCAAGTCAATCCTAAGAGCTGCTATGCGACTTACCGTAAGCTGCTGCCCATGCTATTGGCATAAAGGTTTTGATTTCATTGTCATCGATTTGCTGTTCATGTGCGGCGGCGGCTGCCGCTGCGGCAGCAGCATCCTCTTCTCCTACAATCACTTCCATATAAACTTCATCAGCAATTTCAGCAACATCTAAGTAGAAAATCATATAAACTTTTGTGGCCAGGTTTACAGAGATCCCGGGAAAGATTTCATTTGAATGCAGTAAATAGATAAGTACAAAGAAGGTTCAGATGTTCTATACCTACAACAGCACTTTCACATAGTAAGCACCCAAGTATTTTAGTGAATCATTCAATTCTTGGTTTTCGCCATAATCTGTTTGTAAAGCAACATTCTAAGCATACATAATGAGTCACTGATGTTTACTCTGGAATATGGCAGCGTAATAATCTCTACAATAATGCTACTTGTTTCCTTCAATTACTGGCTATATTTTTTTAAAAAACAGCTACAGGAACATAAAATTTTCTCCCACAGAAAGGCCACCTACTTACTTAAGTCTTCATCTTCTTGCTGAGAGTCATTGACAGTCATATAAACCATCTTTTCCCTTGGCACACGAATACTGCTAGTCTGATCAAGTAGTTCAACTCCATGATCATTCTCAGGCTCGCTCTCCACAATGTCTACGGTGCCACCTATCAGGGAAGATGACAGCTCCAAGAATTCACGTGAAAACTTCATTTCTACCTGTTTTACTTATTACACTTGACATACTTTGCTATTGCTACATTGGAATCCTTGCTTACAAGTCCTCTTCACAAAAGATTTCAAGTGTTCTCAATCGAAACCACCCAAAAGTTATCAGGATGTATACTATGCTGAAGGTTTCCTCTTACCTAAGTCATCCTCTCCAGGGTCAGCTTTAAAAATGTACACCTTGATGACTTCTGGGCAAGTGCCATCCACTTTACAAGGATCGATTTCTGACTCCGCGTCCAAGGTCATTCCAGAGGAACCGTCGTGTTCTATTTTGCCAGCATCATCCACTAAAAAGGCAGGAAACACGTTACAAATAATAGTGGATACTTAAAAGGTTACTGTTTTCAAGTCTTTTTCATAAATATAATCTTTAGCCTGATTCACATAAAATTGAATGATTTTTAACTCAACACGCAGGGCATGCTGGGAAATGTGGCCAATGGTTAAGACAAAGCCTGGTCACGGAAGGCCTTGTGCAACCAGGCAGAGAAGCTCAGACTTGATCCTGGTAAGCTGGAGGTTTCTTAATCTGGTCAGGTGTCAACATCTCTTAGGGAACTTAAAAACACTGGCCAGTGCCAGCAGTTCTACAGGATCAAAATCTATAGGGATGGGGCCTGATATATAGACAGACTTAAAGGTTCCCTGCACCAGGGATTCTGATCAGAGGTTTGAGAACCTCTGCTATAGGTGACGGGACACTTTTAAGCCAATCAGTGACAGGGTAAGATTGCCATTTTTTCTACACTATACTGGCCTTAAGAAAGGTAGAGCCAAAGGGATCAAGACGTAAAACAAGGATACCACTTGTGAGTCTACAGAAATAATGCAGGCGACACATGGCAAGGCCTCGAATCAGGACAGACGTAGTACAGACAGGGAAGACGGCTGGACTTGAGGCCTATCCTAGGACTGAAATGGTAGGACTTGGTGCCCAACTGAAAACTGAACGTGACAGAGGAGCCAAGGATAACTATGGGATTTCTGATTTAGGTAACTGAGTGACTGTGGGAAGAGATGTTAAGAGAAATGAGGAAAAGGATCTTTCTTCCTGCATGTTTAATTACTTTAAGGTCCCTAAAAGCTCTCAGAACTGGTGCCTGCCCCTCTCCCTCTGTGCTCCCAGCACCCTTTGATCGTTTCTCTCCGAGTATACAATTCACTGCATTGGCATCTGGGTTTCCCCCACTATCTTTCCACACTCATAGAGCAGAACCTGTATTTTCATTATTCAATCTTTTAAGACAGTCTGGTGGTAGATGCTCAGAATACTGATGAATCAATGATTCAATAAATGACTGAGATGCGAAGTCAGCTGCTGGATATTCCAGTCTGAAAGCTAAAGGCCGACAGATTTGGGAGTCATCAGCTCCGTGGTAACTAAGCCTTGCAATCACACAGTGAGAACCTTTAGTGTGAGGCAAGTGTAGACTGAAGAAGTCCTGGGAGTTGTCACAGTTTAAGGAAGGGACAAAAGGAGTTCACAAAGGAACCCGAGAAAGGACAGCTGGAGAGGTTGGTGGAAAGTCATGAAGGAAGCTAGGGCCTTAAAAATTCCAAGAATCCCTAGTAAGGTGCATGGCTAATGCAGCATGCACGCGAGTCAAGGAGAGATATCTGCACTGACTGGAGTAACCCAGAAGCCACTGGTGTTCCTGGTGAAAAGCAGTGCAGTGAAGGCTCTACGGGGTCAGATTAAAGTGAGGGGAGCAATCGGTGGAAGGTGTGAATTTCTTTAAGAAGTCTAACTTAGAATGGAGAACAAAGGGGCAGTAACTAGAATGGGTTGCAGGGTCAAGGCATTTTCTGTTTAACTGATAAAAATAGTCATGCATGCACGATCTGTGGGAGAAAATATACTAGAAAGTGAAAGGCTGAAGCCAGACACAGTGAAATTTCTGGATCAAGATGTCAGAAGAAAAGGGAGATGAAGCTAGGTACAAAGATAAAGGAATTTTCCTTGACTAGGAGGAGAAATATGCTATCCTTCTGAGACCCGCGGAGGTAAACGGAGATGAGAACATAGCTACTTTGTGTTTAGAGAAAGCGGAAATGCAGAACGTCGGACAAGTTCATGGCTGGTGGCTTCAACAGCGGATATGAAATAGGACGCAAGGACTTTGGTAGTTACCAGTGAGTTAAGAGGTTGGGAAGCTAGAGAAAACGAGCTGATCCAGGACAAGCTTAATGATAGGACGAGTCAAAGAGATCAGTTGGTTAAACCCTTTGCGGTTTAAAAAAAAAGAGAGAGGTTCTCTGAACTCTGCACATAACTACCTAAATTCAAGTTTCTTGATTATGCTTTATAAAAATGGTTTGTAGGGAGAAAGAACCAGCATATGTCCTTATTTCTGGCCCGATGTATACTTACCCTTTCTCAAAGCTAAATATTTTTATGGCATACTCAGCTGACGGAAGCAATGTTATTTTCTTACAAGTGGCTTTGGAATGTTAAACCGAGATAGCATTAGAAGGATGAAGATCTCACCAAACTAGCAGGAGAATCCTCAGTAAATCTGTTGTATCTTCAGAGAACTCCTCTCTGACAGTTGATATTGTTGATGAAGCTTGGCCTCTTTTGGCAAGATTTGTCAAAACTGATTCTAACAAGTATTAGAAGATCAAATGTCCTTGTATTTACAAAGAACAAGGTCAGACTAGCTGTTTTTGTGTACATTAGTTTGTCAGTACTAATAAGATAAAACCTTTGATGACTGGAAAATCTAATCACTTTGGAGCTTGCAAAATGTCATGTATTTAACTGTAACTTGGAGTAAAAGAACTTTCTGTTTGCTTTCATAAATGTGTGGGAAACACATTTCAAATATACAGGCTTATCTGAGCTGAGCACAGCTATTCTGTCACTTGGCAAGAGGAGAATTCACCTTTAGAATTTGCCCCACCAACTCAACCTATGAAATTATTCCAACTATGAAATATACATTAGTGATTTGTTTAAAAAATATTTTGATGGTCCTGTTAAGTATACAAAATTTCACTGTGATTTTAAAGCTACCATTAAAAATGAATTTCTAAAAACAAAGAAGGCTTCGATAAAACTGAGTCATCGTACGTATGATTTCTGTGTGTCTTCTTCTAATGTAGTAATGGAGAACTAGAGCTTTAGAATAAGGCGTCTCCAAAATAGAAGACCATAATTTCCTGAAATTAAGATTACTTCTAATAACAACTACCATTTACATGGCATTTCACAATTTCCTTAGCATTTCTATGTACTTTTATTTCACTTGATTCTCACTTTTTCCTGATAAAGGCTCTGAGATGGTATATGACCTGTCCAAAGTCAGTGAACTAGTGAGGGGTGGGAGACAGAGTAAGGAGGTGCCTGTCTTTAGAATCCAGACCTTTATTTTTATCTTCTGACGTTTTAAGAAATGTATGTTCACTATGTAAAATTTAGTATTTTAAAAAATTACAAATAGTCCCACCAACCAGATTCCATCATTATGTTAATAAATTTCCTTCCCAGTTTTTTTCTATTTAAAAAAAAAAACAAAACATGGCATCACACTTTCCTCAAGCCTTATAATTATCTTTACATCTCATCTAGCATTTTAAATTTCAAAACTGAAGAAAACTTTGACTTAGCAACAATCTCATTAGCAATAGCAAACCCATAGCAAAATATAGGCATATTTTATGCTTCAAAGGAGCTTCAGTAAAATCCCCTGAAGACCGAAAATTAGGGGATGGTTATTTGCAATGCTAATAGATACTACAGTATCTAAAAATATAGTCCATTAAGATTTCAGAAAACCCAGTAGTTCCTGGAAAAGAAACATTACTTGGGGGGGGGGGGGGAAATACACCACTTCAAGTAAATTGCTTGTTAAAGGAACATTGATCTAAAATTTAAAAATCAGCAAAAACTAAGCTTATATGGAGAACATTTCATGGGGAATCTATACAATAAGGAACAACGGTGATTGTGACAGATAATAACACCAAACATTCACCCACCACAACCACATGCCAAGCATGATGCTAAGCCCTTAAAACATACCATTTACTCCTCATAACGTTATGAAATAGGTGATATTGTTTTGTTATTCTCACCTCTCTAAGCTTCTAGAAAAATTTCATTATAATTTTTGCCAAGATAGAAAAATACGCTACTGGATTGCAGTGTACATTAACATCACAAAGAGATCCCACTACACACCCTTAGATGCTGCCCTCGGTCAGCTTTCCCAAAACAGAGGTCCAGGCACCTTACTCTCTAGCACAGAACGGTGCCCCCATTTCCTAGCAAGTAAAATACAAATTCCCATCTAGCAACTGACCTCTTACCAAACTGCCTTCAGTTCTGTCTCCCCCAGCAGCCCCGACTACCCCATGTACTCTCAACTTAAACAATGTTTTTACTATGCATATTTATAAATAAAAGGATGGAAGTATGAACAGTTTTAATGAAAAGTGGATACTGTAACATGCTAGTCTTAAACAAAAATTATTACATTAGCATTTACTCGAACCCGTGGTCAATCCCATTCCCATTCCCTGGCGCTCTAATCCCTTGCCCCACCCACCCCTCTTCATTTCATCACACTGGCTTGGCCTAACCACAAACTTGGCTAAATGCAATTTTCCTCTTTGTCTCTGCACAAGCACCTGTGCAGCTCAATCTGGTTGGAAGCATTCTTTCCCTCTTTCTCTCTCTCACCCCCCTCCCCAAACGGTTTTACTTTGAATTCATGACCCTGAAGCTGCAGTTGACCTTTTCTGCTTTCCCCCGTTTTCCACATTCTCCTTTCTCCTCAAATCTCTATTACCACCTCCCCATCCTCGCTCTCAGGTGATCTTACTTCACTGGAAACAGAAACAATCAGAAGACCTATTGCCTACAGCATCTACCCACCTACCAGCAGCTAAAGCCATGGACTCTAACTGTAGCCAAACCAGCTGTGTTCCTAACTAAAGCCCCTTCCTTACTGCTCCAGCACCTCTCCCCTCTCTACCCCTCCACCCTCCACTGGATCACTTTCATTGGCATACAGCCAAAGCTATCCCCCACCACCCCCACTTAAACAAAAACTCTCATCCCATTTCTTTGCCACCTCCTTTTCTCCAACTCTTATTCCACATCCTCTAAACTCACTTGAGTCAGGCCCGTGACGTCCCCAAAACTGTTCATCAAGGTCACCCGTGCTCACCCTCATTTCACCTGTCCCAGCAGCACTCTCCTCTGTGCTTCCCTTTCCCCACTCGGCTTCCAGGACCCAAGCTCTGGGTTTCATCCTCCTCCGTCCTTTGCAGGAGCCTCTTACTGTTGCAAACCCCAGGGCCTTAGTCCACGGTCTTGGTTTATCTCCAATCCCTTTGGTGATCTCATTCTGTCTCAGAGTTTAAATTTCATCTATATGCCAACAACGCCCAATTTTGCATTTCCACTGTAGTCGTTTCCCAAATTCAGATTTGTACATGTCTTTGATGTCTATGAGACATCTACCTCACAATTAAGTCTCTGCTCAAATGTCATCTCAGCAAACCCTGACTACTTCTGTAGCCCCAAATCTGTCTTATTCTCTTTTTTTCTCCCCAAGCAGTTATCATTTATGCCCGTGTACCTCTGCTAGAATATAATTCTCAACAAGGAAAAGGACTGTCATCTATTTTGTTCACTGATGTATTCCAAGTGCCTACAATACTGCCTGACATATAGAAAGCACACAATGTTCACTTGTTAAATATATGAATACTGATCTTGAAGTAAATGTTTAGTCATAATTAGTTCTTAACCCTGTAAAGAAAACTATAAAAACAAAAAGTCACATTTTGCTTGTCCTACATGACTTAATTTTAAAGCCAAGTATCTACTGTCACCCTGAAAGATGTGGAAATTAACACATTTATACCCCTCCACTTCCCAATATTTTAGTTTTATATTAAGTGAATTCAATACTCACTACAAATCCTTTTATCACAATTTCTCCATTCTAGAGTTCTTTTTATTGATTGATCCTTTGGTTCACTAGGTTCATTATCAAATAAGGCTGTCAAGAAGGGCTAATGGATACTACAGTCTCTGAGTTCCTAAATATTTAAAAATGTCAATCTATGACATTTTGGCTGAGTATAAAATTACTGGGTTACATTTTCTCAGAACTTTGTAGACGATGTTCCACTGTATTCTAACACAGTCTTTGTGTGGATGTCCCTATGATGTTTTAAAGTTCACTAAACATTACTATGATTATGGCTTGGTGGTTTCATCATTCTGTCAATTTCTTGAAACAAAAAAGATTTGATCTCTATTTCAGGAAAATTTCTTCCATTACAAATATTTTTCTAGTTCATTGGTTGTGACCCTTTCTTTTGGATTTTTCTTATATGTCTTTGTCTCCTTTATCTGTCTCCTATACATATTCATCTTCTCCATAATCATTTTTGTATCTATTATTTTTTAACCACTTCATTTTCGTGATTTCATGAAGTCCAATCCTTCTGCCCCTGGTTATACTGAGTTTCTCCGAAAATAAGACCTAACCAGACCATCAACTCTAATGCGTCTTTTGGAGCAAACCTTAATATAAGACCCGGTCTTACTTTCAAGGAAACACGGTAGTAGCCCCTAGAATCATTAGATTCTAAGCCATTAGACTGTATTGATCTCCAGAATTTATGCAGTAAACACAAGGGATTGGACTTATTCATTCAGTCATTCCCGGAACCACTTTTTATTGGATGTCTACTATGACCAGGGTTGTGCTTAATTAGAAGCTAACATCAGACCAACCGGTCAAAACACCTAAACTGACACCTAAACTGAAAGCTGAGGCTTCCACACTCCACACCCACAGGGGTGCCATTCACACTGCAGCTGGCCAGTTGACAGCTGCACACAGCAACCCTGTAGACAGAGCTCCAGCATGTCCAAATGTGCTCCGCCTCTAGTTAATGGGCTTGCCATCTGCCCAGCTGCACAAGCCAGAAACCAGACAGGGAGCTTCACACCCTCCCTCTTCCTCAACCCTAAATTTAATCCAAATTCTACTTCCAAAATGTGTCATGAAGCAGTTTCTGCCAAACTCTATTGATAGAAGCTACTTTCAAATTATCATCATCTGTTGCTTACCTAAACGACTCTGTGTACTTTTTGTTTCTGATTTTACTCCAATGTCCACTCTCAATACTGCCACTAAGATGACCTTTCTAAACCATAAATCTTAGTATTAATCTGCTTTCAACACTTGAACAGCTCCCTACATCAGAAAGGTAGAGCAGGCTTCTTAGTGTATTCAAGGGCCTTTATGATTTGTGCCCTATTTTGCCACTCTTACTTCTTATTGTTTCCTCCATTCTCCTCACCAAAGACATGTGCACCCCAAATAAAAAGTCTCTGAACAAAGACCTTTCATACCTCGTGCCTTTAAATATGCCCTCCTTTGTGCCCTTCCTCCCTCCTCAGCCACCCACTGAACATTGTATTCCTCCTTCAAATTGAGTTCACCCCAAATTATTTTAAAGATGTAATAATGGTATTATTGGTTTGTTTCAAATCCCTGTCTTTGAGAAATATATATTGAAATGCTTATGAATGAAACAGTATGTCGAATTTGCTTCAAAATACGGGAGGGAGGAAAAATAAAGAGGAGGAGAGATGAAATAAATTCATTTATGTCTTCAACCAAGGTTCCACGGAACTTTGGTTTATAACACTTTCATAGCATTTGGCTCACTCAAGTGTACCAAAAATTTCCCACCATTTCTGCCCTTAGTGCTTCCAAAATACTTTGTATATCCAGTTATTGATCTTTTCACACTCAACTGTAATTACCTGTTTCTGTTTGCCTTTTCTCCAAGACTGTGTACTCTTAACAAGCCAGAGATTTTCACTGTTTATCTCTAATAGCTAGCAAGGTTCCTAGCTTATCGTGGCTGATTAATAAATGTTTTTGAATGAATGAAGACGTAAGAAAAGTAAACATGGACAATAGTAAAAATAGTTTCTATATGATTTCCTCTTTTTCATATAAACATAAATTGGGGAAAAAACATTTTTGAGATAGAAAAACAATGGAATAGGGTATATAGAGGCTGTATGGGTGGCTTCTGCTATAAAGAGTTAACTAAGAAAATGTTTAACTCTCCTCCAAATTATTTCCTTTGTTGAAACTGGGTATTCAGTAATATTGTGGATTTTAGTAATCACTGGACTTCTATTGGGCTCCTCCATCCGCCAATAATCACTATGTATCCCAAACTCTACTGCTTTGTAATATTCACTTTAAACGCACATACATATAAACACACACACACAAAGAAAGGCAGTATGTGAGTGGAGAGTAGACACTTTGGAATAAGACACATTTGAATTCGAATCTTTATCCTAAGGCTAGCTGACTGTGTAACCTTGGACAAGTTACCTAAACTGAGCCTGAGTTACCCAATCTGTAAAATAGTGATAACACGAACACTATAGGGTTGTTGTAAGGAAAACAATATATATTAAGTTCTGGTAGAGATACTATTTATTAAAGGTTTACTATTACCTATTTTTATTATTACCAACTTGTTACAAATATCCAACTAAATAATCTTTCTTGGGATAAGAAAGACTTAAGTCTTTAAAAATTTTTTTAAATTATCCATATTGACTTGATAGCAATCAAACCACAAATACAATCCTAAACATTTTTCTCCTGAAAAAGAGAGCTTCATTAACAACAAATTTCACCAAACTAAATTACGTCTTCTGATAGAAATGCCAATTGCCTCATGGGTCATTAGAAGATGGATCTGATGAGTCTAAAAGCATTCTGCACACATTAGCACCTGAGCTCTTCCTTTGAAATATTAATTCAAATGGATTTAAATTATATATATGCCACCACCCTAAAAGAGTTTAATAATAAGAATTAGTTAAGAACTAAGCAATCTAATGATTTATTAACATTCAGTTTTTATAAAAGTAGTTGCATATTGTAGAAAATAGTGTTTTAAATATAACTTTATCTTAATGAAAAAGTCATTGGCCTTAGAATATAAAAACAGCTAAATGGGGAGAACACAGTTATATTATTACTCCACACTCACTGTCATCAAAAAGTTTTATTCCAGTTATGGTCTGTACAAAGCAAAATTTCTAATTTTATAATCAACATGTTAAAAGTGGTAACATACCTTCACTTAACCGAACTAGTTTAAAGGGTTCTAAGCTTAAATTATTTGCTATGATTTTTGTTAATTTGTCTCTTTTAAAACTGCTTAAAATAACTGGAAGCAATATTTTATTAAAATGTATATTAGAAATGAAGCATCATATAGGTTTACATTAGAATAGAGGCTCCTGGCCAAGTGTTTGGTTTTTGGCAGATGGGACCCCATGCTCCAGAGGCCTCTGAGATGTTTTCTCTGACGTTACCCTTGTCTTCCATAAGAATGCATTATGTTGCTACCACATTCATTTTGCTAATTTTTTAAAAACTGAATTATGCATTTAGCCTGGACTTTAAATTTTAGACTTTAATATTTAGGGTAGTAAATTTTGTAATCCATTCCTCACTCCTGACAGCATGAAATTAGTATAGGCATATAAATGGCATGGAATTAAGAGTCCAGAAATTAACCCCTCATGTTTACAATCAATTATTTTCCACAAGGGTGCCAAGAACATTCAATGGGGAAAGAACAGTCTTTTCAACAAATGGTGCTAGGGTAACTGAATATCCACATGCCAGAAAGTGAAGTTAATTACGCACTGCACACCATATAAAAAAAATAAAACTCAAAATGGATCAAAGCCTAAATATAAGAGCTAAAACTATAAAAATCCTAGAAGGAAACAGGTATAAATCCACATGACCTTGGATTAAGTAACAATTTCTTAAATATGACACCAAAAGCACAAGCAACAAAAAAAATAAGAGATAAATTGGACTTCATCAAAATTTAAAACTTTTGCGCATCAAAGGACACTATCAAAAAAGTAGAGAGTTGGTCAGTTAGCTCAGTTGGTTAGAGCTCGATGCTAATAACACCAAGGTTGCCGGTTCGATCCCCGCTTGGGTCACTGTGAGCTGTGCCCTCCTTAAAAAAAAAAAAGGAGAGACAACTGACAATAGGAGAAAATATTTGCAAATCACGTATCTTATAAAGGACCTGTATCTACAATATATAAAGAATTCTTTACATATAATACAGAATTCTTTATATAAAGAATTATATATACATAATTCTTTTATATATAACAAAGACAAATAACTCAATTTAAAAATGGGCAAAGGATCTGGACAGACACTTCTCCAAAGAATATATACAAATGGCCAATGAGTAAATGAAAAGATGCTCAATATCATTAGCCATTAGGGAAATGCAAATCAAAACCACAACAGGACACCACTTCACATCCACTAGGACGGCCATGATCTAAAAGACAATATTAACAAGTGCTGTGGAGGATGTGGAGAAATTGGAACTTCATACATTGCTGGTGGGACTGCAAACTAGGTAGCGCTTTAGAAAAGCCTGGCAGTTCCTCACAAGGTTAAACATAGTATTACCATATGACCTGGCAATTCCACTCTTATATGTATTATATATAAGAGAAATGAAAACATATGCCCACAAAAAGTGTACACAAATGTTGATATTATAGTCATAACAGCAGAAAAGTGGAAACAACCCAAATGTCTATCAACCGATGAATGGACTAAAATACATACCCATGCAACAGATTATTCAGTAATAAAAAAGAATGAATAATAAATTTTTTTAAAAGGAAGAAAAGATGTGGACCCAAGAAATACTGCAAAGACGAAACTAATAGGTCATGGTTACTGATTGAATAAGGGGAATGATAAATGGGGACGATTCAAATAAAACTTGGATTCTTCAAGAAAGGAAATGTGGTGCCAGTAACAGAGGGAAAAAAAGGGAATGAAGCGCTGACACATGCTACAACATGAATGACTGTTGAAAACATTATGCTAAGCGAAAGGAGCCAGTCACAAAAGACCACGTATTATAGGACTCCATTTACATGAAATGTCCAGAATAGGCAAATTCATAGAGACAGAAAGCAGACTGGGGGTTGCTTGGAATTGGAGGGGATGGAGAGGGTTGATGGGAGTAATAGCTAAAGGGTATGGGGTTTCTCTTTGGGGTAATGAAAATTTTCTAAAATCGGTTGTGATGATGGTTGCACAAGTTTGTGAATATATAAAACCATTCAGCTGCACACTTTAAATGGGTGAACTGTATGCTGTGTGTGTATAAAGCTATTACCAAAAAAGTTACTGCAACACTTGGGCTGAATCTAGGATTAGAAAGGAACACCTAACTCCTGCTCACCTTCTACCGGTTCTAATTAAAAGACGTGGGAGATGTCAGTAAGATCTAGAGTGACATCTCATTGATCATGTTAATATCAGAAGCACTCAAAGACAATTTTGTTTCCTGCAGCTATTGGAAGGCAGTGCCTGACTCATCATCACCAGATCTTTTCCAACTTTCCCTACTGTACAAACTGATGTTTCACAAAATAGTATCTTGACGATGCAGCTGCAAAGAGAAACTCCAGAAGGTTGAAGACCACTGCAAAAAAATTAGGGATGTCTGGTAGCTGTCTCAGATGAAGAAGAACTAAGAAACAACTTGAATAAATAAACAAGGACACGACCCAAACACTTCACCTCTCAGAGAACCAGAAAAATCCTAAGCACTGTAAAGCAATACTACCATATCTAGCTCGACCAGAACCAAATAAGAGCCAACAGCTACAGGGAAGGACGAATGTACCGTTAATACCTTGGGTGAGGCATGTTGCCCACAGACTTTCACCTATGGCATTTATATACGCATTTATTCAATACATATTTCACAACTAATATGCATAGGGTTTGATCACAGGTGATACATGAGTGGCTAAGATGCAGTGGACAGTTCCTGTCCTCAAGAAACATACAATTTAGAAGCAATCATAACATCTAAACTGCAGACTAGATAAAGAGGTCACCCTGACCTCAAAGGCAGCTATCCTTTAACAGCGACCATTTGTGTCAATATACACTACTGCCATATAAAGAATGAAGACTGCTACTTCACCATCATTTTAAATGAGACCTTCAGAGGGAAGAAATCTGACAACATGGACACTAAAAACTTTATAAAAGCTGTTTATTAGGCTCTTAGATTCAATGACTTACTGACATTTTTAAAGAGAGAAGTATTTGGACATCTGTTCATGTTCTTCTTTGTCGATGAAATGATAAATAAATATCATAGGAATTCAGAGCTACTGCCATCTCCCATCACATTATGGAAAGCATTCCGTTGCCTGTTACCAACGGTATCTCAGCATTCTCTATAGCAGATGAAATCAGGACACAGCTCCGCTACGTGCTTACCACAAACCTGTCAATCCCAAACTTCTGAAATCACTGTAGGTTTTAGGTCAAAATGCAGCATAAAAGAAGTACCTTTACCAAGAGGTAGAAACAAGAGAAATGCTAATTAATCCCAAGATCCCAAAGCATTCAATTGGTTTGATTCCAAAGCCAATAGTAAATTAAAAATTTTAACATGATCATTACTTTGAAGGGAAAAGGGATGATGGTGCAGAGGAAGAAAAACGAGGGAAGAAGTACCTGCATAATAGAGAAGACCAAAGATACTACCAAAAGTCACCATTCCTAAACCCAATTTAAAACCAATCCAACCACCATTTCATTACAGTAAAGCAGGGGAATAACATAACCTGTGTGTATTCTCCGTATTCTGTGGGCTTAGATGTAACAGTCTACTTTAAAAGAAAGGGAATAAATTATAACTGTATTAAAAAAGGTATATTATATACACATAAAATATACTAAAATACACTACAACAGTAGTTTGTGTCCTCTTTATTTTTTAGGAACGTTAAAATCTATATAAATTAGCAGAAATCCAGGGCCTAAAAGAAAGATGACTATAAATAAGATTTTTAATGAAAAATTTACAAATCTGGGTTCTGCGCGATACAACAATCTGGTACACTATGGCAACTGTTACTAAAGCAACTTTTTGGTTTTTTGATGACTTTCTTGGAGGGTTGAACTTCTAAGAGTAAGAAAGGCAAGAGATAGTGTGCAGCTAAAAGTCAAACCAAAACAATGCATTTTACTCTTTAGCAACCAAGTTTAAGAAGACAGAAAGGGCAGAAAATGGAGAGAAGGAGAACCAAGAGCACTTTCTCTTAAGTACGTCACCAGATCCTCTTCCCTTTGTAAAGCACAACAAACCCGACTCCCTACTTTCTCCAGACTTGCCCCTGGGTTGCCTGGTCTTGCAATAGACAATCTGGCGGTGGTGTTTAAAAATAGCATTTTCATAGCAAACAGAGCGTCTTTCATACAAACGTAAAAGACTCCCATCCCAGCTGGCCCCTCGGTGTAATTCTCACTAGCTCTTAGCTTCCTGCCCTGGCCCATCCCCATTAAGACAGAGGCTTTTCAACCCTTTGCCACCACCCTTCAGCTTTCCACCCAGCCACTGCAGGTCTTTCTATATCAGCAGGTGAATTTGCTGCACAGAGAAAACAGCTCCCAACATTCAAACACTTCTTTTACTTTTTTTTTTTTTTTACCCTGGCTCTCCTATTTCCTCCTCTCGGGTAATGGCATGACCAGGTACCCATCTCCCAATAACCTATCTTCAATAACCTAATATGAGTCTATCATACTTGAAATCATGTTTCAGAATCATTTGTGTTTCAAAGCTATGCCAGAACTCTTTCCCGTACTGTATGTTATATAAATAATGTTTTATATATATATGCACATAAGTATTACATAAGTAGTACTGTGCATCAATATACAAGAATATAGGGGGCCGGTCCGGTGGCTCAGGCAGTTGGAGCTCCATGCTCCTAACTCCAAAGGCTGCCGGTTCGATTCCCACATGGGCCAGTGGGCTCTCAACCACAAGGTTGCCAGTCCAATTCCTTGAGTCCCGCAAGGGATGGTGGGCTGTGCTCCCTGCAACTAGCAATGGCAACTGGACCTGGAGCTGAGCTGTGCCCTCCACAACTAAGATTGAAAGGCCAACAACTTGACTTGGAAAAAAGTCCTGGAAGTACATACTGTTCCCCAATAAAGTCCTGTTCCCCTTCCCCAATAAAATCTTTAAAAAAAAAAAAAAGAATATAAGTAGTTTGGTTATACATTTTTCCCCAAGTTGAAATCCTTTTAACTTTCAAGAGGGTTCCCAATTTAAATAAAGGCTGGTAACAGCCTAATCACATCCTTCATGATTTCACAAAGTTCAGTTCTATTCCTTTCCATCTTTGTCGTTCTAGACTGAGCAAATCTCATCTTTCTATTGCATCCTTAAAGAGAAATCACTCTTTACCTTGTACCATTTCACTTTTCTTAATTTTGAGTTATCTTACAGGCTCCAAACTGAAACAATGCAGGAAAGTCTATGACATTTACTTTCATTTTATGGAAGTCAAGGAAGTTTCACCCCTGGTGTAAGTTAGGAAAGACAGCCTTCAAAAATTCATTGACAGGGCGGCCAGATGGCTCAGTTGGTTAGAGCGCGAGCTCTGAACAACAGCGTTGCTGGTTCGATTCCCACATGGGCCAGTGAGCTGCGCCCTCCACAACTAGATTGAAGACAACGAGCTGCCGCTGAGCTTCTGGAGGGGCGGCCGGATGGCTCAGTTGGTTAGAGCGCGAGCTCTCAATAAGGTTGCCAGTTCAATTCCCACATGGGATGGTGGGCTGCGCCCCCTGCAACTAAAGATTGAAAACGGCAACTGGACTTGGAGCTGAGCTGCGCCCTCCATGACTAGACTGAAGGACAACAACTTGGAGCTGTTGGGCCCTGGAGAAACACACTGTCCCCCAATATTCCCCAATAAAATTTCTAAAAGAATAAACTACTATATCGACAATCCCTGCACCCCAGGACTTACAGGAAATCATAAGGTAATCCTCACAGTTGCTTTTGTCATCGTCTTGCTGGGCCACAGGGATCCCGTTGGCATCTATGACTGCTTCAGAGGCACAATCTGCTACCAATACTTCTTCTGAAACTACGTCAGTTGTCAGAGGATCAGTGACGATTTCTGCCTCTACTACACTATCGTGAACCACGTGTTCAACGTGTCCAACGTCAGACACATGGATGGATTCGCTTGTCAGGACATGTTCTGGGATAGACATTGACGCTGAAGTAATGTCGGAAGCTAAAACATCATCTGGGACTGTGCAATGTGCTAAAGAAACTTCTTCGGTTACATCTGAGTCCAGCACTTGCTCAGGAATGATGACCGTTTCAGACACGTCTGCTTCTTCCATGATATCTGGGCACTGCACATCTTCTATAACAACGTCCTCAATAACATCTTGGATTACCACTGAGTCTGGGTCATCAGGGACAAAGTTATGCACAGTTATGTCTGAATCCACGTCTGAAACGAAAACAGTTTCTTGTACTTCCACAACAATCTGATCACCATCCATGTGTGTAGCACCTTAAAAAAGAAAAAATTAAAATCACAAATTTCTGGTCGGCATTCATGATTACCTCAATGAACACAAATGTTATTTAATTTCTACCAGGAAAACAGACTAGCTCCTCCGTTTTCGCAAACAGTAACATAAAGAAATAAAGAGGGAATCTATTTTTGAATCATACCAGATATGAACATTTTTAACACAAGAACTTTTCTACTCTTCCCAAATCAATTAATCAATAAGGAAATAAGAGAAAAACAAAGCAATTGAGGCAGTCACAAAAGAAAAATATTCATGAAAGTAAAATTCCAGGCTCACTAAAATTAAACCCATATGCATAGGTATTTAAGGGATGATTACAAAAAATTATTAAGTAAAGCAACTTCAGGTGGCAAATATACCATTTTCCTTCATTATATGTGTTTTCATTTCTTTTCCTTCTTGCTCCATTTCTCGCTCAACTCATACTTTTTTTTATTTCCATCTCTCCTATGTATTTCTTTTATTTTCCTTCTTTTTTTCTCCTTTCTCCCCTTGTTCCGGTACAATTGTCCACCAATATCCTCCATTTATGACTATGGCAATTTAGAAATAATCCTCTGAATCTAGGTTAGAAAAGGATTGGGGCCAATATGAAAAGAGGGCTAGAAGGCCACAGTTAAAGAAGAAAGGCAACTGGTTAAGGAGCCTCTGTGGATAGATAAAATGAAGGCAAGTGCAGCTGCTCTGGAGCGGTGAAGGGTGAGCATAGTTGAAGCGGGGCCTGCCCCAACTTCCCCAGGGTACTGCTTCCCTCCCCATACTTCAATCTCCCAGGCAGTTCCTCAGAATATAAGAAACGCTACTCTAGTCCACTCTGCAGTCAAGAATGAAGGTACAGGGTTGAATCCATGAAAGCCCAGTGAGATTAAATGACTTCACCAAGATCACACAGTTTGCACAGATTATGGTGCTCAGTAAATATTACTCTGAATGAATGCCACAAATGGCACTCACAGTCAGGTGTCCTTGCCAAAAACGTAACGTAAGATAAAATAAAATAAATCTGGTATCTTGGCTCCTGGTCCAGAGAAAAAGCATACGAAGTTTTATAAAAGTCTTACCTAAAAAGCTATTGATTCGATTAGTGTTTCTGGATGAGACTCAGACCAGGCTGAGTCCAAGCAGCTGCCTAACTCAATGACTGTGTGTCACTGGCCAGGCCCTCAGAAGAGACACATGGCTTTGTTTAACAAACACAAATGATCAACAACAGCCAAAGAACCTTAAAAAACGTAGGAAATCTTAAAGCCAGTTAATATCCATTTTAATTGCATCTATAAATAATGCAGTGTGTGTGTGTGTGTGTATGCTTTAATTTCTAGAGAACTTCTACAAAATGCTTTATATTCATTTGTTTTCAATATTGTCAACATTAATATCAAGCAATAGATCACTGTGATCTCCATTTTGCAGACATAAAGATGAAAGCATTTAGTGGCAAGAGCAATGGTTAAAAAATCTAAAGCAGAGAGCAGGGTTTGGACACTTAATAGTTTTGTGACCTTGGGCAAGTCATTTAACCTCTGAGTTTTAGTTTCCTCCTCAGTAAAATGAGGACAGTAGTATCTGCCATGCATACCTCACAGGACTGTTGTGATGATCAAATGGGAATATATGGGAAGTGTTCTGAAAAACTGTAATGAGAGGTTTCATTATTATTAGGACATATGAAAATGGAGGCCCTGGCAGATTAAGTGACTTGCTCAAAGATAAACAAACACCGTAAGTGTTAATAATCAGGGCTAAAATGCAATAGCCTTTCAATCTACCACTTAGCCCACGATCCAGGCTTGCTTGTGGCGAGATTAAACTAGCAAAGACTGTGTGTTTTTCCTCAAAGAGCTTAGTCTCTCTTTCAAGCACATTAGTTATTCTTCATATTCTAATGAAGAATTATAACTTTGCATTTATCATTATCAAACTGAAATTACCAAACCTGAGTCAAAAGACTATCCTAAATTGTTAAGAAAAACACACATACAGCCCCCCGCCCCCCCTCCCGGTGGATTTAGAGATTAAAGAAAAGTTAAAATTAAAAATCACTAATATTTAATTTCCTGATACAGTTAATTGCAATTTCTTTAATATACCATAATATGATCATTTCAACTCCAATGGAAAACTCATTAATATTTTATTTATAAGGGTAGCTAGCTAATGTGACATAAAACCATCTTACCTCATAAAATCAAGCACAGTCACTTTGCAATGTTATATAATTGGAACCATGGATAACCTAAAATCGGGAATAATTTTTTTCTATTTTTAGAACTTCATGAATTTAATTTTCCTTGTCCAGTTTGGGGAGAGAGGTAAGACTCCCTCTTCCTGAAGCAAAAGGCTTCTTCTGTCAACCTATGAGAGGGGGTTGTAAAAGTAGGATGGAATGAGAATGTGGAGGGCCTCGGGTTTCTACCTGATGTTCTGGGGAAAGGAAAACAGAAATGACATGGGCCACGTGTTATTTCATGATGAGTACTCTGACTGGTGGACTATATAAAAGAGACTAAGGGTAAGGAAAATAAGTTAAAAGTTATTGCAGACTAAGAATGAGGTGATAGAGCCTGTCTATGTGGTAGGAAGTAGAATGAAGAGATGTAAGCAAGGAACATTACAAAGGGAGAACAGGACTTAGTGCTATAACTGGGCAAAATGAGAATAACTAAAGATAACACTAAGATTTTGATACTGCTACTATACCTGACAAGAATATGAGAGTTGGTTGTGAGGGAGCCAAATTTGTAAGGAGGGGAATAATGTGCTCACTTTAACATTTACAGGCTTGACAAGATAACAAGATACCTAAGTGTGAATATCAATGTGAGAGTCTAGCAATTCCTCTACTCGATAACCAATTCCAAATTTGGTAGTTGGAAAGAAAGTGGAACAGCCCAAGTAGTTATACCTGTTGCATCAAAAAATGAGTTTGGCTCTTGTGGTTGTAATTCAAGTCCATCTTCATCCATGGCCTTTAATTCTCATCAGTCACAGCTCCTAAATTAGGGAAAGAAGTAAACCAAGTATTACTTTTTTTATATCATGTATCTAAAATGTCACCATGATATTTACATTTCTGAAACACTCAGAATTATATGACAGACGACTATCTATCAAAAACATTATCTAAATAAAATAAAAGAGAACTTAATTGATTTCCAATGATACATGGGCATCTATATGACAAGGCAAGGTAGATAAATCAGACAAGTCAACTCCGCCTAGATTTTTTTCATTGAGATACTGGTTACATACATCAAGTGCACACATTTTGATGAATTTTGACACACGCATAAACCTGTGTAATCACTGCAACACCCACGTCAAGATACAGACCATTTCCAGCACCCCAGCATTTGTCTCCTCTCGGCCCATATACCCCACAATCCCCAGGGATAACTAGTTTTATTAAGGCTTAACTTAAACACACTCTGTACCTTACTGAGAGGAAATTTCTGCATGATATTTGTATTACTTCTCTAAATTTAATGTAGTCTGCTATCTTTTAACCAATACACTAAACATCGGTAAAAACTCAAAGTACATAATTATAGTAAACACCCTTTGGGATTTCTGCCTAATTTACAGTGAACTGTCTTAACCAACCCTCCGATCTGGAGAAGTAAATTCCCACAGTGTATTTATACTCTCCTGGCCAAACAGTTGATTGGCACTAGCTATAAAATGGAAAAAATAAGTTCATCTTTGAGCACAACAAAATCAAAGTCCTATGACCAAGGGTCAGTCTGTCTCAGTCTCTCCCTTTCCCCTAGTGGCTGGAATATAGGAAGGAGCTGAGGAAGGCCATTTTCCAACTTCCGCTTACACTAGTGAAATCAAGTTTACAAATGAAAAATAAACAGAATCCAGTGATTGCCCTGAGAAACAGAGAAGAGGGAGTGGGGAAGAGAGGCTTACCAATAGCTTTCCAGTTCCTGGTTCTAGACCTTTCTCAGGTCCAGCTACAGAACCTTATCTGCCTTGAGTTTTTGCAAGACATCCCCATGACCTTAATGCTCCCTTTTCTACTCAAGCCAAAAACTTACGACAAAAAGAACTTAACCCATAAAAAATACACTAAATACTAACGACTGTTTCAAAAGAGCAGACATCAGGGATTGTGGTTTACTCATGTTGTAAGTAATTGCATAAACCTCCTCCCTCATTGGTTTCCTTATGTCTACTTTTTCACTTTCTAATCTAACCTTAATGGTACTATTAGACACATCTTCCTTTTACCTTTATCATTCTTTGCTGATGACACAAGCGCTGCATGCTTATTAACATTTCAAATAATAGAAGAGTCATTTTTCTAAAGCATCGGCTAGGTGATGTCATTCCTCTATTAAAAAATGTTTAATGGCTCCCTGCTGTTTCCAAATACAGTTCATACTCCTGCCATCTTCTAAGTCCTGGCCCCAAACTACCTTTCCATCATTTCCTCTAATGTTCCTTCAAGCGCCTGCCCTCACCTCACCACCACGGGCACACATTTCAGCCAAACAAAAATGCCCAATGTCCCCATAAGACCTCGACTCTGTATCTGGCTCAGGGTTTCTTCTACCTGGAACACCTTTCCTCTATCATCTCTGCTTGGACCTTTACCCAAAATTCCCTTGCCCACAAAAAAAAGTTGAAAATATCTCTTTCTCCTCTGAATTTCCACAGCAATTTATCCTTTTTCCTTTTTCTCTGATTGTACTTGTTTGCTATAAATTATGGTTATTTATGTGTCTTATTTTCAGATGCTAAACATATAGATGTGTGTATGTGTGTGTGTGTATTCCTTAAAGATATACTCACGAGAAACATTAATAAATGGAATTTTCAACAAGTCAACTCTGAGACATACTCATTTTCAAGAAAAAGCATGCTTCGTGTTATTTATTCAAACAGCTTCAAGCCAACAAACCAAAAAATTTTCAACTATGAAAAATGGAAGGAGTACATGTCCTGAGTAAGTTGTCACGGCTTTCTTCCCACCAAAATCATCTCTGGCCGTAATACTTTTTCCCCTTTTAAAAATCTAATTACAAAGTGATAAAGGTGAATTAAGCTTCTAAGCATAATGACATACTACGCTGTGAAATTAAGCCAACTAAGAAGGCATGAAATGTGATTAAGGTATCTGAAGACCCGTCTCCCCAATTTCCCCACATAAAGCCAATCCCCATTGGCTCTAAGAATTCTCCACCTGCACGCTAACTCCTTTTCTTGGCGTTCTTCCTCCTCGGCTTTTTCTATTGGGGTTTGACAGATAATCGATACCCTCAATTTTGAAATTCTCTCCTTCCTCAGTTTCTTTAAACTGAGTTCTAGTTCTCTTCCCACCTTCCCGACTGCTGTTTACTCTGCCTCTACCTCCCTTGACCCATCATTGCAGCCTGGCCCCGGGTGGGTCACTCAGCCCTCTTCTCTTCTGCTTGCTTTCTCTTTATTCCATGGTTTCAACTACCACTTACACTAAGCTGATTCCCCAAACCCATGTATCAGGCTAGCACCTAACACTCCCACCAGACTGTCTGCCGAACACTTTCATCGAGAGAAAACCCTGCTTCTCCTGAATGACTACTATGGCCTTTTGCTTTTTCCCTGCATATTCAGTCAGGTTGGCAGACCTTGTCCATTCCTTGTCCACAAGTTCTCAGGAACCTGTCCCTTTCTTTTTATTCTCACTGTCACCATTCACTCTCAGCTTCGTATTTCCTAATCCCTAGAGGACAAAAATAGCCTCTCAACTGGCCTTTGCTCCTTTCTGCCACCCTCATACAAATGACTAGGAACCGTATTACAAGTAAGGGCTGGTGCCAAGTATGGAGGCAGAGTAACCCTCTAAAGCA
Organism: Rhinolophus sinicus; assembly: GCF_057876585.1. Classification (NCBI taxonomy): domain Eukaryota; kingdom Metazoa; phylum Chordata; class Mammalia; order Chiroptera; family Rhinolophidae; genus Rhinolophus; species Rhinolophus sinicus. The sequence goes on along the minus strand of NC_142518.1, from coordinate 16,569,868 downwards.
CTGCTGTGATCATGGCACTCGCCTGCTCAGAAAGCGTCAGGAGTTCCCCAATATTCAGTGTGCTTTAAAAAATGTACCCAAGCTACCATAACAGACGTATTTGCTATTACTCCCATCATTTTACATCAGATCTATTTCCTAACAAACATAGCCCAAACGGAAAATGTCCCCTCACCTTATTTTGACTCAGGTGATCAGTAATTGTTCAACAAACAGGTTCTGACTGGTCATTTTTCCTTCTATTTTGTCATTATACAAACTCAAATCAGAAAATAACCAAGCAGAGATGACTATACTTCAACTTTGTAACCCTGGGGTTACAAGTAACTCCTCCGACACTCAGAATGAAACCAATGTTCTTAGAATGGAACCTGCTCAGCAGAGTTCTCAGGATTGTGACGAAGTAAGGGTGCCCCTGCCTTTGCTGCAGGAACCAAGCTCAGAGACCAGCTGAATCTGAAGACAAACAAGCAGAAATAATCTAACAATTGGAGTGAACACATACTAAATACTTCGTCTGCCTTCAAAATACTTCTAGGACCCCTCTTTCACCCCAAGCTCAATAAAATATTCCCTTCCCACTTACAGGAATCATGATCCGGAAAATGCTGTGGAAGAATTCAGTTTTTTAAAATGTAGTTTTAAGGGAAATGGAAGGAGAGAATCTCAGGAAATTCACAAAAACTTTCTTCCATTCATTAAAAGAAGCAATAAAAATAGCACACCAAGTTAATAGGTATAGAAATGGCATTTTAGCTATCTTTTAAAGTAGGGATAATGAATATAATTTATTTGTTTTATATCTCTTGATGCCTAGATACGTTCATGATCTCCCTCTTGGGCAAGTTAACAGGGTGCTTACATGTTCACTTTGCTTTTTGCAGCTAATATACATACCATGTTTCCCTGAAAATAAGACCTACCCCGAAAATAAGCCCCAGTTAAGATCAGCAGCCAGACGGATGCATTTAGTACATTATGACGATGTTCCAGAAGAAGATGACATGACTGTATTTGAATAAATGTAGATTGTTGTACAGGAAAAATAAGACATCCTCTGAAAAGACTCCCCGATGCGTCTTTTGGAGCAAAAATTAATATAAGATCCGGTCTTATTTTGGGGGAAACACAGTATGAGAATCACTTTTCTGCTTTTAGTTTCCCAAAAATTCAATGTCTTTCAATTTTATGACTCAACTCTAGTCCCTCTCCTTAAGTCACGCTCAGAGAACCAAATTATATTATACACGGTAGATGGAATTGCTCAAGCTGCAGGAAAGGCAAACAAAAGCTACATTTCTTTCCCCATTTTTTTCCCACACTGCTCAATGTAAATCATCATTTCTTCAGATTACCTAATTTTTAAATCTACAATTGTATTTTGCTTCCCTTACCAATTCAGCCCTTAAATTTACCTCAAAGCCAGCCACTCTTCAATCTGTCACGTCCTCTTTATTGTCACGACTACCACGCTAACAAGCTCTGGTCCTCTTATACCCAGAACCCAGTGGGCCCTTCCAATCAAAAGACTCAAGCCCTTCTTGAACTCCAGGAACTTTCTTCCATTTTCTCTGTTCGTTCTTCCTAAAATTTCTATTCGAGGATTGTGAGGACTCCTAAATCTACCCTCATAGTACTTTAACTTTTCTGCCATATTTTCTATCTTTGTCTTTCTACTACATTCTCAGAATCCCTAAACTTTCATCTAAGCTAGCTAATTTGGTCTTCACTCCATTACTGAACTTTTATTTAAAAGATTATATTTCAATTCCAAAGTAAACTTAGTTTCTTTTTTACAGCAATCTTTTCTTTGTGGATACAGCTTCCCAAATGTCTGAGGATTTCAAGTTTATTCTGTACCCTATATTAAACTATCTCCCCGGCTGTTTCATTATTCCGTTGACTGAATTTGGTGCCTCTCTTTCCGAGTGCTGGTTTTCCTCCAAAGCATGGTTCTTTTAGGTTGTGCCTTCATATTTGTAGATGAGGGTCTAAACTGGAGTTACATTCTGACAGCTGGGATGTATTTCCTCAGCCCACATGAGAATCCCTGTTTGCCTAGCATGCACCTAAGTTCTGGCCACAAGAGCCCTGTCTAGCATGAGTCTATGGGAGAGAAAGGAACCATGTAACCAGCCAGGCTTCCCTTTAATTGTGGATGAGTATCCCATCCTCCAGGTACCAGAGGTCCAATATCCTTCAGGATAGCTAGCGACAAGCTACCCCAAGTACTGCCACTACCTTTCTCCCCACTACACGTTTTACTTCCTTGTATTTTTTCTTTTTTTGTCTTTCTTTCTTTTTTATCCTTTTTCCCCACTACACTTTTCAGATGCCTTTGTATTTAAGACTGTTGCTTGATATTAGGAAATGCATCCACTTCCTAACTAGTTTCCAATAAGTAAAGCAGTACAACCTTAGTGAGACACTGCTATTTAATGCCCTCAAGAATTTATCAATCCATGTTCATTAAATTAACACTCTAGCATATATCACAATGTATAACAACTCACCTCCTTGGATCATTCTTTGTTGATTTTGTAGTGAAATTTTAAAAAATAGTAGCTTTTGTTGCGATTTCGAACAGAAATCCTATTCACATACCTATTTCCTCAAATGAGGTCTTCTGCCTTTAGCTGAAGGTGTACTGGAGCGCAGTGTTTGAAATGATGTGATCCAAGGATGAAGACAGTGTTTTGACATAATATGAAGTGGAGATTAATTTAGACTATATTGTACACAGAATAAACTAAATGAAACTGTCAGGGGAAAACTTTTTAAAAGGGTAATTTCTGGCAAATGTAGTACATGAAGAAGAAAGGTCAGTATTATCTTACTGAACTCCTTAATGAAAAATATGTCTCCTTGTATTAGAAAATCTTTCTTATAATGCATTACAATTATGGGGAGAGGTGAGGGTTAAAACATTCTCCCTTTCATGTTATTTTGCCAAGCTAGTAAGTGCTTTCCTTAGTTTTTAGTAACTGCTTATAAAAGTCATATACTGCAGCATTTACAGTTTTTAAACTATTTTAAATATTCTTAAACTATGAAACTTCTTTAAATTGCTGTCTTGCTTTATCACCAACACAGTAACTTGACTAATACTGCCCCTACTCTTAACTACATGAACACATGCTTCCTATTACTGCTTTTCCTAAATACGTTACTTTGGGTGTGTAAGGATCTGTGTGTGCCGACTAACAATGTTCTCTGCACATCTTAAATCCTGACAACAATATAATATCAAGCTTTTCAACAACTGTAACAAAATTTTTAAATTCACAATTGCAGAGTTACGGAGTGTTTTTACACTGATCTACCTATAACTTAATAAATACTTTAATCATGAAAAAAAAGAAAGAATAGGTTTGACAAGACAGGGGCTGGTTTGCAATACACCAGCTTCTTACATGACCAAACAAGGGGTATGTTCCAGTGAACATCAGCTCCACTGGTTATCAGCGACATTAATTCCATGATCATTCTTTAGAGAGGGAGCCAGCTCATTTGTACCCAAAACAAAAAATTCCAAACGTGATTTTTTTTCAGGTGTTAGGGATGATAGTAAAATACTACTAGACAATAATCTAAAGGGGGTGGGGAGACACAAACATACATAATTTGAAATGAGAAAGAAAAAAACATAGATACAAAAAATAAAAACTTGTAAGAATACACATAGTCCATAATTCTATTCTAGCACATTGAGGGGAAATGTAAGTTACCAGTGTTAACTCAATAAGAGATAGAAAACCCAATCACCATAAAATTGAAAGAGAAAGTTATCTGTTACCCATTCAAAAAACTCCAGGTTTTTCCCAAAGCTATCTGAACTATGCCAGAGCACAGAGGAGGAAAGCGTTCTCAACTCCGTTTACAAGGCTAATTTACCATTTTTTAAAAACCTAACAAAAATAATGTAACCAAACTGCAAATTTGGTTAATTATGAATCCCAAGTCAAGTTTTTGCAACTGTGATCCATCATGTAAAAAATACATACATATATACACACGTATACACACATAGACCTTGACAAAGTAGGTTATTCTAGAATTCAAGGATGGAGCCAAATAATAGCCAAATTAACAGGTCAAAAAAGTAAAATCCTGATTTTTCTCAATAGCTGCCGAAAACTTGAAATTCAACATCTATTTTTTATTTAAACTAATAGGTCAAATTGGAATAGAAAGATATTTCTTAATAGTTAGAAACATACAATAAGAAACACTAATACATGCTACAAAATGGATGACCCTTGAAAACAAAGTGAAAGAAGCCAGACCAAAAAGACCACAAATTATAGGATTCCATTTACATGAAATGTCAAGAACAGGCAAGTCCATACAGGCAGAAAGTAGATGAGTGGGGGCGGGGGGGGCCGGTGAGCAAGGGCGGGAATATGATGACAAGGATGATTGCTACTGGGTACAGAATTTCTTTTGGGGGTGATGAAACGTTCTAAAATTAGTGGTGATGGTTGCACAATGCTGAATCTACTAAAAACCACTGAATTGTACATTTTTAAAGGGTGAATTTTGTAACAATAAAGCTGTTAAAAAATACACAAGTATATGCAAATCTTAAACTACTTTATGTTACATGTGTTCTTTGATAGGAGAATGATATGAGTATCTACAAAAAGACATGTATTAAAACTGAGGTAAAACACTAAAAGTATGCCTCCTAAAGTCAAAATTAAGGCAAGCATGCCCATTAACACTATTACCATTTAAGACTGTATGGAAACTGACAGTCAACGCAATTAGGTAAGATAATGAAATGCAAGGTACGATTATTATTTGAAAAAGTTACTACTTAGTTATATATGATCTAAGAAATCCAAGAGAATCAACTGAAAAATTACTATCAGTATGAATTCATAATGTGTGCTGGTGCAAAATTAATATACTTGCAGACAAATGATTTCTTATAAAACAAAGAATGGAAAACGCCATTGATAAGAATAACTGAAAACTCTAAGTGAGATAAAAAAAAAGACACATACATAGAGAAATCAATCTTGCTTTTGAATATGTTAGATCTGTAGTATCAATTCTTTCTTAATTAACCTCCACATTCAATCAAAATCCCAATACACTTTTGTTGTAAATCAATTGACCTTATATATGTAGGTCTGCTTTCAGACTCTATTCTGTTCCATTGATCAATCTGGCTTTGCATTCATTGTTTTAATCACTATAACTTTATAACAAGCTTTGATATATGGTAGTATAAGTCTTACAACTTTTTCCCCAAGATTGTGTTTGCTATTCCTGGCCTCTGCATTTCCACATAAATTTGAGAACTGGTCTATCCAAAAAAGAAAAGGAAAGGAAAGGAAAGAAAAAAAGTCCTGTTGGGGCTTTGATTGAGATTGCATTGAATCTCAATATAACAAAACTGACATCTTTGTTTAATATTGATACTTCCAATCCATGAACATCATATCTCTCCCCATTAATCTAGTTCTTCTTTCATTTCTCTTAGTAATGTTTTTAACTAAAGGTCTTAGTATGCTTTGTTGAATTTATTCCAAGGTACTAAGTGTTCTTTGACCTTCTCACAAATTATAGTGGCTTTTAAATTTGATTTTTAAATTGTTTTGTGTTAGTATAAAGAAACAAGATTGATTTTTGCATATCAATGTTCCCCGACTATAATGCAATAAATTAGAAATATACGTCACAGCGATAACAGAAAAGAATCCCATACACTTGAAAACAAAAGTTCCAAATAATTCAATGGGCAATAGGAAAATTATGAAAATCACAATATATTTATAACTAAATGAAAAGCAATTCATGTTAAAAATCACAGCATCTAATTATAGCTCAAAGGAATATTTATAGTTTTAAAGGCACATATGATAAGAGCAGAGATTAAATACTAATGAGCTAAATCTCTAACCCTAAATTTTTTAAATGTTAGAATGCAAATAAAGTAGAAGGAAAGAAAATATTACCAGAAAGGGTCAATAAGAACTATTTGAAAAGTCTTAATTAATATAAGCAAGTTACTGGCAGTACTGATCAGAAAACAAAAGGAACAAATTAATGAAATTAGATATTTTTAAGTCATTAAAGAAACATATACCTTATACCAGTATATTCGAAAATTTATATTTTTCTAGATTATTCATTTTGTATAAGTAACAAGAAAAAAATTCAAGAAAAGCCAAAAAGACTTACCACCATGAAGAACCTTACTAAATCAAAAACCAACTCACAAAGAGACAACAGGCAGCTTCACAGATGAATTCTATCTAACTTTTAAGAAACAGATTATCTCTACTAAATACAACTTGTTTCAAAAAGAAGGAATACTCCCCAATCCATCTTATAAAGCCTTGTTTGTTATCAAAACAATACAAAGCCTACATGAGAAAGGAAAATTACATGGCAATAACAAAGGGATACAAATATCCAAGGAATCCAAAGACAGTTTAAAACAAAATCTATGAATGCCATTCATTACACCAATAGATGCAGCAAAAGTATTAGAAAAATCAACTGCTGTTCATAATGAAAACTCTAAAATGATAAGCAGAAGAGAACGTAAACTAATAAATAACATTTACCGCCCCACAAAAAAACCCACTCCAATGTTATACTTAACAGTAAAATTTAAGCACTCCATTAAAGTTCGTAGACAAGGATGTTATCAATGCTTTTATTCAACACTGGACTAGAGACACTAGTCAATGCAGTAAAAAAAAAAAAAAAAAAAAAAAAAAAAAAAAAAAAAAAAAAAAAAAAAACCAGGAAAAGAAAACAGGAGGCAAAAAAAAGGAATGGAAAAGAATAAAACTTCATTATTCACACAACTACTTAGAAAATACTGAATTATAAACTATTATTTCTCCCACATTTCATTGCATCTAAAGATACCACCAACTGTAAGATGCGTCCTTATTTTATATACAACCAAGAGAAAAACACTACCAATTAAACTGATGCCATACTTTATTATCTAGAATTTTCATCGTAGACTTATCAACTATTTTAGACTTATTCAGACATTTTTTTACATCACATCTTGTCCACATATAAAAAGAAATTGGTAGGGTTCTCCTAAAACTTCATCATATTCAGGGTCCCACTATGGACTGCTTTTCTACTCAAAGCTATTCAATCTTTCCTAACAATAATGTTCTCTGCCAACAAGAGTGTTGGTGATGCAGCCTTTTTTTTTTGTTTTTTAAATGCTCCATTATTATCTATGGGATTTTCTTTCCAGTCAGACACCCACTTTCCCATTTCTTCTGCCTTCAGCTGTACTGTTTGGCATGAAATAACAACACAACAATGCACATACTCATTTAAGTGATGACAAAATGAAGTCTTGAGCAAGTTTGTGCATATGCTGGCAATGGTAGCTACATCATGCCTGCTGGCTGCCTGGACAACGCTGATTACAGGACACCATCAAGTCAAGATCTATTCTGATTTCAGAGATGTTAAGATGTAAGGGGGGGAATGCATCTCAGGATCTATGGAATATGGTAAGAGTTCAGGAAGGTGACATGTTATTAGGTTGGTGCAAAAGTAATCGCGGTTTTTGCAATTATTTTTAATCCTTAAAACCGCGATTACTTTTGCACCAACCTAATAAAATACGTGTAAGTCCACAGTGTTCCCTATACATCAGTGATAACGAAAGAGAAATAACTACTAAAGGAAAATCCTATTCACAACAATTAGTTACCTAGCAAAAAAATCTAACAAAAGTTGTGCAAGAGCTTTATGAAAAACAGTAGAGCATGCCCAGGTTCAAATCCCAGTTCCACTACTTAGCATATATCTATATGTATCTATTTATCCTATAAATTTGATGCAAATACAATAAAAATCCAAGTTGTTCATAGAACTTGACAAACTGACCCAAAAATAAACAAAGGGAGGAAAACAGTTTTAAAAATCCTGAAGAAAAATAACATTAAGATTTAATTACAGGGCCGGCCCGAAGGCTCAGGCGGTTAGAGCTCCATGCTCCTAACTCCGAAGGCTGCCGGTTCGATTCCCACATGGGCCAGTGGGCTCTCAACCACAAGGTTGCCAGTTCAGTTCCTCGAGTCCCGCAAGGGATGGTGGGCTGTGCCCCCTGCAACTAGCAACAGCAACTGGACCTGGAGCTGAGCTGCACCCTCCATGGCTAAGATTGAAAGGACAACAACTTGACTTGGAAAGAAGTCCTGGAAGTGCACACTGTTCCCCAATGAAGTCCTGTTCCCCTTCCCCAATAAAATCTTTAATTAAAAAAAAATTATTAAAAAAAAAAAGATTTAATTACAAAGCTATCACTATTAAATCACAGTGGTCTAGGTACAGTCAGACCAATGAAACCAGAAGAGAGAAACTAGAAACAGATATGTGTCTGTAAGAATATGACAAACCTCAGGAGTTGCATTATAAATCAGTGGGGAGAAAGGCTGAACTACTCAGCAAATTCATATTAAAAAGATAAAATTAGATCCCTACATCACACAATAGAGAAAAGTAGTTCCAGATGAATTAATGACCTAAATATGAAAAAGCACAGTATTGTTATGACCTTGGGGTAAGTGAAGAATTTCTTGCAGACACAAGAAAACGTAAGCCATAAATGAAAAAGAAAACAACAAAAAACTGAGAAAACTGACTACCTTCATATTAAGTCCCACACACACACAAAAATCCATAACCAAAGTTGAAAGATAAGCCACAGACTAAGAAATGGTATTTTCAGTGTGTATAATTACAAATCATTAGTATTCAAAATATAAAAATATCCATAAGCCAATGGAAAAAAGGCAACAACCCGATAGAAAAATGGGCCAAGGACAAGCACAAGGAAGTCACAGAAAACTCAAATAGTTAATAAGTATGTGGGAAAAAAAGCTCATCCTCACTAGTAATCTAAGAAATGCAAAATGAAATCAGCAATTAGATACCATTTATACGCAACAGACTGGAAAAAATTGCAAAGTCTAATCTTTTGGCAGTGGTCTGGAGAAACAGGCTCATACACAGCGAGTGGGAGTGTCAAATGGAACATAAAACTGCAAACAACATAATGGCCCCTTCATAATAAATACACAATATATTTATTTATACACTGAAATACAACTAAAATGAATGAACTAGATCAATAGTTTCCAAACTTCTTGGTCTCAGGACTCCTTTACAGTCTTAAAACTTGAGGAGCCCAAAGAGTTTTTGTTTCTGTGGGTTCAATCTATAGATATTTACATTAGAAATTAAATATTTAAAAATATTTATAAACTCATAAAAATCACTGTATGTAAAAATAACTTATTTTAACTATTTTTCAAAAAGAAAAACAGTGAAAAAGAGTCGCACTGTTTTACATTTTTGCAAACCTCTTTAAAGACAAGCTTACTAGAGGCCAGCTGGATTCCCACAACTGCTTCTGTGTTCAATCTGTTATGACATCATGTGTCATATAGCCTCTGTACCGAACCCGTGCAGTGGCCAGAAGAATGCAGCTGGAAGAATTGGAGAGATCCCTGGGAATTTCTAGAGCAACACTTTGAGAGCCGCTGAACTAGATCTACATATAACATAGATAAAGCTCAAAAACATACTTAGTGAGAAAATATATACAATGACAAACACAGGATACCATTTATGTAAAGTTAATACACACAAAGCAATACATACTTGTTTTCCGTACATACATATTGGGGCAGTGGTTACTTCTGGTAAAGAAAGGACAGGAATGGGATGAGGGGCACTCTTTAACTGGATCTGTGAGATTTTCTTTCTTTAAATAAACGAAAAATATCATGAAGCAAATATAGAATACAATACTAAGATCTGTTAAATCTGAGTGATACCTACTTTTCTGACATATTTGTAATTTGATACTTGTAATTCTTAAATATTTCATAATTTAAAATTGTAAACTTTTTTTTTTAATCCTAATAGCTGTACTTCAAGGCCACATCGTTTCCGTAAAGTGGACCTCCCTTTGAGTAAAATATAGTTCAAGATACCTGGATTTTTTAAAATGTTGTTTGGAGAAATAATTTGACAGGAATAAAAATACACTGGCCTATTAACCCCAAAGTTAAGCAATGGGGCTGGTGTGCCTTAATATGTATACTCCTTGGTCAAAGGACACACGGACTAGATGCTTGAAAACTATTTAACTACATAAAATTCTCTGCACTCAGTAATTGAGATCATTGTTTTGAGATAATGACCATGTGCCAGGTACTGCTTAGGGACAAGGATAAATGAGAAAACGGACTCTACATTCAAAGTTTAGAAAAGATGACAAAAATATAAACACACAGTTAAAATATAATAGGTTAAATGCTAAATTAAAGATGTCCACATTGCTAGTATATGAGACATAAAAGAATGAGCCTGGGAAAATGAAGGTGCCATTAACAGAAAGCCAGAAGCAGTTGTTTTAGGGGCTCTGGATTAAAACAAGTTTTTTTTCAATAAATAGTATCTACTGTGTACCAGATAAATTTGGTTTCAACCATGTTGAGACACCTGAGTAGAGATGGTCAGTGGGCAAGCGGGCAACTGAAAAGGCTAGATGAAAAACTAAAAGAGAGGGTGGGCATGGTATGAAACACTGAAACCAGAGAGATTTGAGAAAAAAGGACAGAGGATTGACCTTGAGGGAAATCCTATGATAGAAGACAGAGAAGGCAGAGTTTCTGAAACACAGTGTGTTTTATGACACACCGGGTGACATGATGTGGAACAGTTACCCTCTTTAGGAGTAAATGGGATGAAAAGAAATAAAAGTACTGGCGAAAGGAAAGAGAAGACAGGTGAGGTTTTCATAAGATGAGCAAACCTAAGAATGTTTGTAAGAGGAGGGAAAGGCACCCGCAGTTAGCGAGCAATGATGCAAGCGACAGAATCACTGACAGAGCTCCTTGGGACGGGTGGAGTGCACAAGCACAGCAGCTGGGCCTGAAGGGGGCCGATTCTTCCTGCAGCAAAAAAAAAAAAAAGAAAAAAAAAACCAGGAGGGAGGGAAAGCCTAGGTAGAGGCAGAGGAAGAGCGCGAAGGAGAAGGCAGAAAACTCAAAAGCTGAGATCAGATGAGCATGTATCCTTCTGACTTAAGTCAAAGATTAGGTAATCTCTGCTGAGGCGGAGGGGTTTCAAGGGCAGGCTGAGGAATTTAAGAGTAAAAAAGCCTGGAATCACCAGTGTGCACAAACAAAGATAATACAAATAAGGTCATCAGTGACAGTACAAGTCCAGATGGGGTTAGAGAGGAAGCATGTACGAAAAACAATGTGGAAAAAAATTCTTTAATGCATTGTAAACATGTTTTTTAAAAAGGAAACTAGAATCTCTTTGAAACAGCCACATAACTTAAAAACTAGCACCTCATTTACCCAACATGGTAGGGTAATAAGGTGTTCCACTAGTTTTCCAGATCATCAAGGCCTACCCTTCCAGGCAAAAGCATTTTATAGGAAACTGTTTGGGATAGAAATCCTTCCAAACTATGCACTTACCCGTCTTAGTTATACAATTTGAGTCTAACTGTTTTTACCTTGAATATCCACTCTCGCCATACTAGAACATCTACTGTTGCTGTACTGTGCGTGCAGCAATACAATTCTCTCTCTTAGAGCCCTTCTATGTCTCTCCCAGCTGTCAAGATAAAAAGCAACTGGTTCTTCTAAGTGTATGTTTACAATTACCACCTCCACAACCCAGCCTGCCTTAGCAACTTGCTTCCAGTGGGCCTCCTACAATGCACTGTTTCTCAAACTTCTTTAAACCACAGCCCTTTACGCTAACCATGAGAATCTCCAGTTTCTTCCCATCCTCTCAGTGTCACTGCTCTGACTGTGGCAGTCTGGGAACGGCAAAACTGAAACAAGTTTCTAGTGAATACTTATGCTACCTATAGTTTTATGTCATAAAATTCTAGGACACACATTCCCCACACGTGGATAGTCAAACATGAATCAAAACACCAGAAGGCTTGGCTCAGCAAACAGCATGAGTTACCCTCTCAAACAAAAAGTTCGTTACTCTCACCAGGAGGAAGAACAGGGATTGCAAAAGGCCATCTGAAGACCGCTGCCATTTTAGTAATGAGCTCTCTAACCTACTTTTGAAAACTGACTTCTTAAAAAATTACCATGGGAACACTTACAGGTTCATTCCTCATTTCAGTCAAGTAATCCACAGCACTAGTCCTGTTTTTCACCATAGTAAGTGAAAAGTTAGAAATCCCTCCCTATTTGTTTACTAGAAAAATTACAGTAACTCTGAGCGAAAGGTTATTTGGAGAAGTTAGGATAGAAAAAAAGGAGCAGGCTGTATAGTAGATGGATTATTCAGAAAGCAGCAAAATTGGCTTAACTTCTGAACATTTCTGGTAATCATTCCGGTAGTGAAAACATTGATCAACTTGCTACTCTCATTATTTCTGCTTTGGAACTTCTCCTAGTCTAATGGAACTGCTACATGAATATAAAGCCCACTCAGGTGTATCATCACCCTGCTACTTGACGGCTACCCTGGCCTCCTCTTCGGGTATAAAGCCTTTCCACTGGACAAGCAAGCTCTTCCACCATCTACCTTTACTGGCCAGAATTCCCACCATTCCCCTACCTACACCATCTACCCCAGCCAAAGTGTAAATACTTGTTTTCTGAAGAAACTTCATCTTTGAAATGCCCTTTCCCCATCCCAGCTCTGCCTAAAGAAGTCCTACCCATCCTTCAGTCACCTCAAAATGTCACCTGCTTCACGAACACCTTTCCTGGTGCTCCAAAAGGAAACCCTGCCTTCCTATGAAACCTCAGTAATTGACTGTGCCCTTCCCGCAGCACTTTCACCTCGTCTCATCTACCTCGGAACAACGAACTTCTTGCAGCCGCACTCTGCATCACAAGAACCGTTTTAACCTTTCTTCGCAAATAGCACAATACATTGCTAACACTGAGCTCCGAATTTACAGGCGAGTTGTGTAGTATGCAATCAAAAGTACTTTAAGGGATGGAATTCCACCTTCGACTTTTTCAAATCAAATAGAGAATTGTAAATACCATGATAGGTACAGGAACAAAACAACCACTGCATCACATTATGTTGTTCTTAAGAAAATTAACTTTCTGGCCTTTTCTTACTCCTTAAAAACAGTTAAGTACTACCAACAAATCACTAATAGCTTAAATGCACCTTTTCAAGAAAGTTGTTTCCAAATAAACGAGTTCAAAAGACTCCAGAAAATGTTATTCCTCCGTTTTCATGCAGTGCAATTTGCAGTTTTTCTTCTATTGGATAAAAATGGTGAGAACTTATTTCCTATCAAGTTTTATTTTTGTTTTATTCAGATACTCGAGAAGGCAATGATTATTGGAAAACAATTGCATCGAGGGCATCCTAATGGCCACGTATGCCTTTGCTTGAGTAATAATAAATTGTCTTGGGGTTCCCATTTGCCGTGGTGACCCCAGATGCCTGGGCTGCCATCCGCCCCAAGAGCTCTTAGGTGGTTAACAAGCGCAAGGGAAAGGCGCGGGGCCAGAAGCGCTAAGGGACTAGATGGCCCCAGCGGCGGGGCGGCGGTGATGGCCGCCTGCCGCAGCTCAGTTAAAATGCAGCGGAAGCAGCAGCCAGTCACGGGGCTGGGGGAGGCAGGGCAGGAAGGTGGCGCTGCCGCCGAGCGCCTGGAGCCCATCATGGCGGTGAGGGCAATGGCCGCCATGGGGAGCGAGCACGCCCCCTCCGCGCGCACACGCTGCCGTGCCGGGCCTCCGGGACCCGTCACCGGAGCCGCCGCCGCCGCCCGCTCTCCCACCCCCCCTCACGGGCTGTAGCGGAATTTTCTCTTCCGACACCGCCTTCAAGATGGCGTCTGCCCCTCCCGACAACCCCCTCAATCGTCCCCTGCAGCAGGCGCCGAGCCGCCGCCATCTTGTCCCCCATCCCTCCCCCCTCGCCGATATTTACATAGCGAAAATCAGCCCGGCCGGCCTGCGGCCTTCACCTCACGCCTGCAGCCTTCGCCTCCTTGCCAGGCCTCGCCCCCACGCGGTGCCCAAGCGGGCCGCGGCGCCGACCCCCGGCCCCTCAGCCGCCTCCCGGGCCACCGGGCGACCCTCCCCCAACCCCCGCCCGTTTACGGAGCGCGCCTCCGCCGCCGCTCGGGGCAGCCGGGCTCCTCCCCGGGCCTAACTGCGGCCTCCTCGGGGCCTGCTCGGCGCCGCGCGCCACGCCGCCCGGCCTAGCGCGGAAGGGCGCCTTGCGGGCCGCCGACCAGGCCGGGACCAGGCCGCTGCGGGCGCGCTAGGCCCCACGGGCACGGCGGCGCCCGGAACTCACCGGACGGGCGTGCGGGCGGGCGGCGACGGTGGCGGGTGCTGCAGGCCGGCCTTTCTCTGGAGCACTGGGCCGGGCTCCGGCTGGTGGGGCGGGCGGAGGGAGGGAGGAGGGGCCGAGCTCGGAGCTGACAAAAAGCGGCCCAGCTCCCCGGCACGGGCCCGCCGTCAGCACGTCACGTCACCGCCCGGGAGAGAGACCCAGGAAAATGCGGAAGGGTAGATAGGCCCCCTCCTCCGCCCGGTGGGTCCCCCTGGAGTCCCGGGTCGACGCCGCTTACGCCTCGCGACCGGGGAGCCCAGTGGCCTCTCTGCGGCGGGGTCTCCGGCGGCCGGAGTCTCCGTGACAGCGCCCCCCTTCTTTCCACCTCCTCCGCGCTCCCGCCCGCCGTCGCCGCCGCTACACACGCGCCGCTGCCGCCGCCTCGGCCATAAAGCCCGCGCGGGGCCCGGCCCGGCCCGGCCGCCCCCCACCATGTCTTGTGGGCCGCGGCCGCCCCCAGGGCCCTCCCCGGAGACCTACCGACTCTCCGCGCCCGTCCTGGCCGAGGCGCCTGCTCGAGTTGTTTGCAGGCCCTCAGACCCCCGCCCGCAGTAAATGTGTTTTCTTCATCCCCGTGGCTGGAGAAGAAGATAAATTTAGCAACCCCCGCCGTCCCCTGCTTTCGCTTAAAAAAAAAAAAAAAAAAAAAAAAATCTTTGAAATAAAATGAAAATAGGCTTGCCAGTCTAAATGGGTATGTGGGCAAGAGGAGGGGGAGAAGGGTGATCCTAAAGCAACTACAGAAACGTTTATTTTTTTTTTTTTAATAAGCATTCAGCTAGAGAGCCTAACTGATTTTATGTTGCTGAGGGGGGCGGAGGGGAGTGAGGAAAAGGGTTATATTTTGAAACTGGTTTCGCACATTGCAATGAACAGAAATTTTTAATGTGTATTTTCTATATAAAAGAGTTTGGGAACCTATGAAAAGGAAGCTTTGTGGAATTGTTTCATAGATAATCAATTTTTCACATTCTCGAATAAATATGGAGAGAGGTAGCAGAATTGGGTAGTTTTACAAACTATTTAAACAAGCCTCTTAAAGTTTAAGACTTAGGAGAGAAGGGACAATATGTATTTGATTAAACAAAGCATTTATCAACTCCAAAAATGTGTATTTTGCGTTTTTATTAGTTTAAATTTTTATGTTCTTTCCATACTGAACTTGGGACCCAAAGTGTTTAAAAGTTACTAGTTAAATGTTAAAAATAGTGTGGTCTTTAATCAGGAAATCTGATATGCTTTGTTTTTTTAGTTCACTAAATGTTAAAGACATTTTTAACAGTACAGAACACAAAAGTTATAAAGCAAATAGCATACTGGTGTGAAAGCTCTTTAAATACAGAAGCCATATATTTTACTTTCCTGTCATAACTTTTAAAAACTCCCAGAATGCAAGTTGTTCTTTCTTCAGACATCTTACAAACCAAAGACACAGTAAGAAGAAATCTTACAGAATGTACTGGATAGTAATTTTCCTCTCAAGGCTTCAGCTTTGATTTTTTTCAAGCAATTAAATTTCCTTTCAAAAAATGATAAATAACAACATGTCTTCATCATTTATAGAAAACCCCATCAGGCTATGATAGAGACTATATTCACAGAAAGGTAAATAAAACATTGTTTTCAAGAAGGAAAAAAATGACAAATATAATAGCTTGTATACTCACACTAACAATTTCAAAAAATTGATAAGCAGCGTTTTAAGTAGTTTTACTTTCCAAGGGCCTCCGTTTAATTCTATGGTATGTAAAGAATGGGGTTTCATCATCCATGCAACTATAATCAGCATGAACAAAAACCTAATGTCCACATTCTTGTTAGCTCTTCCATAATTATGATAAAATACTTCAAAGTCCACCAGTATAAAGCAAGAAGATTGCCAAAGAGTATAAATGAAAAAGAGGTTTCCTCAATTTAAAAGACCTGAAGTATAATAGTTTAGGTATTGATACTTTTAAAGAGTTCTTTGCCTGTGCTTCCTTCAATAGCTCACTTGGTAGAGTGGAGGACTGAAAAGAGTCCCTTGCCTTTACTTTTCATACATAGAGACTGTTAACTTTGATGGGAAACAAGGAAAGGATGCCCTAGTTCCACTAATTATGTTAGACAAACCTTTATTGAAGTCCAACAAAGATTATAGATGATTGTACAGATGAGGTTAACTACACTGTTTTTTTTTTGCATTTTCAAATAAGGGAAAGTAACTTCAAATCAATTTATGGAAGGCTATAAAGAACGGTGTATGATGAAAATCATGTAACTAGAAGTACCCGTAATATAAAATACTCATGATAAAGTGAAGGCACAAAAGAAGTGAACAGCAGAGATCAGAAATCATTCAATGTTACAAAAGAATGCAAAATACAGTTTATGAAAATATTCACAGTAGGACCTTAAGGACCTAAGATCACTGAAAGCATTTGGTAATCAAGCAGTGGGTGATTAACCTGACGTCTTGCACTTAAAGGACCGACTACAGCCTATCTTGCACTGATACTTTTGTTTATTGTTTTAGTATTAGGGACCTATAGAATTCTGGGCACAGGGAATACAAAGATGTGGCGCTTGCCCTTGGGGAACTCCAAATAAGGAGATTGCCTACGGCAGAATAAAAACATTCTTAAGTGCGGTTCATTTTCTCACTTAAATAAACACAATAAAGGGAAATTTAATTTAGGGAGACTGAGAACATTTCCAAGGCATATGCTGTGAATACAAAATAGGTGGTTTTCAAAGCAGTCAAAGGGATTTTGGTTATGTGCTAAAATTTATTTGTTCCTTCAGAGCTGTTAATATATATCAGATAGTTAAAAGCATCTACTCAAGGTTTTGACAGTGTTTTAATAACTTAACTAAAGATCCCTGACATGTTTATAGGTCCTTGAGCCAGAAATAATACAAGGCCTTTCAATCATTTTTCCAGAGCAAGATTAGTCAGAAAAGAAGCTATTTTAAAAAAAGAGAAAACGCTGTTGATTTCCACTCCACATCACTGATGGAAATCCAAATAAGAGAAAATAAATTATTGACTTATCAGAAAATATAGACCTTCTTGAATAAAGTTGTGATAATTGATATTTTATATCCCAAAGGTTAAAAAATATTTACTTTCCCCTAGAAAGGCCCTGATTTTATTGAACTAGGCACACCCTATAAAAAATAACCGTTTATCTGATACTTAAGTTATATGTACTTAACTTGAGCAAGTTGCATCATGTTGGAATTCAGCTGGCTATAATTAATGCCAAGAATTTTTAATCTAAGGGTTTAAGCCACATACCCCGCCCCCAAGGGAAATATTTTTAAATAAACAATGACTGACAATTAGGTGATTTTCAAATAGTATTTTTCACTCAGTCATTAGTTGAATAAGACATTGTTTAATTCCTGAAAATCACCAACAGCCAAATTCTACCTCACGGATTATAAATCACAGGACATAGCAAACAAACTAGCTCCACTAAAGAGGTGAAAATCATTATGTGAGACCTAGAAACAATGAACAGTAATAATGAGCACCCTGGGTGCCCAGATTGGGACCTCTGAGTACAGTTTTCCACTAGAGGAAACAGAGTTCTGGGAGAAATAACATTACTGGGCTAGAACAGAAAACTACAAGATGAACCAGGAATATCTCCTCATAACAGAAAGCATCAAAGCTTTCTAGGGGTGTGTCAAAAGGTCTTAGGGGCCCGTTAAAAGAGGTTCCAGTTGGCTAAAGTTGAACATCAAAAGAATAATTGCTATGGGGCGGCCGGATGGCTCAGTTGGTTAGAGCGCGAGCTCTCAATAAGGTTGCCGGTTCAATTCCTACATGGGATGGTGGGCTGCGCCCCCTGCAACTAAAGATTGAAAATGGTTACTGGACTTGGAGCTGAGCTGCACCCCCCACAACTAGGTTGGCTGCTCCCTCCACAACTAGATTGAAGGACAACGACTTGGAGCTGATGGGCCCTGGAGAAACACACTGTTCCCCAATATTCCCCAATAAAAAAAAATTTTTTTTTAAAGAGTAATTGCTATGGATTGAATGCATCAAGTGTGTTGGTGAGTTTATAATGGGATTTTTAAAAATGATGAACTAGTGGTGATGGTTGCACAACTTTGTGAGTATACTAGAAACTAGTGAATTATACACTGGATTTTATGGCATGTGAATTATATCTTGATTTTTTAAAAAGGATAACCTTTGGAGAATGCTAGAGAACCAACTCATTATTTTGAAAAGTAGTTAAGGGAAAGATCAGGCACGTATCCTGTATAAACTCTTTCTCAGGCTAAACAAATAGTTTATGGAGGGAGTTTTCTTTTAATAGTTTTTCAAGCAATACATGAAGAAGTCTTGAAAGAATTAGAATATCACCATTTTGCAACCCCTAATTAGTTAATGGATCTAGGCAATGATCATCAATGGCTGCTAAGCAGAGTGACAACCGGACAGACATATGCCTCAAGACAGAAGTACACAATGCCACTAGCAGAAAAAATTATACCTGAACATGATCAACCCTCTTGCTCTCTCAATTTACAGGAAATACAGGGGACAATGAAGCATATCAATGAAACCACAGGAATGCAATCAACAAAATCCAGATGGTGGGAAATTCTATGGGACCTGCTTTCTCCAACAAATAAATTATAAGAAAAAAAATTGAAGGGGAAACCAATAGATGAGAAAAGACTTAAGACATATCAATTAATTGCAGTATATGAATTTATTTCAATCTTTATTCAAACAAGTGTAAAAAAAATAATGAGACAATCAAAAAAATGTGAACACTGGATTGTTGTCAACACTGACGAGATGTACGCTGATATAAACAAATTGTTAATTTGGTTTAGGTGTAATGATGGTGTGATTATACCTTTAAAAGAGTCCTTATCTTTTATATTTTAGACATACATTATCAAATTATTTATAGATAAAATGATATACCATCAGAGATGACCTTCAAAATAATATGGGAGGGGGGTGGCCAGTTAGCTCAGTTGGTTAGTGTGGTACTAATAACACCAAGGTTGCTGGTTTGATCCCCACATGGGCCACTGTGAGCTGCACCCGCCTTAAAAAAAAAAAAAGTATGGGAGGGTGAGGGCAGAATAGGGGTTGAGGGTGTGTTGGGGGGAGGATACAAATGAAACAAGATTGGCCACGAGCAGACAATTATTAAAGCTGGATGATGGGCACACGGAGGTTCATGTATTATTCTCTTTGTTTGTATGTTTGAAATTTTCCATAGCAAGTTTAAAAAACAAACAATAAGAAACATACATAGACAAAAATACCTTCAAATTTCAAAGAATCTTTGGAGTGGGGCAAGGATTACAGATATGAGTTACTTCCTTTCTCACTTAGCTGTGGACTGTATAACACCACTTATTTTCAAAACAATTAGCATAATTAAGCAATGAAATCAATAAAACTAGACCACTTATGGTTAAAAAATGGCAATGGTTTTCAAATTTGCAAGGGAACAACACCTTGCTAAAGATGCAGATTCCTGCGCCTCAATTCCTAGAAATTCTGATTTTTTTACTAGGTCTGGGGTAGTGCCAAGGAATCTGCAATTTAACCAGAAGCTCAGGTGATACGTAGACAAGTGGGCAAACACCACTGATACTGTAAGAAACATTGGTACATCCTGGTAAATGCCTCTTTGCCCATATTTATAAGAGTTTCTCTTGGAGTATAAAGAAGTAAAATTGCTGGATATGGCACATTTTCAATATTACTCTCCAAAATGACTATACTAATATACATTCCCTCCAGCAGAAGAGAATTCCCAACTCCCCATTCCTTGGCCAGTTCCTGATGTGCTCATACTTTTTAATTTCTGCCAAGAACATAACTACCTTACAGAATGACCTTTCAGTTAGCAACATTTGTTAAGGCAGCTCTTGAAAAATCTACCACATTTTGAGCAAAGACTCCTTTTTAATGACTTTTCATTATTGTGATTATTTTCATTATTATAATTATAATGACTTTTCACCCCAAAATAGTTAAATAAATATACTCAACGAAGTGATAATTCAACATTACAGTTTGAAGCCAAATGTTCTCACCAATTACAGGACATAAGAATTCCTTGTCAGAGAATCTCATATGGAACAAATTTGAATTTTGCTGTGTTTACATGAACCACAAATGTTTTTTACTTGTTTTTGCATACAGACATCAAGCAAATAGAAACAACCCGAGATGAGAACAAAACAGGAAGAAGCAGCTGGCAGAAATGTGGAAAGTTTCGTAATTCTCAAAAAGGTGAGGCAAGCCAAGGACACAGCAGGAATCTGACTGAATAAAATTAAGGTTCCAATAAAGTGTGAATTGTGCATATGACTCCTAGGTGCCCTGGCAAGGCAGCCCCCACCTTATGGTAATAACATTATCTTGAGGGAAAATTCACACGAAAATGGAGTAAGTAGTTAAGGGTCAGAACATTACATGATCTGGCCTGGTGAGGAGTTTGAGAAGCTTTTTGCTGTAAAGAATGACTTCGTGAGTAGACCCTCCCCACCCCCAAAACAAAACTGAATTATGAATAAGAGGGTTAAACTGAGCCTGTGCTCTGGAGCAGAGTCTCTCAAACTTGAACATGCACACAGCCACCTGGGGAGGTCGTGAAAATGCTCCTTCTGATGCGGTGGGTCCAGGATGGGGCCTGAGGGTCCGCAAGGCTTTCTGGGATCCTG
Source organism: Rhinolophus sinicus (assembly GCF_057876585.1). Classification (NCBI taxonomy): domain Eukaryota; kingdom Metazoa; phylum Chordata; class Mammalia; order Chiroptera; family Rhinolophidae; genus Rhinolophus; species Rhinolophus sinicus. The sequence goes on along the minus strand of NC_142518.1, from coordinate 16,548,808 downwards.
CACAGCTGTTGCTCCTCCGTCTGACTTTGCATGAAGTCTGTCACTGAGAAGTTCTGTAATGCAAATACCTGCGCCTGCTGGCACTACTGCTAGAAAGACAATGGGACGTGGGACTGGAGGACAGAAACCCATTCCCTCAGAAACCCTCCCGTAGAAAGGGGCTGGAGGCAGCTCACAGTCCTCCCGTGGGCATTATATGGCGCCGGAGGACTGGGAGAACAGGGAGGCAACAACTGTTGGCATTAACACTGTCACCCACGTGCGTGCCCTCAGGAACTCGACATTCAGCGGAAGAGACAGGAAATGATGAGAGCAGAGCAAGATCGATATGGAGAACAGACAACGAACACCAAATTACAGGTGCTTGATGTTCCTGGCCAAGAGACGCATAATGAAAGATCTGTTAGAAAAAGGTTTTTCTAAGCTCAAGGAAGATCTCTATCTGCAGACTGAAAGAACTTACCCCATTTCAGGGAAAATGAACTATCAGACACACAGACACATTTGGCAACAATTTTTAACTACAAAAGAAAAAAAGCTGCAATCATCAAGACAGGAGAAAACAAATCATTTATTGAGGGCTTACCCTGCTCTGCACACTTGGTGCTTGACATGAATTCTCTCATTTAGAGGTCACAGCATTCCAGTAAAGGGGTGGTGCTGGCCTTTAAGTTGACTGGATTCAGGAACTCAAACCATATTGTCAGGATGCCTTTGCTCTCCAGCTGCCCCAGCTCTTTCATTCCTCGTGGTGGCAGACAGGCTTCCTCCAGACGTGGCACAGGCAGCTCCGGGCTCACATTCTCCCAGCTCAGGGACCCTAGAAGAAAGAGACGGAGTCTCTCTCCTGGTTTCACCATAGAATGTCTTCAGTTGTCTTTACGCCATGTGCTCGCCCTTGGACCCATCACAGGGGCCGAGAGAATGGAGCAAGACAACCGGCCAGGGGCTGAGGGTACTATGGTTAGAAGTCCCACCAGAATTAAAAGGTTGGAGTGACAAAAAATAAATAAACAAATAAAAGAGAGCAAGGACAGTTTGGCCAACAGACGCAAGAGGTCCACGACAGGGAGGCCTATGAGTTGCCCCACTTTACAGATGACGACAGTAAGGATTAGAGAGGTCAAGTGACTTGCCCAAGGTCACACATCCAGTATAAGTTGAGGAGTCAGGATACAAACCAAGGCGGTCTGACCGGAACTCTTAACCGCTATGCTGTAAGGCAACAAAGTCAGTGTGGTTTCAGACTTCTCTGCAAATCAGCTTTCAGAAGAAAAGGGAGTGACAGCGAGACTTTTCAGAGAAAAAGACTGTGACCAATGATTCGTAGGCTCTGGCTCATTGTCTTTCACAATAATAGCTAACAAATATTAAACACACACTGTGTGACGGCCACTGTCCTAAGTTCTATGAGGACTTCTGCACTATTATGCCTGAGGTGGGGGGAAGGGAGAATGGTGGCCCACTTCTCCCAGAGTGACACATCTGCTCTAAAAGAGGAACTGGCAGGGATAGTCGTCCCTGGTCTTCTTGTCTTGCTTCTCCTAGTATGGAACCTCTGTCCTGTGAGCAAGCTGGGCAGTACTACAGCCTACCACACATGTAATAGAACTTCTGACATACTTTGGAGGTAGGGTAGGTGGAGGGAGCTCCGTTCCTCTGTCCTGCACCTGTCTGGATGCATTTTCGGCAACACAGAGGTGGCACTGATGAGAGATGCTGCTGGTCCAATCCTGGGAGCCAGGAGGAAAGGGAGCCCCGTCTTCTTGGCTGCATCTTTCAAGAGTAGAGGCGCCACCACACTGAGCTGGGGGTTGGGAAACAGTTGGTGGCTCAAATGCCACAGATTCATTGTTCTTATGAAGGTTTAGCAGGAGATCTTTTTGAATCAATGTTTCTCTTTTGCTGGTGTCCTTGGAAAAAATTCCAGAAACTTTAAATGGTTGGGTTTTTAAAATAATTTTCACCAGCAGTTAAATGGTTGTTTTGCTGGGGAGAGTATCTATCAGCCTCCTCACTCCACCATTTTACAAGTTGACTACCTCAGTCAGGTTTTTTTAAAAGGTGAAAAATAAGTTTGTTTAGTAGTATTTTAAATCCACGATTCAAACATATTCCATGTGTTTCAATCCACTGCAATTATTATTTTTTAAAGGCTTTTAAATGAATCAGATATACTTTATATCTTTTTAAAAAATTATTGGGGAATATTGGGGAACAGTGTGTTTTTCCAGGACTCATCAGCTCCAAGTCAAGTCATTGTTTTTTCAATCTAGTTGTGGAGGGCGCAGCTCACTGGCCCATGTGGGAATCGAATCGGCGACCTTGGTGTTATAAACACTGTGCTCTAACCACTGAACTAACCGGCCACCCCACTGCAATTATTTTTATTGGTGCTCAAATTATCTCAACTGTGGCTAATGGAAATTCCTTGAAGTTAGCTCTTGAGTCCTTTTGACATGACCCTAACAGTTGTTGACAGCTTTCTTGCCATTGAAATACTGTGCATATTATCTCCCCCAGATCCACAGAATGTTTTTGAAAAACTTAAAGGTCACCTTACCAGTATCAAAAAGAGTATACACGCCTCAAAGAAATGAAGAAGATAAAAGCAAACAGTCAAAACGGAAAGACAAACAAATTGAAAAATCATTAAAAAAAACTATAAGGAAACATTAAAAACAGCATAGAAAAATATAACATGAATAATAAAACAAACATATTAGTGATCATGATAAATATAAATGGAATCTACTGCCCTATTAAAAATTAAGTTTCACAAATTGGATTAAGAATTCAATCTTGCTATTTGGAACAACAAAGATGGACCTAGACAATATTATGTTAAGTGAAATAAGTTGGACAGAGAAAGACAAATACCATATGATTTCACTTATATGTGGACTCTAAAGAACAAAATAAACGAATAAACAAAACAGAAACAAATTCATAAACAGAAAAGAACAAACTGATGGTTGCCAGAGGGGAGAGGAATAGGGGTTAATGCGGAAAAGGAGAAGAGGATTAAGAAGTACAAACTTTAAATTAAAAAATAAGTCATGGGGATATAATGTACAACATAGGAAATAGAGTCAATAATATCATAATAACTATGTACAGGGACAGATGATTACTAGACTTATTGTGGTGATCACTTTGTAAGGCATATAAATGTTGAATTACTATGTTGTATACCTGAAACTAATATATTATAATATTGTATGTCAACTGTAATTTAAAATAAATTTTAAAAAATAAATCTAAAAAATTTCAATTTTGTGTTATTAAATTTTTTATGTCATTCACAAAATGAAACAAAAAGATTAAGGTAAAGGAAGGAGACATATATAAAGCAAATTCAAATTAAAAGAAATCAAAGATGAAAATACTTTCATTAGTAGACTTTGACATAAAAAAATGACACTGAAAATTATAAAGCCAAAATATAAAGGATAGAGAATCATTTAATAATATGACAAATAAATTTTGCTTAATAGCTTTCTGGAAAGAAACATGCATACTAGGCAATACACATTTTTTCCTAGTGCCCATGGAACACTTAACAAAAATTGAATATATAGCTGCACTAACAGTGGCACTTAAACAGGGTTCAATTGCTAAAGAAGACTCACAGGATCCAAAATGACAAAGCTTACAAATGTAGAGTTTATTACCAGGAAAAGACACACTAGATATAGCAGGAGTGTGCAAGTCAGAATAAACATCACATCATATGACGCACAGAAGGAGTCTGGAGAGGCCAGGTATAAGCTCCTTGTCTCTTCCCTGCACCAGCCCTAGAATAATTTCTTCAAGGATCCCTGGTTCCATTTATTGGAGAATTGTATTTAGAAACAAAGATCTGGGTGCTAGGTGTTTAGAAACAAAGATCATTGCTGCTGAGGTGTCACTGCTTCTAAGCTATCTAAGTTATCTCAGCAGTCAGAGCCAGGAAATATATCTAAGTATACTATCCCATGGATACATGCATATATATATTTCTGTATCTGTCTACCAACTAGACTACAGTATTTACGTACAGTTCTTTTTGTCATTAGCCTTACACTATCTCTATCTAGTCAAAATACCACTTTTCCTTAACTTAGGTATAATTGGCATACATTATATTAGCTTCAGGTATACAACATAATCATTGTATATATTGTGGAATGATCACCACAATAAGTCTAGTTAACATCCATCACTATAAATAGTTACAGATTTTTTTTTCTTGTGATGAGAACTTTTAAGACCTACTCTCTTAGCAACTTTCAAATATGCAATACAGCATTATTAACTATAGTCGCCATGCTGTACATTATATCCCCATGACTTACTTATTTTATAACTGAAAGCTTGTACCTTTGATTCCCTTCACCCATATCATCTCCACCCCCATGCCTCTGGCAAACACCAATCTGTTCTCTGTATCTATGAGCTTAAAAACACTGTTTTGCAAAGTTTCCCTGCCCTGTTCACTGAAGTTATGTCATACATTCTTAACACAATTAGATTCATTTATCATGTTCTGCATTCCATCCTGGGATCGCTGGCAACCAGGTTGATTTTTTTTAAATTTGTGTAAAGTTCATTCTCGGTGGTGTACCATTCTATTGGTTTTGACAATTGTAGAGTCATGTATCCACACCACCCTTGATCAGCCTATTATGTACTCAATCCTTCTCTCTCCCCCAATCCCTGGCAACCGCTTATCTGCTTTCTGTCCTGTGGTAGAGTCAGTAATGACCCCAAAAGATATCTATGTCCTAATTCTGCAACCTGAATGTTTCATCATATGGCTAAAGGGACTTTGCAGATGTGATTAAGTTAAGGATCTCACGATGGGGAGATTATCCTGGATTATCCAGATGGGCCTGAAATGTAATCACATGGGTCCTTCAAAGAGAGCAGCAAGAAAGTCAAGGGAGATAGGAGATATGAGGAGGGAAGCAAGAGGCTGGAGTGAAGTGGGGATGGAGTCACAAGCTAAGGAATACAGGTGGCCTCCAGAAACTAGAGAAGTCATGAAAATGAATTTTCCCCTTGAGCCTCCAGAAGGAACCAGCCCTATAACACCTTGACTTTAGCCTACTGAAACTGATTTCAGATGTCTGGCCTCCATGTATAAGATGAATAAGAGGCCAAATGTATAAGAGAATACATTTGTGTTTTAAGCCACCAAGTTTGTGGTCAGTTTTTACAGCAACAGTAGGGGATGTAATGTACAGCATTAGTTTTGCCTTTTTCAAAATGTCCTGAATGGAATCATTACAATACTTTTGGCTCTTTTGAGTCTGGCTTCTTTCATTTGGCAAAATGCATTTAAGATTCACCCACGTTTATGTTATGTATATTTTACCACTAAAAACAGATTCATTCACGTTGTTGAGTGAATCAATAGATCTTTCCTTCTTATCACTGACTAGTATTCCATTGTATGCATGTTCCAGTTTGTTTATCCATTCACTTGCTGAAGGACATCTGATTGTTTCCAGTTTTTGATTAATGAATCTGCTACAAACATTTGCATACACGTTTTTGTGTGCACATAAATTTTCAATTCACTTGGCTACTAATACTCATAGGTATTCATAGCTTTTAAGATATGGAGATGTCAATTTAAATATCTTTGCCAGGGAAACACATTATTAAGTAATACAAACAAAAAGAATCATGGGCTCTTTAAGAATCACAGAACAAGCCATAAGTTCTGAATTCCGGATGTCTTACAAGACCTCTTTGTTAGAAATAACATTTTCAAGGACATTTTAAAAAAACAGAAAATCATCTTATTCTGTTGCCAGGATTTCTTACACTAGCAGTTAGGAGGGCCTCTGGTTTTCCAGACCAAATGCTGAAAGTCCATTATTTAGAACCGAGAGAAGTAAAGATGGATCTAAGAAGATTAAAACTACTATGGAATACGAGAACAAATTCAAAATGGATTAAAGACTTAAATGTAAGACCTGAAACCATAAAACTCCTAGAAGAAAATATAGGAAGTAAACTTGCAGACATTACCCTGAGTGATATTTTTAGTGATATATCCCCTCGGGCAACGGAAGTAAAAGAAAAAATAAACATATGGGATTACATCAAACGTAAAAGATTTTTCACAGCAAAGGAAACCATCAATAAAACAAAAAGGCAGCCTACTGAATGGGAGAAGATATTTGTCAATGATACATCTGATAAGGGATTAATATCCAAAATTTATAAAACACTCATTCAGCTCAACACCAAAAAAACAAGCAACCCAATTGAAAAATGGGTAGAGGACATGAAGAGACATTTCTCTAAAGAGGACATACAGATGGCAAACAGACATATGAAGAAATGCTCAACCTCAACCCCATTTTTTCAACCTCACATATGAAAAAATGCTCAACCTTAGAGAAATGCAAATAAAAACCATAATGAGATACCACTTCACTCTGCTCAGAATGGCTATCATCAATAAATCAGCAAACAACAAGTGTTGGCGAGAATGTGGAGAAAAGGGATCCCTGGTGCACTGTTGGTGGGATTGCAGATTGGTGCAGCCACTATGGAAATCAGTATGGAGGTATCTCAAAAAACTGGAAATGGAACTACCTTATGACCCAGCAATTCCACTCTTAGGTATCTATCCAGAGAAATCCAAGATGCTAATTTGAAAAAATATATGCACCCCTATGTTTATTGCAGCACTATACACAATAGCCAAGACAGGGAAACAACCGAAATGCCCATCGGTGGACGACTGGACTAAGAAACTGTGGTGCATTTATACAATGGAGTATTACGCAGCCATAAAGAAGAATGAAATCTTACCATTTGCAACAACATGGATGGACCTGGAGAACATTATGCTAAGTGAAATAAGTCAGTCGGAGAAAGACAAATACCATATGATCTCACTTATATGTGGAATCTAAAGAACTGAATAAATGAGCAAAGTAAACAGAAATAGTCTCAGAGATACAGAGGAAAAACTGATGGTTGCTAGAAGGGAGGGGCATGGGGATGAGGGAGGAGGGGAAGGGATCAGACAGCATAAATTGGTAACTACAATATTGCCACAGGGATATGAAAAACAGTTTGGGGAATATAATCAATAATGTTGTAAAGATTTTGTAGGGTGTCAGATGGGGACATGTCTTATTAGGGAGACCACGTCATGGACGGTGTAGATGCCTGATCACTGCACTGTACACCTGAAGCTGAAGCTGAATAATATTGTATGTCAACTATAATTTAATATACATATAGTCACAGTATGTGGAGTACAGCATAGGGAACAGAGTCAGTGGAATTGTAATAGATATATACGATGTCAGAGGGGCAATAGATTGGGGGAGGGGTTATCACTTTGTGAGGGGTGAAATGTCTAACTATTGCATTGTTTTGTACACCTGAAACTAATAAAAAAACTACTATGGAAAGGAAAGGGGCAAAATAGAATTATAAACAATTGGAATATGAGCATGTAATGTTATCCATCTACAGTGTAAATAGAAAAAACGGACAATGACTACTCGAATTTTTTATTATATTGGCAATCCGTTCACCACTAGTCCTTAGTACTGTTTGCTATGAAACTTGTTAAACAGTTTCATGAAGTCATTAAAACTTATCTGTTTTTTCCAACAGATGCGTAGTGACACCTCTGCCAGCAGAGTTTTGCCTGAACAAAGTCATTCAAACATAAAAGTGGCAAAAATTTTCCCTAAGGAATCAAAACTACAGAGGAATAATTCCGAGTTGCACCCCTCAATACAAAATCAGGTACAAGTCACATAATATACAAAAGGCTTGTCAAACCAACTGCAACGTGTGTAACAAATATTTGTCAGGGTATGGGATTTTCTCTTACAAGCTAACAAATTACCTGTTTTCATTTCCTGTATGTTAGCAGTGCAATAGGCAGTATAAGCATCATCAGCATATTTGCATGGGTCCCCCACATCCCCAAGTCCCACCGGGGACATGCAGAGGGGCCCAGGTGCCACACTATGTACTCAATGCAAGTTTGCATCGCAGCCGAGGAATACTGGTCTTTGGGAATTCACTTCATTTATAGCAAGCCTGCTGTCTGTCCCAGAAGGAGACAGCTCCTCACCTCTCAAGGCAGCTCCCGGCAAACAAAACCTGAGAGACGGCCCAGGTAGAAGATTAGGGCGCTGCATTCTTAGCATACAAAACAAGAACAACAGGGACACTCTGAACTGTGACAAATTACATCTCCCAACAATATTATGCCCAGAGAGAAAACAGGCCATCTCTCCTTCCACATGAAGTAGACAATAAGATGTGCTGCTCAAAGTTTTGCCCTGAGGAGTATTTTCCTTCACCACTGTCTTTCAGGGGCTAGAATGCAGCCATCGACTTTTAGCTGGTGCCGGCAAACTGCATAAACCAGCTCTACGTTTTTGTCTGTTAACCAGTCATAGAGAATTCTCTGGTAAGCCATGAATGTGGGTTAAGGGAGAAACACATCGGAGGAGCAAGTACCATGAGGGTTTAAAACACCTCTTTATACAGTTTACTTGTGCCTTCTGACCAGTTTGGACTCAATTGTATATATAGGTATATAGCATTATCATTTTCTAATGGAATGCTGTTGTCACATCCAATTTTCTATTTCCATGGATTAGATAACACCTACTAGTCCCTGATGGTCATTTTATGTGGTACACACCATTCTCTTTTCACCTTCTAGATCTCCTGCCCATGCTTTCCATTGAGTGAACCCACCCAGAAGCTGGAGGGCAAGTTCCTTCCCAGAGCACAGAGCAGGTAGAGAGGGTGGAGTGAATCTGGAAGGGCAAATGGAAGATATCCAGCACAGCCCATAAATGGCATTGATGTCATTGGTGTGATTTTCTAAACCATTAAACCATTCTTGGTAAAGTTCCAAACAAAACAACTCACACTCCTTTCAATTTACACAGTAGTTCCGTTCCTGGAAAATTCCAGGATATTGAAACTGCAAAAAATACTTTGAGTTATGCTTGCTTCGGTAGCAATATACTAAAATTGGAACTATACAGAGAAGATAAACATGGCCCCTGTGCTACAATGACATGCAAATTTGTGAAAGCATTCCATATTTTAAAACATCAATTTTAGAAAAAGAAAACAGTACTTTGAGTTTCTGTACAAAATGGAGTTAGGTTTAGGCTCAGACAATTACAAATAGGTTTTTCATATACATGAATGTCTAGGGGAACATTTGAAAATTATGTAAGACATAGCAAAATTTGTCCTTGTAAGAATGTCACATACATTGAAGAGCATAGGACATTTTTGACTCCTGCCCATGAACTGCCTCCAGGGGTTTCCTACTCCTCCCAGGGGATTCCTGTCACCAACCGAAAGAGCCTCACATGTTTTCAAAGCAAACCCTTGGGTGATGCCGCCCCCACTAAGACCCCCTCTCCTTAGGTGAAATATTCACCCTTGCAGAATTTGAGTTTGATACTTCATCCACTTAGTGTTTGGGGGCAACAGTGAACGCAAGAAATGACTTCTCAATTTATGGGTCCTTGCTCAATCCAACATCCTAAAGTCTCTGACCCAGCTACTAAACGCTGCCATTTCTGGCAATGTGTAATTGTGAATTTGAATTTTCTGATTTAGTATGAATATAAATTAAGAAAATAATTGGATGTGAAATGAAGCTCAAGCTTCACATGGAGCCAGATAAAAGTTTAAAAATAACTATATTTCATGTCACTTGATATTAAACTATAACATTTTTCTGCTTTTGACATATTTTTAAGTAATGCGTACACATTATATAAAGTTACAAAATATAGACACAAAAATAAAGAGTAAAAACATTATATACTGTGGTAGACAGAAGAATGGCCCCCCTCAAAGATGTCCATGACCTAATCCCTGGAACCTTTCACATGTCAAAAGGGATTCTGCAGATGTGACTAAATTAAGGATCTTGAGATGGGGAGATGATCCTGGATTATCCCTGTGGGTCCAATGTAATCAAAAGGGTCTCCATAAAAGGAAAGCAGGAGGGTCAGAAGGCAGAGGAGGTGATGTGTTAGAGGCAGATTCTGGAGTGTTGGGGCCAGAGCTAAGGAATGGTAGCAGCCCCTAGAGGCTGGAAGAGGCAAGGAATGGAGTCTCCCCTAGAGCTTCCAAAGGGAACCCGCCCTGCAGACACCTTGATTTTAGTCCCATAAAACTCACTTTATACTTCTGACCTCCAAAACTGTAAGAGAATAAATTTGTGTTATTTTAACCCACTACATTTGTGGTCATTTGTTACGGCAACAATAGGAAACTCATGAACACCCATACCACCACTTCCCCCTCCCCTGCTGCAGAGATCTGCCCCATACTTCCAGATCTTTCCCTATGATATGTGTCTGTGTACCTTTTGCAAAAATGGATCACAGTGTGCATGCTATTTTAATAACCTCCTTTTTAAAGTCAACAAACTCCATCTGTCCATTTCATCGAATACCTAGACTATATGAAAAATTTCCCAAATGACATAAAAATGCACTTAACAGTTGTTTGGTCCCAATCAAGGTCTGCTTGAAGGCCAACATTTGACTATTAGGTCCCTTCCATTATGATGTTGACTATTGAAGACATAGTCCTACAGTTGTTTTGAGGAATGTGCCACCTTCTGGGTTTGTTTAGTTGCTACTTCTTGGTGCTGTTTACTTTGTTCTCCCATTTGTTATACACTGCAACATTTTTATTAAACGTTTTTGGCTACAACACTCCCTAGGTGATGGGTATTCATGTTGAATCACATTAGAAGACACATCATACATGGTTAATCCATTAATGATGTTAAGATTGATTACTGGATTAAGGTGATGACTGCCTAATCCCTCCATTGTACAGTTATATTTTTGCCCTGAAACTAGGAAGTGACCATTGTTACTTTCGCATTTAAAAAATATCCAATGCCATTTACTCATTTTAACACTAGTTGATAATCATGACGATGATGATAATGATCATGGTAATTTCATTAAAGTTTGTGATGTGTTTCAAAATCTATCATCTCTTCTGCATTTACTAGTTGGGTTTCATCTGTGAGGTAGAGCTTCCCTCATCTACTGGGGGTATTCGGTTACCTAAAATACAGATTCTACTGGAAAGGCAAGGAAAACAATGCTTAAATCTTTACTATTAATTACCAAGTTACATAGTAAGTAGTTGATTTAATAGCTGCCTTGAATGGTGACAAATAAAAATTTTCAGACTTTCTCTATTTTGAACATCATTATTAAATCATGGATTTTCATATTCCATCTGTTTCAATTCGTTGCCATCATTTGTCTTTATAATGCTCTAAATGTCATGACTCCAGCTAGTGGAACATGACCCCATTGATCTTTGAGAACTCCACTGATTTCTAGCACAAGAAGATATCCCTGGCTCTCCTTGTACTTTCCCTGCCTCAGCCCAGGAATAAACTGTTTCTCCAAAAGGCTCAGCTTCCCTTTAATGGGGAATGGTTTTCAGAAACCACAACCTGAGTACTAGGGGGTGGTCATTATTTGAACAATACAATGAATGGTGACACTGCTTTTAGGTCATTTCAATGGACAGAGCTAGAAAAAAACGCACATTATGGCAGAGAGACTCTAGGGTGGCCCCCGTGATCCCTACCTCCTGGTGTTCATGCTGCTGTGTGCTCCTCTCCTCCTGAAAATGGGAGGAACCGTGACTTGTTTCTAGTCAGTAGTACATGGCAAAGGTAACAGATGCACATGATTACATATACGAGCATATGATTATAACATGTCTGAGTAATGCCAGTCATCCAAGGAGACTCTCTCCCTTGCTGGCTTTAAGGAAGCCAGCTGCCATGCTGTGTGCTGCCTATGGAGAAGGCCACTTGGCAAGGAACTGAGGGGAGCCTCTGGCTGACAGCCAGCAAGAAACCAAGGCCCTCCGTCGCAGCCTGCAAGGAATGAAAAGCTGCCAACAACCATGTGAGCTCGAAAACAGATGCGACGACAGCCCCGGCCGACACCCTGATAGAAGCCTTGTTTTTCCCTGAAGCAGAGCATCTAGCTAAGCCATGCCCAGACTCTTGACCTACAGAAAGAGAGAGATAATAAATGTGTCTTGTGGGGCCGGCCCAGTGGCTCAGGTGGTTGGAGCTCCGTGCTCCTAACTCCGAAGGCTGCCGGTTCGATTCCCACATGGGCCAGGGGGCTCTCAACCACAAGGTTGCTGGTTCAACTTCAGGAGTCCCGCAAGGGATGGTGGGCTCCACCCCCTGCAACTAAGATTGAACACGGCACCTTGAGCTGAGCTGCCTCCCGGATGGCTCAGTTGGTTGGAGCACGGGCTCTCAACCACAAGGTTGCCAGTCCAATTCCTTGACTCCTGCAAGGGATGGTGGGCTGTGCCCCCTGCAACTAGCAGCGGCAACGGGACCTGGAGCTGAGCTGCACCCTCCACAACTAAGACTGAAAGGACAACAACTTGAAGCTGAACGGCACCCTCCACAACTAAGATTGAAAGGACAACAACTTGACTTGGAAAAAAGTCCTGGAAGTACACACTGTTCCCTAATAAAGTCCTGTACCCCTTCCCCAATAAAATCTTTAAAATAAATAAATAAATAAAAAATAAAAAATAAATGTGTCTTGTGCTAGGCCTCTAAGTTTGTGGTACTATTGTTATGTAGCAATAGATAACTAATGCACTATTTAATCATGGGTTTATATGAATATTTTCAATTCAATTTTAATATTACAATGTTTTCCTTAATTTCTTGGATTTTATCCAAATATTTTTGCAAATAATGGAACTACTGGTCCTATCCCTGGGAGGACTACACACTAAATTGTGAATAAAAAACTGAAAATGAGGGATCTCCTCTCCTTTCTATTTTTCCATTATTCCTCTCTTTGAACGGGAACATTTACTTATTCATATTTTTTCTCTTACGGCCTTGCTCATTTAAGTAAACTAAGTCTGTGAAATCATTTCATAATAATTTTAGCCTTAGGGTTCCTTTGAATTATTGCAAATTGTAATATTTTCTGTTAATATAGTTCTTCATGGTTTAAAATGAATTTTTTCAGTTATAAGTTTCTCTAATAAATTTTGAAATAGCATTCAATTAACTTAAATTTGATTTAGACAAAATTATCATACAAAGTGCTTCTAACAATGTGTATTTCCTCAAACAAGGCTCACCTATGCTTTTTAAATGTTTTTTAAAACAGTTAAATACATAGTTTGATTCTTTGTATTTTTGGTAAACATACAAACTAGAAATTCAAAGTCCAAGCTCTGAACAACCACTTATGATGAACAAAGATGTCCCTAATCTAAATCAACCACTTAAAAAAATATTTAGTAACAAATATTTAATTTTGAAAATTATACAAGTACACTTATATTTGTATGATTTCTGCTCAACAATTAAATGTTTTCAAATGTCAGCTTGAAATTATGTTATTAGTACTGATAAAAGAAAAAATACTCAGATTCATTTTGAATTCTTGTCTATTACTTTCAGGTTTAACACAAGATGTTATAGAACAAATAATTCAACCTGACAAAATGATTTCCCGAAAGTACTATTTCCAGTAACAATTTCTCTATTGAATGAGAATTGACAGTAAATATTGTAAAATACCTCACAACAACCCTACACATCGGTCAATAAATATGACTGTAATGTATTTTATAGAAAGTAGCAGAATTGGCTTTACAGAAGCCTGAAGAACAATGGTTAAGTTCTCCTGACCAAAAATACCATACCAACTAAGAAAGAGATTAAATTAAGGCAAAGACTTTTCTGGCACAGCTTCACATGTACCTTAAAACTCTGTTCTATGTCATGAAACTGTTTTCTCTGGATTAATAATGCACTGAAGAGGTTGAGGGAACCTCGAGGAAAGGGTCTGGGTTTTATTTACCTCTCTCTCCCCAGGTGTAGTATAGAACCTGCCATATTAATTAATGTTACATAACTGAATGGATAATTGGAGGAAGGAAGGAAGGGAGGGAGGGAGGGAGGGAGGGAGGGAGGGAGGGAGGGAGGGAAGGAGGGAGGGAGGAAGGAAGGAAGGAAGGGCAAAGGATCCAATGAATGGCCTTAGGTGGCTTTAAGTTACTCCAAAATATATGTAAATATTTTAAAAGTAATAAAGAAATACAAAACAATGAAGAACTGAAGGAAGTTAGCCAAAACCTTAGTGAAAGCTGCAGATTTCCATGAATCAATGAAAGAAATAGGTATTACTAAGCTATAAACCCAGAGATGAGGATTATGTCGACTGTGGGTACAACCCCTACTTTAAAATTTTGAAATCCATGTCATTTTGTTGATAAAAGGGGATTAATCGAACCTTTGAGATCATGAGAAACTGGAGATCTACAGCCCAGATTTTACAACCCACCCAATCTCGGGCCAAACAACAACCTCAGTCAAAACAGACAGTAATTGTTTCGGAAGTGCTATGGGCTCAACAGGGACAATACTGCCCTCTAGGGAGTGTTTTGAAAGTTTGTGGATATATATGCTTATATATATTTTTGGCACGTTGGAGTGAAACTGCAAAGCATTAATGATACAGGGCTTCTTAAAAGCCACAAGAGAAAAAAAGGCATTACCACTAAGAAATGAAAATTAGATCATCAGCAGACTTTGCATCAGCGAACAACTGATGCCAGAAGACAATAGAATCATAGTGAAAGGGGAAGTTATTAGCAATGTAGGATTTTATACCTAAGTAAATTGCCATTGTAGAGTAAAAGCAAAATAGAGACATTTATAGACATATGAAAAAGAAGTTTACCACTCACAGACTCTCACTAAAAATACTGTGGGTGCTCTGATTTCTGGTGCCAGCCAAGATGGAGTAAGTCCACTATAGTCTATCCTACTTAGAACAACTAAAATTTCTAGGGGGGAAAACACAAAAGCAACTACCTGAGAACTTTGAAAAGTAAATAGAAGCAGGTATATTGAGAAGGGAAGTAAAAACTAGAAGAAGTGACTCGCACAGGGGTGAGTTACCCATATTTTTTTTAAGGTACTTTCTCTCCCAACATTGATCAGAGGAGAAGTCTCCAGCAGAGCTGCTGTAAGCAGTACAAGAAGAAAAACTCCAAGGAACCCCATACTTCTGACCAGAGGAATGAGAAAACATGCCCCTGAAAGATAGAAGTGTGGAAAGAATCACAAAGAGGAGAAAGCTGAAGAAGGGGTCAATTCTGTGTACGAAACAGCAAAACGCCAGGCTCACCTAGGAGCTGAACATACATGGGACAGACCCAAAGCAACATAGCAAAAAGACTTTAAGACCTGAATTGTGATGTATAACACCACGCAAATGAACCCGAGTAGAGCATATGTGGGATAAGCCCAAAGTATCAGAGCAAAGGCTTTGAACTGACATTGGGACCACTGAACACAGAAGGTGATCTAGAACTTGTAGTCTGAACATAACCAGGTTGATTGTCTGCTTAAAAAAAAAAAAATCCCATCCACCAGGGGACTTTAACAGGACCCAAATTCTTACAACATAAGATTCAAAATATCCAGTATACAATCCAAAATTACTTGACATACAAAGAATCAAGAAAATGTGACTAATTCCCAAAGCAAAAGACATTCAAGCGATGCCAAATCCAAGATGATTCAGATGCTGAAATTAACAGACTTTAAAGCTGTTATAATTATGCTCTGTGAGGTAAATACACACTTTAAATAAATGAAAAGATAGTTCTCAGAAGAGTAAAAAGAAACTATAAAAAATAAGCTAATGGAAATGTTAGAAGATAAAAATACAATATATTAAACACTCACTAGGGGGTGGCCAGTTAGCTCAGTTGGTTAGAGTGTGGTGCTGGTAGCACCAAAGTTGCCGGTTGTATACCCGCATGGGCCACTGTGAGCTGCGCCCGCCTTAAAAAAAAAAATTCACTAGATGAGCTCAATAGAAGTAGATGTGTTATATATAATACACATAAAATCCTCATTTTATATATAACATGATATAGCTCATATATAAGATATTATACGTATATATATATATATTTTTTTTTTTTTTTGAGGGCACAGCTCACAGTGGCTCATGCAGGGATCGAACCGGTAACATTGATGCTCTAACCAACTTAACTAACCGGCCACCCCTTTGTTTATTTAATATAGAGAAAATGAGGATTGTGTGGACTATGGGTGCAATCCTTGGTTTAAAATTTTGGAATCCGTGTTATTTTGTCCATAAAAAGGGGAGTAGTCTAACCTTTGAGACGAGAAACTGGAGATCTGCAGCCCAGATCTCATAACCCACTCCGTCTCTGGCCCAAAACAACCTCACTCAAAAGAGACAATTGTCTCAAAAGTGCTACGGGCTCAATGGGGACAATACTGCCCTCTAGGGAGCATTTTGGAAGTTTGTGGGTACATTTTTTTTTTGACACATTGGGGTGAAACTACAAAACATCAATGATAAAGAGAAAAAAATAAAATATGTATATATTATATATGCGTATATGTGTGTATATATATATATATATACATACATATATCTACACATACATACATATATGTACATATACACATACACATACACACACACAGTTGTGGAGGCTGGCAAGTCCAAACTCTCCAGGGCAGGCCAGCAGGCTAGAGAGCCAGGGAAAAATTGCAGTGTTGAGTCCAAAGGCAGTATGGAGGCAGAAATCTTTCTTCCTCAGCGTAGGTCAGTTTTTTCTCTTAAGTCCTCCAACTGACTGCATAAGGCTCACCCCATTACAGAGGATACTCTGCTTTACTCAAAGTCTATTGATTTAAATGTTAATCATATCTAAAAAATACCTTCACAGCAATATCCAGACCAGTGTTGGACCAAACACTGGGTACCATAACCTTGCCAAATTGACACATAAAATTAACCATCACAGATGACAGAGTAAAGAATCAGTGAGCTTGAAGATAGATGAATAGAAATTATCCAATCCTAAGAACGGAAAGATTGAGGAAATTTAACAGAACTTCAGGCCTGTGAAAAAAATATCAAAAGGTCTACCATTTATGCCACTGGAATCTCAGGAGAGCAGAAAGAGATTAGTACAGAAAAAATATTTGAAGAAATAATAACTGAAAATTTCCCAAATTTGGAGAACGACATAGAGATTCAAGATCAGCAAACTCACAAGATACACTCACCAACAAGGAAAATGTGTTCATTCTTCTCAGTTATATATGAGTCATTTACTTTATAATGACCAGATATAAGTTACAAAGTAAGTCTCAACAAATTTCAAAAAAAACAATATTAAACAGATCTCACTCTCTGATAGAAAAGAACAATAACAAGATATTTTTAAAAAAATGTTTAGTCAGTTATACCTTAATAAAGCAGAAAAAGTGTTTAGAACACTAAAATGCTACTAACTCATGGGTTTAAGAGCAAATCATGATTTGGCAAAGGATTCTTAGATATGATAGCAGAAGCACAAGCAACAAAAGAAAACATAGATAAACTAGACTTCATCAAAATGAAAAACGTTCATGCTTCGAAGGACACTATCAAGACAATGCACAGAACATCCATAGAATGGGAGAACAAATTTGCAAATCATAAATCTGATAAGAGTTTGCATCTGGAATATATAAAAAACTCTTACAACACAATAATAAAAAGGCGACGCAATTTTTAAAATGAGCAAAGGATCTGAATAGACATTTCTCCAAGGAAGATATACAAATGGCCAATAAGCACATGAAAAGATGTTCAACATCATTAGCCATCAGGGAATGTGAATCAAAACAATAATGAGATACCACTTCATACCCACCAGGATGGCTATAATAAAAAAGTCATAATAAGCAACAGGAGTTCTCATTCAGTGCAGGTGAGAATGCAAAATGTACAGCCACTTTGGAAGACAGTTTGGCAGTTTCATACAAAACTAAACATACTCTTGTCATGTGATCCAGCAATAGCGCTCCTTC
The DNA here is from genome assembly GCF_057876585.1 of Rhinolophus sinicus. Classification (NCBI taxonomy): domain Eukaryota; kingdom Metazoa; phylum Chordata; class Mammalia; order Chiroptera; family Rhinolophidae; genus Rhinolophus; species Rhinolophus sinicus. The sequence continues at coordinate 16,530,852 of NC_142518.1, read as the reverse complement.
ATATTTACACAGTTGAAAATTTATGTCCACATAAGAACCTGCACATGAATCTTTTTTTATAAATAAATTTTATTGGGGAATATTGGGGGACAGTGTGTTACTCCGGGGCCCATCAGCTCCAAATTGCCATCCCTCAATCTAGCCGTGGAGGGCGCAGCTCAACTCCAAGTCCAGTCGCCGTCCTCAACCTTTAGTTGCAGGGGACACAGCCCACCACCCCATACGGGAACTGAACCAGCAACCTTGTTGCTGAGAGTCTGCGCTCCAACCAACTGAGCCATCTGGCCGCCCCTGCACATAAATCTTTATAGCAGCTTATTCATAATTGCCAAAAATGTGGAAACAATCAAGATATCCTTCAACAGATGAATGGATAAACAAACAGTGGTATATTCATGCAATGGAATGTTATTCAGTGATAAAAAAGAAATGAGTTATCAAGTCAGGAAGACGTGGAGGAACCTTAAATGCATATTGCTGAGTGAAAGAAGCCAACCTGAAAAGGCTATCTACTGTGTTATTCCAAGTATGTGACATTGTGGAAAAGGCAAAACTATGGAGACAGTAAAAAGATCAGTGGTTGCCAGGGACTCAAGGGGAGGGAGGAAAGGAGGTATGAGAGGTGGAGCACAAGGGAATTTTAGGGCAGTAAAACCATTCTGTATGATAGTGGAATGGTAGATATATGTCATTACACAATGAGCAAAACCCATAGAATGTGTAACATAAAGAGTGAATCCCAATATAAACCATGGACTTGAGTTTTAAGAAAACCTGTTTTAGAGTAAACAATGTAAAATAAAAAGAAGGAGTGGCCAAAGGAGAAAAAAAAAAGCCATAATAACAAGTGTTGGTGAGATGGGGAGAAATAGGGACCCTCACATATTGCTAGTGGGAATGCAAAATGGTGCAGCCACTTTGGAACACAGTCTGGCAGTTCTTCAAACGACTAAATATAGAATTACCATATGACTCAGCAATTCCACTCCTAGGTATATACTGAAGACAAATGAAAACATAGGTGTAATGCGGGAGACCCTGCTCGCTGCGCCATTTGTCGTGCACGGAGGCCTTCTTGCCGCGCCATCTTTCAGGCGGGGCGGCCTGCGGGGTCTCTGCTCCCGCTCCCCACACAAGAACGCAGGATATGGTGAGGCCGAAAAGGAACACCCACGGAGCCATAGGTAGGGGAGCCATACCACCACGGTCTCACTGGAGGCTGGGCCCACCGGACGCCGACCTGCCGTCCGCTTTTCCGCCAACCGACCGACCGATGACTCTCCTCCACTCTCTCGACCCTGTTCCTCTCTCTCGGCTCTCCTCTTCCGCTCTCTTCGGCTCTGCTCGGCTCTGCTCAGCTCCTCGGCAATCCTCGGCAGTCCTCAGCAGTCCTCGGCAGTCCTCCGTAGTCGAAGCAGTTATACCAGCGGCCAATTGGCTAACCGGCCACAGCCGACGGCCATTCACCACCCGAGCCAGTACCCCTTCACGTGAGGCCAAGAGCCTGTAAACTACTCTCTGGGGCTCTGTCCCCACACTAGGTCCACAGAAAAAACTTGTATACGAGTACAAATGTTTATAGCAGCATTATTCATTAATAGCCCAAAGGTGCGAACCTAAATGTCTGTCAATGGACAAATGGATAAACAAAATGTGGTCTATCCATACAATAGGATATTATTCAGCAATAAAAAGGAATGAAGCACTGACACGTGCAACAACATTGATGAACCTTGAAAACATTAAGCTAAGTGAAAGAAGTCAATCACAAAAGTCCACATATTATATGATTCTAGTCATATGAAAGTCCAGAATATAGAAATCTATGGGAATAAAAAGTAGATTAGGGCTGGCCCCGTGGCTCAGGTGTTTGGAGCGCAGTGCTCCTAACACCAAGGTCGTGGGTTCGATTCCTACCTGGACCAGTGAGCTGCGCCCTCTACAGGTAAGATTGTGAACAACGGCTATCCCGTGAGCTGGGCTGCCTAGAGCAGTGGGAGATTGGCAGGCTGCTGTGTGCTGCCCTGGGCTACTCTGTGCTGCCATGAGTGACTGGCGGCCAGCGTGGTGGCGGGCAGCCACCGTGAGCGGCAGGCAGCTGGCGTGAGTGGCCGGCAGCGGCGAGAGCTGCCGTGAGCTGCTGTGAGCAGCTGACTGATGACCAGCGACCCACTGCCACAGTCGGTGGGGAGCGCAAGGCTCATGATACCAGCATGGGCCAGGGAGTTTTGTGTCCTACACAGCTAGACTGAGAAACAACGGCTTGAACCGGAGTGGGGGAGGGAGATGGAAGAAAGGGGGGGAAAAAAGGAAAAGAAAAAACTCCAGGAAGTCAGATCATCAGAAAGAGAGAGAAAGCGCGAGAAAATAAACAACTTTAGGAACAGAAAAGGAAATATAACAAACAATAAGAGTACAGAATTTTAATAACGTATGAGAATACTATGAATAACTTTATTTCAGTACATATGAAAACTAAGAAGACATGGAAAGGTTTCCAGAAAAATGTAAATTACCAAACTAGAAACTGATAATCAATGTCTCTCATGATAAGAAATACCAAGCTCACACAGTTTTACTAAAAAGTTTCATCAAACCTTCAAAGAAAAGATAATCTCTCTTTATTAAACAATACAGTTCAGAAAATAGAAGTGGAAAAGTTACTTAGCCCATTTTATGGGCCAATATAAACTTGATATCAAACACAAAACAATAAAAGAAAATGACATTTTAGATCAATCTCACTTATTAATATACACACAAATCTTTTAAATAAAATAATAACAAACCAAATTTAAGCAGTGCATTAAAAAAAGTAATGTGAAGACAAACAAACAAACAAAAACTCATAGACACAGTCAACAGTTTAGTGATTATCAGAGGGTAAGGGGGGAGGGAGGAGGTAGAAGAGGGAAAAAGGATCAAATATATGGTGATGGAAGGAGAACTGACGCTGGATGATGAATACACAATGTGATATATAGATGGTATATTATAGAATTGTACACTTGAAACCTATGTAATTTTACTAACCAATGTCACCCCAATAGATTTAATAAATTTTTTTTAAAAAGTAATGTGCTACAAGTAGAACTCTTTGAAGAATGCACTAAGAATTCAACATCAAAAAATCAAGTAATATAATATTTCATAGATTAAAGGAAAAATATAATCATCCCATGGGATACAGAAGAGACAATGAACATTTATTCATTATTTAAAACAAAACAAAATAAAAACCCCTAAGAGAATTAGAATTAAAAGAAAACTTCCTTAACCTGGAAAAAAAAAAAAAAAAAAAAAAACTATAGTAGAGGTGAGACTTTCAGGGAAGGTAGAAAGCAAATCCTTTCCCAGAAAAGTAACTGTAAAGTTGGATAAAATTGACAAAAACAACCATTTCAGTGTTGTAAAAATCAACTAAAGGGGGGAGAGGGAAAGAAGGAGAGAGACAACACAAACTACCAATATCAGGAATGAAACAGGGGATATCACTACAGACCCTGTAGCCATAGAAAGGATAATAATAGACTACTACAAAGAAATCTAAACATGAAAACTTGACAACTAAGATAAAACGCACCAATTCCTTGAAAAACACAAACTACCACAATGCACCCAATATTAAATATATAATTTGGATAGTCCTATAACTCTTAAGTAAACTGAATTTTTAATCTTAAAAATCCCCAAAAGAATCAAATATATGGTGATGGAAGAAGAACTGACTCTGGGTGGTGAACACACAATGGGATTTATAGATGATGTGATACAGAATTGTACACCTGAAATCTATGTAATTTTACTAACAATTGTCACCCCAATAAATTTAAAAAATAAATTTAAAAAAAATCCCCAAAAGAGAGATCTCCAGGTCCAAGTGGCTTCCACTGGAGAATTATAACAAACTTTTAAAGAATTAACATCACTTATATACAATCTCTTCTGGGAAATAGAAGAGAGAACACTTCCCAATTCATTTTATGATGCTAGTATTTCCCCGACTAAAACCAGAGAGACAATACAAAAAATGAAAACTACAGCCAATATTTCTCATGAGTATAGATGTAAAATCATTAACAATATTTGGCAAATAAAATTCAGAAACATATAAAAAGAATTATATGGGTTCTAGTATCCAGAATACATAAAAACTCAACAACAAAAAGACAAGCAACCTACTTTAAAAATGAGCAAAGGACTTGAATAGATATTTCTCCAAAGAAGATATACACATGGGTAACAAGCACATGAAAAGATGGCCAACATCATTAATCATTAGGGAAATGCAAATCTAAACGACAATGAGATACGACCTCACACCGACTATGATGGCCATAACAACAACAAAACATAAAATAAAAAGTATTGAGGGTGGCCAGATGGCTCAGTTGATTGGAGCGCGAGCTCTGAACAACAGGGTTGCCGGTTCGATTCCCACATAGGTCAGTGAGCTGCGCCCTCTGCAACTAGATTGAAGGACGGCAACTTGGAGCTTATGGCCCCTGGAGAAAAACACTGTTCCCCAATAAAAAAAAGGTTTTTAAAATAAATAAATAAAATAAAAAATAGATAAATAAATAAAAAGTATTGATGAGGATGTTAAGAAAATGGAACCCTCATACATTCCTGGTGGGAATGTAAAATGGTGTAGCCACTTTGGAAAAGAGTTTGGCTGTTCCTCAAAAAGCTAAAACATTGAATTACCGTATGACCCAGTAATATACCCAAAAGAATTGAAAACAGGTGTTCAAACAAAAACTTGTACATGAATGTTTATAGCACCACTATTCACAACAGCCAAAAGATGGAAACAACCCAAATGTTCATCAACAGATGAATGGATAAACAAAATATGGCATATTATTCAGTCATAAAAGGAATGAAGTACTGACACATGCTATGACATGGATGAACCTTGAGAACATCACGCTAAGTGAAAGAAACCAGACACAAAAGGCCACACACTGTGTAATTCCATTTATATGAAATATGCAGAGTTGGCAAATCCATAGAAACAAAAAGCAGATTAGTGGTTGCCAGGGACTCGGGGGAATGGGAATGAGGAATGATTGCTTAATGAGTATGAGGTTTCCTTTTAGGGTGATGAAAATGTTCTGGAAGTAGATGGTGGTGATGGTTGCACAACACCATGAATGTACATAGTGACAATTAATTGTACATCTTTCAAATGGTGAAAATGGTAAATTTAAGTTATGTGTATTTTATCACAATAAAAATATATTTTTTTAAACAGTTATATACCACGACCAAGTGAGGTTTATTCCCTGGATGCAAATCTAGTTCAATATTCAAAAATCCCATCGACAAGCTAAAGAAGAAAAATCACACAATCATATTAATTGATTCAGAAAAGGCATCTGACAAAATTCAACACTCATTCCTGATAAAAATTCTCAGAAAACTAGTGATAGAAGGTAACTTCAACTTGATAAAGAAAATCTATGAAAAAATTACAGCTAATGTTATATTTATTGTTGAAAGACTGACTGCTTTCCCCCTGAGAACTGGAACAAAGCAAGGATATCTGCTCTCATCACCTTATTCATCAACTGGAAGTCCTAGCCAGGGCAACAAGGCAAAAACTAATTATAATAATAAATAATAATAATAATAAAAGGTATCTTGATTGAAAAGAAAGAAATGACTGTTCCTATTTGCAGATGGCATGAATGTCTATGTAAAAAAATCTATGAAAGAACGCCTAGAACTAATAAGTAAGTTCAGGAAGGTCACAGGATACAAGATAAACATAGAAAATCAACTGTATTTCTATATATTAACAATGAACACACGGACACGAAAATTTTAAATATAATACCATTTATAATTGGTAAAAAAATAAAATATTTAGCTATAAATCTAAAAAAGAAACATATAGGATTTGAATGCTGAAAACTATAAAACACTGATGAATGAAATACAAGAAGATCTAAACAAACGGAGAGACTTTCTGTGTTCATGAATTGGAAGACTCAACATAAAAAAGATGTCAAATTTCTACACTCGCTTAATGTAAATTCTATCAAATTATCAGCAGTATTTTTATAGAGACAGATCAACCTGTCCTAAAATTTACATAGAAAGAAAAAGGAACTAGAATAGCTAAATTCATTTTGAAAAAAAGAGGAAAGTGGAAGAAATCAGTCTATTTAATTTCATGATTTATTGTATAGCTACAGTAATCCAGATTGTGTGATATTTGCAGAGGTACAGACAGATCAATGAACAGAATAGAGAGAGAATCCAGAAACAGGCCCACACAAACATGCCCAACTGATTTTTTTTTAAAGATTTTTATTGGGGAAGGGGAACAGGACTTTATTGGGGAACAGTGTGTACTTCCAGGACTTTTTTTTTTTTTTAAGTCAAGTTGTTGTCCTTTCAATCTTAGTTGTGGAGGGTGCTGTTCAGCTTCAAGTTGTTATCCGTTCAGTCTTAGTTGTGGAGGGCGCAGCTCAGCTCCAGGTCCAGTTGCCGTTGCTAGTTGCAGGGGGCACAGACCACCATCCCTTGCGGGAGTCCAACCGGCAACCTTGTGGTTGAGAGGACACGCTCCCAACAAACTGAGGGATCTGGGAGCTCAGTGGCAGCTCAGTTTGAGGTGCCGTGTTCAATCTTAGTTGCAGGGGGCGCTGCCCACCATCCCTTGCGGGACTCAAGGAATTGAACTGGCAACCTTGTGGTTGAGAGCCCACTGGGCCATGTGGGAATCGAACCGGCAGCCTTCGGAGTTAGGAGCACGGAGCTCTAACCGCCTGAGCCACCAGGCCGGCCCTGCCCCACTGATTTTTAACAAAGGTGCAAAAAGTAATTCAATGGAGGAAGGAAAGCCTTTTCATCAAATGGTGCTGTATCAATTGAACATCCATAAGGCAAAAAAAATGAACCTCAACCTAAACCTCATCATCTTATACAAAAATTAACCCCAAATGGATCATGAACTTAAATGTAAAACATGAAGCTACAAAACTTTTAGAAAGAAAACCTTCAGGACCTAGGGCCAGGCAAAGTGTTCTTGGACTTAGCACCAAAAGCACCATAAAAGGAAAAATGGATAAGTTGAACTTCATCAAAATGTAAAATTTTGCTCTGTGAAAGACCTTATTTAGAGGATGAAAAGTCAAGCTACAGACTGGGAGAAAATATTTGCAAACCATGTATCTGACAAAGGATTAGTATCTCAAAACTTAACTGTAAAAAAGCAAATAATCCAATGACAAATTGAGGAAAAGACATGAACAGACATTTCACCAAAGAAGATATACAGATGGCAAAAAGCCCATGAATATCATTAGCCATTAGAGATGCAAATTAAAACTACAATGAGATACCACTAGACATCTATCACAATGGCTAAAATAAAAAAAACAGTGACAACATCAAATGCTGCCGAGGATATAGAAAAACTGATAAATTGCTAGTGGTAATACAGCCATTCTGGAAAACAGTTTGGCAGTTTCTTGAAAAACTGAACATGCAACTACTACACAACTCAGCAACTGCACTCCTAGGCATTTATTTTGGTGAACTGAAAACAAGTTCACACAAAGACCTGTACATAAATGTTTATAACAGCTTTAATTATAATAGGCAATAAACTAGAAACAACCAAGATGTCCTTCAATGGGTAAACGGTTAAACTATGGTACATCCATATCAAGGAATACTATTCAGTAATAACAGGAATGAACTATTGAACTACTGCTACACACAACTTGGATGAATCCCCAGAGAATTATGTTGAGTGCAAAAGTCAATCCCAAAAGGTATGATCCAATAATATTCTTGAAATGACAAAATTATGGAAATGAGAGCATATTAGTGGTTGCCAAGGGTTAACGACTGAGGGGAGAGGGGAAACAGGAGGGCAACATGAGGGATCCTTGGTGATGGAAAAGTTCCGTATCTTGACTGTATCAATGTCAGTATCTTGGTTGTGATGTGGTATTACAGTTTTGTGAGATGTTACCATTGGGTGATACTTCATAAAGGGTACATGGGATTTCTTTGTAGGATTTCTTAGAACAGCATGTGAATTCACAATTATCGCATAATAAAAAGTTTACTTTAAAAAATAGGATGGATTGGGCCAGCCCGGTGGCTCAGGTGGTTGGAGCTCTGTGCTCCTAACGCTGAAGGCTGCCGGTTCGATTCCCACATGGGCCAGTGGGCTCTCAACCACAAGGGTGCCGTTTTGACTCCCACAAGGGATGGTGTGCTGTGCCCCCTGCAACTAACAATGGCAACTGGACCTGGAGCTGAACTGCGCCCTCCACAACTACAATTGAAAGGACAACAACTTGACTTGGAAAAAATCCTGGAAGTACACACTGTTCCCCAATAAAGTCCTGTTCCCCTTACCCAATAAAATCTTGAAAAATAAAAACAGGATGGATTCCTTTTTCTCCCCAGGAGAAAAAGGAACCCTCATACACTTCCGGTGGGAATGAAATTGGTATAGCCACTATGCAAAACAGTATGGAGGTTCCTCAAAAAATTAAGAATAGAATTACCATATGACCCAGCAATCCCTCTTCTGAGTATCTGCCAAAAAAAATCTGAAAACGTTTATCTGTAAAGATATATGTACTCCTATGTTCATTGCAGCTTTATTTATGGTGGCCAAGACAGGGAAACAACCAAAGTGTCCTTTGATAGGTGATTGGATAAAGAAGATGTGGTACATACACACAATGGAATATTATTTGGTCATAAGAAAAGATGAAATATTGCCATTTGCAACAATGGATTTTGAGATTATCATGCTAAGCAAAATAAGTCTGACAGAAAAAGTCAAGAACCATATGACTTCACTCATATGTGGGATA